>NC_048224.1:92668379-92892028 GCF_002007445.2 Ailuropoda melanoleuca | reverse complement strand
GATCACGCCCTGAGCCGAAGGCAGACGCTTTAACCGCTGTGCCACCCAGGCGCCCCCTGAACTAGTACTTTCTTAAATGAATGCTTCTATTCCTCTTTAATATTTTGCATTCAAAGTTTCTATTACATGAACCAATGAGCATCTTAGGCAAACAGTTTCTCATTAAAAGTATTGTTTTATTCATAATCTGAAAATAGTGACTATCAAATACATTCATAACTAAATTAATTAAACTAATTTTATTATTTTAAGTAAAACTAAATAATCCATTTTGAAACTTCTTTCAAGATTTCCAAGAACTTCTTTCAGTGTTTTCCTAACATATTTTTACCCTAAGACAAGTTGACATGAAATATGGCAAGTCCCTGGACAATGTGATTGTTTTAAATGCTTATAAGCTAATATATTATTCATCAGTCAAATCACACAGCAATATGTCAAGAGGACAATTGGACATAGTCAAATGATACTAGTTTGAAGTGCTCTCTTGAACATTATTATCAAGTTTTTTCAATCAGTATTCTATATGATCCTTCCTTATTCTCTAATCAACATCACACTGCAATCTATTGCAAGATTTCAAACAAAGAACACACACACACAAGAGAGGTGATAGTGGCTAAGATTTCTAGATTTTTATGTTTAAATTAGTATATGTTATGAAAATTGGTTAAATTATGGTCTTACTTATATTTTATGCCTGCGTTCTTATATTCTATATTCCATACATATTACATTATGCATTATAAATATTTCTATATTAATGAACTGAGATATGTATTTTTTCACAAATCAGGTTTGATTGTTCAACTGTAATAGTACATTTCATTTGGCTTTTCTTCTTTTTAGTTATTAAAGTTAATTGATACTTCCTAAACTGAAGAGTATAAACTCCAGCAGTATATTGCCTGGATATTATTTATAACTCCACCACTTACTCCTTGATGACCTCATGCAAATCACTTGTTAAATGGAATATTATTGCCAATTGCATGAGGCTAATGAAGATAAAAGAGTTTAATGGATGTGAAGCGCTTCACATATTGACGAATTCGCAGAATGCCCTGGGTATATATTATATAGTTTTAGTAGTTTAGTTTTGTCTTTAGTAGTAATAACACCTTCTATGTTTCCAAAATGTATTTCTTTGTTGATTGATACACATGTAAAAAAAAAATAGCAGAGTTTTAGTTCCCATCTCAAAGATAGTTATATTTATTCTGCTCTTACTCCAGTGGCTATTTGCAAGACTCTTTAAAAAAAAAAAGATATAAGATGAAAGATTCGTTTTTATTTGCAATATACTTCTGCACATTTGTGAGAGACTGATAAGAAAATAAGTATGCTTACTTTATTTAGAATTTCTGGTACTTTTATTTTGCATCTTTGGCGAGATTTAGGGAAACATAGGTAGAGAAAAAGGAATATTGCATAATAAAGTTGTTGAAATGTATTCAATAGTATATTTCTTTTCCGGATAGTTTTCATTACCTCCCTTTAAGCTTGTTTATTTCTTTCAAACAATTTGTTCTCTAAGAAAGTATAAAATTATTAGTTCTCTGTGTTCAGAAGCTTACTTAATGTGCTATGCACTCCCATATAGCCTTTCCCTAGGCTATTTATTATAGTACCAGCAGATGAAATTTAGATGTCAGTTAATGATGCAAGATGGGTCACAGTGATGATTTTTATTGGAAAATGGGATAGCCTAAGAAAATGAAAATCTAAATCTATGCAATTTATATGGAATAGTTAAATGACTTCTTAAACTTTGTTCGAATGTTAAAGACTGTGGTGACTACAGATTTTAATGAATACTTCATTGTAAGCTTCCAACATATACTCTCACATGTGCATATCTTTCCTTAAATATTTGCCTATTTTTTTGCTACCTATTTTTATATTTTGAAAAATAGAATTCTTTAGGAATCACTCTGATATTTAATTTCTAATACATAAATTACAAATTTATAACCATGAATGAATAACTAGAAGCTAGTTTAGCTTTGCCCACTAAAATCTCAGTCAGTAACTAACCTTTGGTATCCCTGAAGTCAGATCACTCTGTGGGCCGCAGCTAATCCTACTGGAAAGGTCAACATCAAACAGACCATGCTAAGGCTGGTCAGTCTTTGTATCTTAGTTTTGACATATGTAAATATTAAATATACTAATTAAAACATACTTTAAATATAGGTCTGCACTTATGCATAAATATCATTTTGACTGAGTAATTCACAACATCATCATTAGATGATCATTATCGCTTAAATCATGCCCTAAAATCAGAATGTATATCCCAGAAGAGAGAAGGGGGCTAATATTTTTTTTGTATGTCCATATTCTATGTGGAATTGTTGTTCAGAGCCAATTTCAGATGCCAAACAAACTAAGTCTTTGTAAAGCTAAGACTCAGAGAGAGTGATTAACTTGCCCACTGTTACAAATGTGAGGATTGATTTGACCCCATTATATATGACTGGGCTCTTTTAGCATGCTATTTGGCCTTCCCGAGTGAGTTAACTCAAATTCAAAAAGTGCAGATATGTATTTTTTTTTCTTTCTTAACTCACTTTGTTGACTTCACATATAATAAGATATGCCTGTCTTAAATGTCTATTTTTTAAGTTAGACAAATGTGTACTCTTATATAATAGTACCATAATCAAGATATAAAATACTTCCATTCTCCCAAATATTCCTTTCTGTTCCTTCTCAGTCAGTTTCCCCAAATTTCAGCCCTAGACATCTACTAATCTGTTTTCCATTTTGTTAAATAAGTTTTGCTTTTCCTAGAATTACATGTAGAGATATCATCCAGTGTGAATAATTTGTGTGTGGCTTCTTTCAGTCAACATGATGTTTTTTGAAATTCATTTCTGTTCTCAGGCTTATCACTATTCAGGTATCTTTTCTTGCTCAGTATTTAACTCTATGGTCATACAATATTTTGTTTATCCATTCATTAGTTGGTGGACATTTGTTTTGTTTCCAGATTTCGATTAATGTGAATAAAGCTCTTACAAGCATTCATGTGTACGTCTTTCATAGACATATATTTTTATTTTTATTATTACCTAAAAGTGGGATTGATGAATCAAATGTTGTGTTCGAGAGAATCTGTGCTTGAACACTTGCACACTCAGAATCCTTGTTGAACACTCAGCAGAGGCCCCAAAAACTTATGCCTTAGAAAAAAGGCTACCCCCTCCAACAAAGCAAAAATGTATTTAAAAAAGGATAAATCTCTTTTCCAAGTAACTGAACTTACTGCAGGGATCAAACTTCACACTCATTAAAAGAAAACCGAGACATTTGGAACATAGCATTAATACTGTCTAGCATCTAATCAAAATTTGCTGCACATGCGAAAAAGCAGAAGAATGTGATCCATAACAAAGAAAAATAAATGATTTAAACAGACAGACCCAGAAATAACATAGATAATACAATTATGAATTTAGCAAATAAGAACATTTTAACTCTCCAAGGATTTTTACTGCAACTCATGGCTTATAGCTATGCACAGTTTTCCCAATCCTAGATCTTGAAATTAGTCAGTGCTGCAAAACTGTTGGTGTTCGTTTTCCAGCCTTCTAAAAAAGAAAAAAAATGAAGAGAAAGAGGAATATGCATTTGCAATATTTGTATATTTTTAACTTTTTTGTAAAATGGATTATTTTTTTCTTTCCAATTTTCACATGCTGCCCATGTGAAAGTAAGTTTATCTAATCTACAAACACAATTATTTATATAAATATTTCATCTAATTGAAGTGCAATAGTGTATATAAACTTTGAAAGCTATAGGTCATTAGACAAATGGACAATTATATTACTATTTCTCTTTATTCTGGGCTCTATGCAATCTACTTATTCTACATGAAAAATGATTCCTGATTCAAATAATTGGTTGGGGTTGCTCCTCATTTCCAAACTCTTTTTCTAATGTTAATTCATACTTCTTTGATGAAGAAGTTAATTTAATGGTCCATGTTCTTAAAATTTAGTGTGTATAAAATTAAATACTTATTAGATATTTGTTTAAAAATTGTTTAAAAAATTCGTTTGTGATAGCTCTCTTCAAATTGATCACTAATCCAACTGAAATTCTTTCCATTGGTCTCTACATGAAGGTCATATGAATATTTGTGTATTTGCATATGCCAGTATGCTCCAGAGCTTTTCTCAGGATGAGTATACATGCACTTACCCTTTTATTTGTTGTAATTGTTCTTTTTTGACAGAATTGCAATCTCTTTTCTTGCGATTCTGTCCTTTGGATACACATTTCACCCTTCTGTGTGTTTCCTTATAGTTATTTAACATAAAACATTCTAAATAAGAGCTTATTTTTTATACTTCTGCTTTTATTTAGTGGAAAGATAGTACTTATCACAGACATTTCATGGGTTCCCAAAAATTTTATTTAAATGTTATTTACTGAAGAGGTTTTAACAGAATTTTATAAGCAGTAAAATCTTCAGTCACTATTTATGACAAACTACTCTCCACAGCACAAATTCATGTTGTTTAGCTTAAGGTGATCGTCATTAAAATTGTTATATTCAAATTCGTTGTAATGTCTGACATGTAATATTTTGAACTGTTTGCTTAATATACCTTGTTCTAACATGTTTGGCATTGGACAGAAGAAGCTATCAAAATAGGGTGAGTCCTTATTTCTTTTTCATGATTTTCTTCGATTAGCTCACATAAAATATTCACACGTGTAACAAAATCTCCTCTAAATCTTGATGTAAAGGTCTTTTGAAATACTTTCCTATATTAACATAAAACAAATTAGCAACAAGATTGCATCACATGGTAAAACTGTTTTCCCATCAAACTGTTTATCGTCCTTTCAGTCCACAAAACTTTAGTGCCTTTTCCCAGGAGCAAGCCTTCAGCAAAGTAAGGACACTTCAGAGCACAGAATAGAAGAATTATAAAACTGTCATAGATGTCAGAATATATTGCAATCAGCAGCAGAGCAGCATTGCCTGGAAAACAGCCATTTCATCTAAGGAGTTCTTTATGGTCTGGTAAATTGCATTACATTTAAACAAAATAGAAATGACATTCTTACACAAAATAGTTTAATCACTCAGTACATGGTTAATTTTTCTGACATATCCTGTTTCTTCATTTTATGAAATATGTGTGTGTGTGTTTTTATTGACTTTGAATTCAAGAGAGCATAAAGAAATAAACTTTATTTTAATGAAGGGGATGTCAACATAGAAAGGAAGGAAAGGAAAAAGAAAGCCCCCTACCCCAGTGAGAAAAACAATACAGATTTTTACGAAGAGACGGTGGAAAATAACTTCAAATATTAAATCTAAATATAGTAACTGTGTGCGTGTGTGCATGATAGACAGGGAAAGAAGAAAGAGAATAAAATGTAGAGAATAGGCAATACTAAAATAGCAATACTAGTTTTAAATAAAATTGTTAATCAAAACATGTCTTGCTAACTTTAAAGTCTTGCTATCTTGAATAGGGACCATTTTGAATGGAGACCCATAATATTGAATACATTGCTCTGGTTAGCATGATTTTATTACTCCTTCTTCATTTACATCATTTTATTCTTCTTTGCTCTATTTTTTTAACTTATGCTCACATTTCAAGGCAGTGGACTCATTTGGTCATGTCATTAAGAAATGCTGGATCCAGGATTTTGTTATTTTGATTATTGAGTGTTTCGCACGCTCTGAAGCAAATTAGTATTCCAGCTTTGCTGCTCACTGCTAGACACTGAACGCAGATAGAACACATTATGCGTTAGACTAGTTAAGAGGTTTTAAATTAGATTTGTGACTTGAAAGTTTGAATAAGAAAACTAATAGAACACAAAATGAAGCAGAGGGAAAATTAGATTAACTATCTACATCATTCAGTGTGAATGGTTGCTGATGTACTATGTTGTTGAGTGGTATTTTGGTACTAAAACATGCCTTAATTTTGTCTACATTAAGTTGCCATAATTGTTGTAAAAATACACATACATGTTTACAGATCATAATATCCTGGAGTATTTTTTAAATAAAAATATATTTAAATAGGTCATTTACATTCTTTCTCTCTCTTCTCTCCCTCTCCTATTAGGAACAATTACATTTGTGATTAATTCGAATATTTATTTTCTTTATTTTTCTCCATTAAAATAATAACTGCTCTAACTTGTTAGTTCAAGATACTATATACTAAATGAAAAGACATGTATTTTTCCTAGTCATTTTTATTCTCTACCCCCCCAAAAAAGATATTATTTTCCACTCACCCAAAGAAAATGCCAAAGAATAATGACATCTGCAAGGATTGCACATTTCAGTGTAACAATAAAAGTCAAACTCTCCTGATCTATTTCTGAGGCTACTTCCTCTTACTTTAGGTAATCAAGACAAATTGAATGCACCCTCCAAATCTGATTCGTTCAGGTGCCTTAAATTCCTCTGTGTGGGGGTGTGGGGGTGTGGGTGTGTGCGAGTGCGTGCGCGTGAGCGTGCATGCACACACACACACACGTCCGTGCATGTGTGTGTGGTGTGTGTGTGTCTTTTGCTCTTGTTTTAGTCTTCTCTAATGGCAATGACATTGATATTTAACTGAAATAATTCCTGCTGGTACATCAAACATGCCTGAATAAACACCCACCTGTTCCTCATAAATGGCATCAGGTGCTCATTCTGTGTGACAAGCTATATTTTAATTTTAAATATTCATTTTTTAATACTCTGAACCTCAGTAGGGTGAGATTGTGATAATGCCCTCTGGTTGATAAAATAGCGGGGGAGTCAAGAAAGAAGAATTGCAATTTCTGCTTGAGAATGAATGAAGCATAACAATTATTATTAAGTAATTAAAACATAAACACAGTTCCTACTTAAGATTTTATTTATAATTTTATGGATTAATGATATAAATTTAGAATTAGGAATAAAGTGCTTATCTCTTTAGAAAACAACTAAGTGAATTACAAATTATCTCTTATTCTAAATATATCTGCGTTTTATGTAAAGTAAGTATTTTTATTAAAAATACTATATACCCTTCAGGTTAAATTCCATTTGATTCAAATAAAGTGATAAAACCCTGTTTACTGGAGAAAGCGAGATAGGAAGATACAGATTATGTATATTTTTAGGTAAAAATGTAGCTTTCATAGGTAACACAAAGTATCAGAACATCAAATCAAACTATCACAAACCAGGAATTTTACCTAGTATCAGACTTTACTATTACTTTAAGTAATGACTGAAGACAATATTCAGAAGCAGCAGGGTGAGGTCTGGGAAATGCCTTCATAACTCCACACGTCCTTTCCTGCCTTATCAAGATGTATTCCAAGATTAATATATTGAAAATCTAAGTTTTATATGTATCACCATGACTTAAAGGGGAGGTGTTCAACCTTGAAACATCTCCATTTTATAGTTGCACAGCCTGTGCAGTATTTTCTATGAGGCATGCTTCAAAATTTCATGATTTCAGGTTTGTTTACAAAGTGTTCAACATAGACTAAGCATAGCATATTCTGTGAAATCTTTCTATACACAGGAACTCCCAGCTAGCAAATAGCCTTCGTGAGATTTCTAGGAGTTCTGTCATTAGCACAAGTATGTGAAGATTTTACTGGATTTTCTTTCTTTTTCTTTCTTTCTTTCTTTCTTTCTTTCTTTCTTTCTTTGGATATTCTCCTTCTTCCACCAAAATTATTAAAGGAAAGAAAGTAATTGAAGACTTGCTGTTAACCATTTATTGGCAGTTTTATCATTTGTTGTTTCTTATTACATGAAGGATTCAAAGGGAAAAAGAGGAAATATGTGTAAGGAACTTACAACAATGCCTGACAAAAATATGTTCTATATATTAATATTATTATTATCCTGTTAAATATAAATAGTTCTCATTTCTAGAAACATTAAAAACAAAATATCTATAAATTAAGTAGAGTCTTTTAAAATCCAGAAATATTTTATGAGTCTATGTAAAACATAAATTTCCTTGTATTTAAGATAGAAAAGGAGTCTGAACGTATGTTTAATAATGAATAGTGTTTACTAACCAGATATCTGCTCTTACTGCCTGCTATAATAAAAGAGTATGCTCCTCAGGCACTGTGTGAGCCCTGATTTTCATATGGTTAAAGTCATGAGAATTTTAAAATTCACACCAAAATCTTCCTATGTGGCATGCTATTATAACAAACAAACAAACAAGATCTATTTCAAGAAAACTATCATTCTCATTTATTGCTTAAAATATACAGTTCAATCTACTTAGAACTTAACAAGTTATGGGCTATCAATATAGTAGAAGAAAAACTATGTTACCATTAGTTCAAATGACGAATATTTTATGATTAGGAATAAAATATTCAATGACTTGTACAAACCAGACTTGGAAGCAGTTTCAGGGGAGGCTAAGAAGGAACTTAAAGCCAACGTATAATGTGATTAACCTGATGAGCATAGATTCATGGCTTATGAGAGGAAACACAAAATATGTATACACACATATACATACATATCTATCCCATGTGTACATATTCCATGTCCATCCCATCATGATTCCACACAGAAGATGGCAGATCGGGAAAATAAATAACACAGTTGGGATTGTTCATATTGAGAGCTAGATTGTTCAGAAAATAAAAATAATTGGATAATTATGGCTGCAGAAATAAAATGGAACATGTGCAGCATGGACCAAAGGACTTGAGAAGGACATCTTATATAAATTTAATAACATAAACCTGAGGTTCAGAAGATTCCTATGGAAATAATCCCAGAGCTAACATCCAAATTGAAGTAGAGGGTATAAATAAAGCAAGTAGCCACAGGTTACCAAGGGCGCTTCTGCATTTATCCTGGTTTGCTGCCAATTCTGCCTCTATGCTATACACTTTCCCGGAAACTTAGGTACGGTGCTTTCATTTTCTTTTTTTCTTTTTTTATTTTTTTTAAAAGATTTTATTTATTTATTTGACAGAGATAGAGACAGCTAGTGAGAGAGGGAACACAAGCAGGGGGAGTGGGAAAGGAAGAAGCAGGCTCATAGCGGAGGAGCCTGATGTGGGGCTTGATCCCATAATGCCGGGATCACGCCCTGAGCGGAAGGCAGACGCCTAACCGCTGTGCCACCCAGGAGCCCCTTATTTTCTTTTTTTAAATTGTCCACTATCTTTCCTTGGAGGGAGGAAATATATTTACCTTAAATAAAGAAAATCCTAGGCTGAACGAATACATTTTATTTTCTAAGTTCAAGGCATCCTGGGTGAATATTTATTTTATTTTATTTAATATTCACAACAGTCTTGTGGAAGGATTGATGCAGAGGGCTTTATCACCATTTTTACTAAAACTTTAAAAAAACGAAAAGGATTAGAATATTGTGCGTTACTTTTCCAGGTTGCCATAGCAAATATATATCAACATTAGTATTTGGCACCACATATATATGGCATAAGAATACAAGATATTTAGACTTACACATTGCTTCAGAATACAATGTATTGAAAATTAGGGGAGATCGACTTCAGAGTGGCAGAGTAGAGATCTTCATGGACCCTCTCTCTGGTGAAACAATTATAACTGCTGAAAATTTTAAAAAACAAAAATTAAAGTCTCTGGAATTGTCCTAAAATCACACGGCAAACGGAGAAACATATATTCAAGACAATCTCCTAGATCTCAGTAAGAACAATGCGAGATTATGGGTGTTGAGCCATGATCCACTTCCTCTCCCCTGAAATTAGTGTAATGAAAACTACCCCTAGTGGGTGCAGGCAAGAAGACAGGGCTCTCTCTCCCTGGAAGTTCCCAATCAGGGCAATGGTTTCTTCCTGAGAGGGGCAGAGGATTTCTCACCCCAGTTACCAGATCCATGTTTCAAAATCATTTTTTCAGGCAACCAGAGCACAGCTTTGGCTCATAGGGCAGATGTCCCATGGCAGGAAAAGTAAACCAAGAAATCAGGGGCTATCCTTCATGCCCAGTACTTTGCTTTTAGAGTAAGCATCACTCTGAATCAAATAGGCTACTCTCCATGCCCTCTCTCTGGGGCAATGGCACGTGGATCCTACCCAGGTGGAGAATTTTGTAGCTTTCCATAAAGTGACTGACATTATTTGGAGCAAAATTTGGGGACCTGCAAGATTAAGGATACCGTCAAAAAATGGCAACTGCATGGTGAGCAATGAAGAGGAGGCTGGTAGCTTCTTGAAGCAACAAGTGAAATCGTAGGCCAGCTAGATGTTTATCACGAAGAAATAGGAAAAAGACAGTTAAAAAGAACCTTCTTGGGATTGGGTCAAACCCCAAAGGAGACTTACTTAATTTGGAACAGACTATGTAGCAACTAATGCATTGAGGCATTATCAGAAACAACATAGTGATCAACTAGTAATCATTATAAGTGAAGATCTGGGTGTGATAGTAATAGAGGCAGACCAGGTAGAGAGTCATCCGTATAGAACGGGGTGTCAGGAAGATGGTGCCACATCAGAGGTTCGATTCTGCAGGGGAAATATACTTAACTAGTCTATTAAAATCAACCAATCAATAAGCAAATAATAACAATAACAAGGCAGTTTTCAATAAAAAAAAAATCAGGCACATCTGTGCTTGGATGGCTCAGTCAGTAGAGCATGCAACTCTTGATCTCAGGGTCATGAGTTCAAACTCCATGTTGGACATGGAGCCTACTTAAAAAAAAAAAGTTAAAAAGAAACACAAACATTAGACACATGAAAGATAAAAACCCTAGGAAGCAAAGGCTGTTGAAGAGAAATTGGAATCCTATTAGAGTGATAGTGGTAATATATAATTCTGCAGTCACTTTGGAAAACAGTTTGGCAGTTTTTCAGAATGTTAAACATGAAGTTATGATACCACCCAGTAATTCCAGTCCTAGGTATGTAGCCAAAATAAATGAAAACCTAGGCCACACAAAAATGTGTACACAGATGTTCATAGCAACCATTTCATAATTGAGCAGTGTGATCCAGAAGTGGAATTAACACACGTGTCCATCAACTAATGAATGGTTTAATAAATGTGGCCTATCTATACAATGGCATTTTATTCACTAATAAAATAGAATGAAGTCCTGATACATGGTACAACATGGATGAACTTTCAAAACAGTATGCTAAGTTAAAGAAGCCAGTCAACAATATAATATATTACATAATTTCATTTATATGAAGCAACCAGAACAGAGAAGTCTATAGAATGGAAAGTAGATGAGTTGATGCCTAGGGCTGGCATTCGGGTAGAATGGGGAGTTAACCACTAAGGGGTACATGGTGTCTTTGGGTGATGAAAGTATTTTAAAATTAGATAGTGTGTATGAGGCCAGACCTTTGTGAATACATTAAAAAAACATTGACTTGAACACTAAATGGGTTAATTTTAAGTTATGTGAATTGTTTAAAGCTGTTAAGAAAAAAAGGAAAATTAATTGGAAGCAGGTTGAGAGAAGTAACAGTGATTGTGTGATAACCTAAAAATAATTAAATTAAAATAATTAAAATAAAATACGAGGGGGAAGGATTGGGAAGAGACAGATTAGATAGATATTAGATAGACATTAGACAGATGATAGATAGATGGATAGATAGGAGATAGATAATCTCCATGAGTTAAAATATGCATAGATAGAATATTAACGGAACTTCAAAGAACACTGAGAGAAAATTTTAAGTATAAATTAGAGCGCAAAAGCCTAAGGTTGAGCTGTATGTTTTGTTTTGTATTCTCTTCATATTCATTATGAAGATATAGGCTGTTTTCTCATAATGCAAAATTAATGTAAGTTTTGGCTTTGTACAGATCTTTTGGTCTAGTTAAGGGATTGTGCTCTATAAATGGAATGTTCCAATCATACGGAGCCCATAAAACTAACTTCTCTTGAATCACAGATGATCAGTAAAGTCTTATTCAGATTTAAGTCAAATGATAAGTCTAAAGAATGCAATTATCTGGAAAAGTGTGAAAATTTAGCTAAATCTAACTTTGTATGATAAGCAATAAATACGAAAAGTCTGTTGTGAGTAGTTTTCTTATTTTGTGGAAATATCAAATAATCTGTTTTGAAAAATCGGTGTAGATTAATTATTACTCTTGGTGATTAATTGCCCTTTATATCTGTGTCTTTTACTCATATAAATAGTAAAAATGTTCTACATTTCACGTGATCTAAAATATGTGACCACTTTTGAGGATGCTACTTTGTTTACCTATTACAATACATGAGTCTACTAAATACGTATTGTATTTCTTATATAGTCTAAAAGAGTAGTTTCCAAGTGCAATGTAGAACCTAGCTTTTAAATCTCTTTTTTTAGATAACTTTCTTTTTTTTAAAGTTTTTATTTAAATTCCAGTAGTTAACAAATAGTGTAATACTAGTTTCAGGTGTACAATATAGTGACTTAACACTTCCATACATCACCTATTGCTCATCACAAGGGCCCTCCTTAACCCCCATCACCTTTTTCACCCATCCCCTCCCCCACCTCCCCTCTGGTAACCATTAGTTTGTTCTCTACAGTTAAGAGCCTATTTCTTGGTTCGCCTCTCTCTAGATAACTTTTAAATTATACTTTCAGCTACCAAACACCAAAAAAAAAAAAAATTTGGCTTTACAGTTTACACTTCAAATTTTAAATGATTATTAAGAAAAAACATGTGATAAACTTTCATGTTCTATGATTCTAATAACAAATATGGTGCTGTAAATGTGTTCAGTCTGTGATTAAAGGAAAGGAAAGATTAGTGAGATGCATTTTAAAAGAAATCATACTGTTGTTATAAGAAATACTGATTTGGCCTCAGAATTTGAAACATATATAACAAAATAAGTCTAAGAATATAAGGTAAACAAAAATCGTTTTTTGTTTTATGGTTTCCTTTTAAAATCATATGAGTCACTCTACATTGCCATTTTCTTTTCTAAATTAATACTGCAGTAGCCTTTGAGATATCAGGGTAGGCAATGTCATTGTCATCTTAGTCATTCATTACCCTTGCATTTTAACATTGCTGGCAAAGTGACTTTGTCATAATCAGTTAATAACCTCTCATATTATAATAAAGTAACACATACTCATTGCAAAGGTTATGAAAAACAAAGAAATATAAATAGAACTTTTAAAAGTGAAAGTAAATCCTCCCCCTAGACATAGCCAGTGGTAACATTTTGCTTTATTTCTTTTCCAGTATATTTTCTGTACAATCTTTCTTCATTTTATTTTCCAAAATATTTAGAATATATGTATCTGTGTTTTATAAGTGAACTTTATTGCATAATTTTAATAGGTTTGATCTGAAGTCAATTAGAAGTTTATTAAGGTATATTTTCAGCTTTTCCAAAATTTCTCAGTGTTTTCCAATGTAGAAAATACAAGCTTATGTATTTGGTTCAGATCCCAACTCTTCTCTGTGCCATCTGCCTAGAATGATAGTATATTTGTACTTTTACACAGGCACATCTACTTTAATGTTAAAATAATGGATTGTTAAAACATTTGTGAATTAAAAGCCATTATTAGGAAATAAAAAGATGTTAATGACAGCGAAATCACAACAAAGGAAACAGATTGGCACAAGCCAAGCACACTGAAGAAAACACATACGTATTTGGTTCATTGGCCAGAACAAAAAATGGCTGAATGTGTACTGTCCTGACTGAAAAGCTCTACTGTAGGAACAGTGGCATTAAACTTAATAGGTCTGAATTTATTTTTCTATTAAATCAGAAATCATTTTGGGGCACTGGGGGCTCAGTCGGTTAAGCATTAAGCATCTGCCTTTGGCACAGGTTGTGATCCTGGGGCCCTCGGATGGGGTTCCAAACAGGCTCCCCGCTCAGCAATGGGTCTGCTTATCCCTCTCCCTCTGCTTCCCCCACCACTCATGCTCTCTCGCTCACTCCCTCTCTAATAAATAAATAAATAAATAAAGTCTTTATAAAAAAAATCATTTAATAAGCATGCTAGAACTTTGGCCAGTAAATGAGAATGATAGTTTCCTTGATTGGATTATTTAATTTTGGTGAGTAGCAAGCCTTTAAGAAAACATATTTTGAGTAATTAGAATTTTTTCTAGGTTAAATGCTCTAGAGAGTGACATAAGAAAGGAATCTGTTTAGTGACTGGCAATGGAAGCTGACATCTGATTCATGTATTCAAATTGGTAACCTAACCACACAGAAAACACATAAATCTTTTCAAGTTACTTCAGAACAATACCCTCTTATTGTACATTGGTAAAGGGGTATGTCATAAAGGAAAAAAAATAACTAAAGAAACCATAAAGTTTATTAATAGTCTGTTATCAATTAATACATTAACTGTAATTTCAAATACTTTATTAGTGATGCTGGGTAAGCCATTAAGTAAATCTATTAATGTTATTAAGAATCACAAATTTGGGCATATGTGCAAAGGACTGCAAAAAACAAATCAAATAATTTAAGCCCCACTTAATTTTAATTTCTGTCTCTCTATTTACATATCTATGAATTTACAAATGTATACATATTTTTTCTAAACTTTTTTTTTATTTACAAGGCTTGGAAGCAAAAATACCCCAGTAACAAGAAATACATGTAGCTCCCAGATCTTGGCTCATAGTATAATTTTCCACTCAAAAGATCCAGTGTTGGGAGGATACATAGTTTGAACAAGTTCTGAATCATGAAATTCCCAGGTAAGTCTTTAGTATCTCGCTATGCCAGGGAACAGGAAGTACCGAGAGACTAGGAGAGTTTGCAAAAGGACTGAGGCCACCTTTGGGATGTTTGCCACAGCTGCATGAGAGCATTACATGATTCCAATTAATTGGAAGATATGAAACAAATATAAACCAATGAGTCCATAGTAATACCCAAAGAAGGAAAAAAGAACTCATTTTACACCATTTGAAGTATCTATGACACCACGTGTTTATTCAGAAAATTGCTAACTTAAAGGGAAATAAGCAAGCAGTTATCCCGCCTTTTTAGGAGGATCACATTTAATGCTGATAAATCTATTCATCTATTCATGATGTTCTTTAATCTATTTATATTACTATTAATAATAATATCTTAGGCCTGGATTATTCAAGATTATATGGGTTCAGAAATGGTGGCTATATTCTGCTTTTCATTGAAAAGATATAAAAGAAGAAAGGAAGGAAGGAAGACAAAATGAAATAAAATTCACATAATTTATATGAATTAGGTTTATGTAATTCACATAATTGTGTGAATGAAACAAAAGGATTTCAACAGTTCTACCTCAATAAAGATTAGGGGAAAATATAGTCATAGTACAAAACAAAGAGAGAGAAGGTAATTGTGTTGCACCTCTTGTATTTCTGCTAAGAAATACAGTCTACTTATACACGTCACATGCATATGAGGGAATATTTTAATGACCATAATCATTCTAAAGAGTCAGAAAATTGTTAAGTACTCATTTTTTTTTCAAATTAATGGGTATTGAAAATACTGGGAGAAGAATAGAAATAAGAGGATAATTTCCTTATGACCAAGGAAACTGCCTCTCAGAATCTATTAAACTGATTTTTCTTCAAGGCCCTTGAAAACAAATTAAAATGCAGTGTTTTTTTTAATAAAATTGAATTCAATATTTAATATGAAATCTCTGTCCATATAGATAACTAATTTATTATTCTAGTACTAAACATCAAAGTTCATAGTTAGAGAATGCTTTGGACTCTTGCTGCTCTTGTCAGAGATCACATTTCCCGACACAGGAGTAACTTACTGCAATGAGAAACAACTGGGCCAGTGTAGCCAAAAAACACAACCCAAGGTAAAAAGTCACAATAGTCTTTGAGTAGAAGGGCCTATCTGTGCCTGAACACCAGTCTGTTTCCTGGATATCTGAGTTATCTAAACAAATTAAGTTGCCTATCGTTTTAGTTTTATCTACATGGAGTTGAATTTTGGTCACTGATAGCAGCAGAACCCCAACTAGTAAAACAAGCAGTGAAATTTTTACTAAAAGTTTGTGGGAGAAGGAGTTTCAAAAGACAGAAAGTCTAATATTAGTTAGTCTAGAGATACTAATGAAAAAAGAAATCAGGGGAAGAAATCAGCTAGTTACCAAGAGTATTTTAGGATATGTGTGGGGATGAAGAGAATGATTTAATGCATATTTTAAATTAAATTTTGCATTATTAAGTGTGATATAACTCTATCTTCTGTATCTGCCATTGAAGTTTTAGTAAAATCATTCCACCAAGTGATAGGATCAGGTTTGGAGGGAGCTTATGGGGAACAAATCTTTTATCTTGAAAAAATAATTATTAACACAAATTGTGATATTTGATCCATTTTGAGACGCACTTTAAGACTGGTCTCATTATTGCTAAAAATAAAAAAAATATGTAAAATAAGAAGACTAAACACAAATAGAGTTGGGGGAACAGTTGGAAATATTTCATGGTGACCATTCTTTTGTTTAAACAAAAGAACCAAAAGCCCATATATTTAAATGACACTAACGGAAAATAATTGTTAAGCAGAGACAGTCATTCAGTGTTTGAAAAGGCCCATTATGACTAAACTCACAATACAAGAACATTTACTGTGAAAGTTAATGCGCTATATATTACTTATTCAAGTACATTTAGCCATTGTCAAAGATTTTGAAATGGAGCTAGATATATTATTCCAAGAGAATACTTCACTTTGAAATCCCCACACATTTTAAAATAGATAAGGGTGAAATCCAAAGTAAGACTCTTTTTATATTACTTGTTGTTCCGTATTAGGAGCATGAGTTTTGCATATTCATATAATTGTGTGCATGAATATTAAAGGAATACTACATTGTCATCTTACTCGATTACCTCCAGCAAAGTCAAAAAAGAAAATCTGAAAATGATTACTATTTAGCTTCTATCTTGATCATTACCAGAGAAGGTTATTACTACCTGACATTGAGTCCAGATAGGCCTTTTTAACATTCTGCACCATTGTCACAGCCAGTTAAAAAGTACAAAAGAACAGAACTATAAGGATAAATGATAAAAAGAAAATAAGTGCAGAAAAGGATAAAAGGATTGTTTCTTCCATTGGGCTTTATTTCTGAGACATCCGCTCCTAACCTTTATTAAAGCAAGTAATTAACATGAAGCATATTCAGGGAGAGCTCAGTAGTAGCACAAGAAGTCGTTTCCTGAATCTGGTCTATGTAGGATATGGCAGAATTAATATTTAAACAGCTTAGCTTTTCAGCTACAGAATGTGTTAAAAATCGGGTGACCTGGGTCCCCTTAAGGTTGTTTCTTGTAAGAAAATTATTTAAGTCATACTGAGAGAATTTCAGCTTATCTGGATCTTACAATACCAGAAAAACAATTAGTTTTGGCAAAAGGGGACAATTTGTTGTACTATTACTAAAAATGCTGATATATTGCAACTCAGAAGGTGAAATTTATCTTAGATAGTACTGATAAAGCAGCAGAAAATGACATTACCTTGAACTTGCTTCACTGGTTCCCATCAAAAGAGTCTTAAGGGGATTTAAGGTAACTCTTAATCTTCCCATCCTTTCTGGAGAAAATCTGTCAGAACTCTGTTGTGACTTAGATACATATTCCCCTTTCTGAGGAAAGTTCTCTCACTGCCCAGTAATGCAAGTCCCGAGAGGAGTCATAAATCTTATTTGGAGAGTGGAGTTACAGTCTGAACCAAGTAGGACGTTTGGAATTTGTGCTCCTTTGGGCTGGAGTATTGTTTAGTTACATAATGTATTTTGTGTTATGGGGTAGTGGACACAAATGTGTTGGATATGTGCATTTTTTGGTACAACTTCAAAGAAATGAAACAAAAGAGGATTTCTCATATGTTTGAAGTAGTGATTGAAAATTAATATGAAAAATATTTTAGCTACCTAATACAATTGAAGACTCAAAGCAAATGTTGATACCAAAGACATTAAGGGGAATTCTTTTAAAATAGGCCAAAGCTTGGGGCTCATCTGAAGGGCACTGGATGTTGATCAAGGTCTGTTAAGATAAGCTTCAGACAATTTCAGTTGTTAGATGACCACAGGTGTTTTTGGACTGAAGGATGTCTTAGGAAGTGTTGGCCTTAGTAGTCCCAGGTTCTGTTTTGCTTGACCTATAGGGCATGTACACGCAATACATCATACAGATGTAGCATGTAGCCCCACCCTACACCTGTCTGTGTGTTTTCTGCACACTGGATGAAGCCAAGAACGTGTTTGTTGGTGAGGCATATCAATAGTTAACAGTTGTCTGGGCAACACTTGCCCATAGTATTACAACCTGTGTGGTTAATCTGAAAAGACTGATTCTTCGGTCCTGCTGAGGCTCTCTATGTCTCACTACTCTAGGTTTGTGGAGGTCTAACCATTGTAGAATGGGTTTGCCATCAAGAATTGGCTGAAGTGGATTAGCACTATATTGCATTCACTTCTACTGGCACAAGTTAACTGCCCTGCTGAGTCGCCAGTTTCCAGAGGCTCACCAGTTTTGTTGCCTAAGAACAAAATTTAGGAAATACCAGACAGATACATACCTATGCAGCATATCACAATGAGCTAAGAGCCACAATTCAGAATTCAATTATGTATAACTGAGAGCGCATGTATTCTTTTACTATTGCTGTGATTTTTATCTTTTATAGCTGTTTCCTTCAAGGTTCCGTGACTTTTGTCTAGCTTTTATTTTCTTTCTATACTGAAGTATTCTAATAGGTAGATTTGGTGACTCTTATCAAAAATGGAAGGGAAAAAATGTCATTTTATTTTTATGATTTAATTTAGTTACAGATTTTGTTAGAAAATATTGGTAAAAAAGTTTTGAGAAGTGAGTTACAGTCTTATTCCTATGTCATATTTACCCAATTAAGAAGTCAGTAACTTTATACTTAAAGCTTATATACTGTGTAGGAACACAAATCTGGAAAAAGATTGTGTTCTGAGTGCTTTGAGTTTAGCTAATTGTAAAAACAAAACAAAACAAAACCAAATAAAACTTCCTCTATTTTACATGTTATTTCACCATGGGGTTATGTTATCAGAGGCGAAGAGAAATTCTCGAAATAGACTTTAAGGTATATCAATGTCTTGCATATCTTAATAAGTGAGCATATTACTTGTAAGCAAAGAGATACTTCCAATATGTTAAAGTGACTTGTAATAGTTTCAATCTTTTTGTTGGATGGTGCCAGGTTAAATTATTGGGAAGTGAAAACTAGAAAATACATTTACTTATTTGGATGCAGATAAAAATAAAGAATTTAAAAAATCATGTTACTTAACGTAAAATGTCAGTACAACAGACTGTCATCCATAAATTTTCATATAAGGATTTTGAGGAGATGGCTCATTTTTATCAAATGAAAACAATTATATATTTGAACCCTCATCAAAAAAAATTTTTTAAAGATTTTATTTATTATTTGAGTGAAAGAGACAGCCAGCGAGAGAGGGAACACAAGCAGGGGAGTGGGAGAGGAAGAAGCAGGCTCCCAGTGGAGGAGCCTGATGCAGGGCTCGATCCCAGGACTCCGGGATCACGCCCTGAGTCGAAGGCAGATGCTTAACAACCGCGTCACCCAGGCGACCCGGAACCCTTATCAAAATTCTTACACAAACTTATTTTCAGCTTCTTATACATGAAAGTATGTTTAAATTTAATCTGATAATCTTGACCCTGGTTTTCCTACATTCTAACGTGAAGGTACTCCGCATTTCCTTTTCTTGCCTCCGCATGCTGCCATTGTTATCACATTCTGCCAATGTTCTTTCTATAAATTCATCTTACCATGGGGAACCATGCCTCCTTGTTCATTAGAAGCTAAGTGGGTATTTCTATCACTGCATTCTTGTATTTTCAGTGCTTGTTTTTCATCAGGCAGGGATGTTCATGTCTGTGATCCTGTGCTCTGCTACATGTTGACCTTATTCTACCTCTTGGGAATCAGTACCTGTAAATATCTACAAAATTTTTTAGTAAACTGTATTCACACGTAACATGTATTTACTAAAAATATATTTAACTCTATGATAATGGTTTCTTCTCTCCTTGGATTGAAAACAATAAAATACTATTACTATAGTATCTCATTTTACAAGGTTCTATCAACATAGAAACCAACATATGCCAACATGAAATCAAAGGTTTAGTGCTGTTTTGTTAAGTAAAAGGAGGAAATGGCTTAAGGCTGTAAAGAAGGTTAGATTTGTCTTTGAGCCTTTTTATAACCACCTGCTCTTAACTCTTAGCCACTCTCAAGCTACCAGGTCTACCACAATGGCAGTAATTCTGGGATTATTCTTCTGGGCCGCAAACCTGCTGTGAAGTGCCACGAGGAGCTAGGAAGTAGAGTTGTTATTGATTGTGTATACTTTTTCTCCTACATGGTTTACATTCAATAGATAATTCTTTCACCCTCCCATTTGATTTTGTCTAAACAAATACATTCCTCTATGGGGCGCCTGGGTGGCACAGCGGTTAAGCGTCTGCCTTCGGCTCAGGGCGTGATCCCGGCGTTGTGGGATCGAGCCCCACATCAGGCTCCTCTGCTATGAGCCTGCTTCTTCCTCTCCCACTCCCCCTGCTTGTGTTCCCTCTCTCGCTGGCTGTCTCTATCTCTGTCAAATAAATAAATAAAATCTTTAAAAAAAAAATACATTCCTCTATAACAATTGGATAATGTCTTGGTTTCAGATGCAGAATTTGTGGTGAAGATTTATGTACAAGTGATTTATTGAGATAGTGTTCTCTGTGAGAATACAGCAGGAAAAAAAAAACAAGCAAATTTATGGTGATACCTAAGTTTAGACTTAGCCTGATTTCACGGGAAGTTCATGAGTATTAATTATCTCCCAGAGTTGTCCCATCATGAGATATTTTGCAGTCTATTATCAACCCTTCATTCACTGCACATAGCTGAGGGTGGCAGGAAACATGTGACCTCCTAGGCATTTATGTCTTCCCAGAGCCATTCTCTAGAGAAGAGTGCAGCTGGGACACTTGCAACCAGTGCTCATAGAACCTGGGGCCTGGGAAAACAGGTCTGTTAAAGGTAATCTGGGTGCATTATCTGTTAGTCCACAATGCATGGATTCCAGCATTTCATTTCATGTTATTTTAACCTAGTGGAATCTTTATTCCTGGGATTGGCAGCAATCAGCATAATGAAGGTCCAGAATTCAGTCTCAAACACCATTACTGATGCTGTTAAGCTGGCATCCACAGCAGGGATCAAGCAAGAATACAATATACGATTTTGGTCTTTGTGAAAACAACATGTGCTCATGTGTATCAGGACCCCAGCAGGAGATTTATTCTAGGGACCCAGAGCAGATGGTACAGTTGCCAATTGACCTTTATGGAACATTGTTCACTGCTTGACTTTACTGAAATAAAGAGACAGGAAAAAAAACAGCTTTCCCATTCTCAAGGATCTATTTAATCTCACCTAAGTATTTGTTCTGTAATCATACTTAAACGTGCAAAAGATTTATATTTTCTTCAAAATTATTCTTCATGATAATGAAATCTGTGGTGGATAATATTAAGGTTACCAGATAAAATATAGGATTCTCAGTTAAATTTTATTTTCACACAGACAATGAATGTTTTCTTAGTATAAATTTTCCCATGCAATATTCAGGACGTATTTATACTAAGACTTATTTGTTGTTTATCTGAAATTCAAATTTAAGTGGGAATCTGTATTTCATCTCCTAATCCTGGCAACCTTAGATAATAGCCAGAGTACTTGAAATATCATATATTTGTAGTGCAATGGTGTCTTACAATTTCAAATAAAGATCTTTTATCATTAGTCCTGTATTTTTCATTATCAACATATAAATTAAGATAAAGCTGTTTTTACAAGGAAATAAGGGGAAAACATCAAAATATAATATATTTAAGTGCTTGAAGTGTTGCTCCTGTCAACCTCTTAGAAATATCAAATGTTAAACATATACTTATTCCCACATACAGGTATACATATGAACATACACATAATTTTTCATACTCATTAAGTTTTAAAAGCTCCTGCTTGGTGGAGTTACAGTATCAATTTATAAATGATATATAAAAAGAAAAATCTCACCTCCCCTGTAGCGCCAGTTGAAAATACATTGCGTTGTCTTCACTGCAGAGCAGAGCGGTGCTGAGCTACTTGCTATAATATTGCTTGGAATTGGAGACACCCATCACACTGAGGAACCCCACCAGTTGGAAGGAAAGGGAAGTTTCTTTAAGTGCGATTTCCCTCTAGGAATGGAAAAAAGGAGTCAATTTTTCTTGTCCACCCTTTCTTTTCCTTTTCATTATTGTATTATTGTTCGAAAATATGTATCACAACAGTTATTCTCTTCTCTACTCACACATACCATTAACAAGCTCAAGTGTTTGCATCTGTTTCCTATATGCAATACCAGTTTGTCTTTAATAAAGAGTTCCAGGAGAAAAAAAAAATAAAGAAAAACAAGACAAAAATAACCTTTAACAATTTAAAACTAATAATAATAAAACTTTTTTTAATTCAAAATAAATATTTATTTTTTATAATTTTTATTTTGTTATATTTGTCACCATATAGTACATCCCCAGTTTTTGATGCAATGTTATCATGACTCATTATTTGTGTATAACACCCAGTGCACCATACAATATGTGCCCTCCTTAATACTCATCACTGGCCTATCCCAATCCCCCACCCTCCCCTCTGAAGCCCTCAGTTTATTTAATAAAATTTCTAGCCAGCCAAATGCAGACTGATTTCATTTTAAGAGAGAATATTTTTTGGGTTTTTTTTTTTTTCTGTTTGTTTTAAATAGACTTCTATGTCAGAGCTCTACTAGTTCATCCAGTAAAACCATTATAGACTCTGGACTCCAGGAAACAAACTAAGGGTTACAGAAGACAGGGGGCGGGGCGGGGGAGGCAATGGGTATTAAGGAAGGCACATGTTGTGATGAGCACTGGGTATTATATGCAACTAATGGATCATTTAACAGTACATCAAAAACTAATGATGTACTATTTGTTGGCTAACTGAACATAATAATAATAAAAAATAATAATAATTTGAATTAATCCAGGGTTTGGGGCTTAGGTCAATAAAAATAGGTATTAAAATGTTCAAAAATCCACTTACAGCACTGAGTATTAACCAGTCTTGTACTAAAATGTTTGGTTTGGTCTTTTTTGCTTGTTTGCTTATTTGCTTCCTTGCTACTTTTTTTTTTTTTACCTTTGGCCTCCTAGACTTCAAAGTTATAAAAGTAAGTTGAAGAAAAAGTAACATAAAAATTGAAGTGGTAGAAATACAATTTTACAGTAATGAGGATATCTAATATAAAAAATGAAAGAATAGCATTGTATACTGTCTCTCGATGGGGCAGTAAAATGGAGCTCCAAGAGATAAGTGATATTACCTCATTTCATGGTGAGTGTGGTAGCATGTAACAACTGTAGGCATCATGGAATCATTTGCAATGTCCCCCTCACATACTTTCCAAGAAGCAGCACTTGGAAAAGAGAAATTGTTATAATAGTGGTAGGGAAATGATTCTCCAAAGACAGGGTTGATGTATTGGAGACTATGAAAGCAGGGTCCAGGTGAGTCCCGATTTTAAAATCAATGGTTCTTGACCCCCAGGCATACCTGGTGAGTTTTCTTTCTCTTTAAACTCAGCAACTGATGTAAAGACTAGGAACTGGGATGTCTTATCTCAACCAAAGAACACTGAATCAAAGAAGCTGATGCTCTTAATGGGATATAATGACAAGAAATGGTAAAATATATGAAAATATGATTGTTATAAAATAAAAGAAAGCATAAAATACAAACATGATGAAAATGCAAGGAGAAACAGAATTAAGTGGCCTAGACAGAAAAACATTTTTGATGAGCATAATAAATAACATTAAGGGGAAAAGAGAACACATTGGAAATATAAGGCTGTTATGAGCAATTGTAAAGAAACAGCTGAAAATATGGAATGTAATACATATAGCAGATAAATAACAACTACCATCGCCACAACAAAATCACCAATATGTGTTGAGTAATAAAATGGATTCAGTTAAGGAATAAATCACTGACCTGGAAGGAATTCAACCAGACATTGTTAGAAAGGTAAAGAAAAATGGAAAGATAAGAAAAAAGTTGGCTTTGGAATAAAGAGGCAAAAATGTCAAAAATTAATGTAATACCAGAGTCATAGGAGAGAATAAAGGAAAATTGCAGAAGGACAATAATTCCACTTTGATGAGGTATCTGAAATAGTCAAATTCACAGAAACAGAGACTAGAATGGTTGAGAGGAGGGGAGAGTGGGGAGTTGATCTTCAACAGATAAAAGGTTTCAATTGAGCAAGATCAATAAAATCTAGAGATCTGCAACATTGTACAACATTGTACCTATAGTTAACGATACTGTACTGTGTACTTAAAAATTTGTTGAGATCTCATGTTCAGTGTTCTTACCATAAAAAAAAAATGCAGAATTATTTGAAGGTAATTTTAGGATTGTCTAAAAATAAGTAAAAATGTGATATGTCAAATTAAAAGAAAATATGAGGTAATCAAAAGGATACAAGGGAAAAGAAAAATAAATCTAAACATGTTATAAAGAAATTACAATATATCACAATACCAAAAAAAAAATGTATTATTGTTTCCACCGAGGAACTATATCCACAAAGCAACAAGAAGTATGCTGGCATTAAATTTGTAAATAGCAACATTCACAAGTTAAGAAAATGGGTTAATGTTTCCAGAAATTGAAGGAAAAGAAGCATATAACATGATTTTCATATCCAGCAAAATGCTACGAAAATAGCCTGGAAAAAATGAAAATTATCTTAAACATTCAAGACCTCAACATTTTTACCACACAAGGGTCATCTTTGAAAACACCCCTGAAGAATATACCTGAACTAAATAATGATTCTTTTCTCTCGGTGCCACACTTGCTCGTTTGTAGTCTGCTCTGCCTCGCCGGGGTGAGAAGTTAGCCGACTACATTTTCCAGACTTCCCCGCCAGGCTCCAGGCTTGTTGCTCATTCACGCAGCTCGGTTACAAACGCGGTGACCACGATGAGTGCTTCAGCAGCTTCTGAAGCAGAGACATCTGGGACCTCAGTAATAGAATTTTCCTAAGTAGTCATGGCTTCCTGTAGTTACTTCAGATCCCCGCTTCATTATTTCCCACCTGTACTTTGATCACATTTACACCTAATTTCCAGTTTTAAATTCACCTGTTTAAAGCATCACAATAGGTTTCTGCTTTGCTGATCGGACACTGACTGAAACAATGTTTCAGCAAATGCCTGGACAGCAAAGAGGAAAAATAACCACTTGTGTAAACTAACAGCAAGGAAACTATCTACATCTTTATATCCTGAGAATTAGTATTCTACAAAAATACCAAAATGGAAGATAAAGAAGAGGAAAAGACCCGAGGGCACTAAAAGCATTTTAATTTGTCTTTCTGAAGGTAATATAAAAGTGAGATAGAGATACTTAAGGAAATGAGAGGATAAACACAAGTACAAATAGTAATACAATAGGGGTAGCCACCAGAGAATAAAATATAAGGTTTAACATGTAAATCAGCATTAAAAAAAATGATCTGTAAAGTGGAGGATGAGAAATGAGGAAAGAAAACTGTATAAGCTGATTAATGGAAAGTATGATATCTGATGGCAAAATTAAGTTCTAAAATAATTATTATTTTCAGAAATGTAACCAATAAACTATAGATCAAGAACAAAGACTCAGATTTTCAAAAATTTTGTTATAACATTTAAAGTAAATCAAGATCTGGCAAACAAGAGAGATGGGGAAATAATTATGAAAAAAACAATTCAGTCAGACCAAAAAAAAAAAAAAAAAAAGTCAATTATCCCAAAGACACACACTTAAATATAAGAATATCTTTAAAAATTTACAGCAATAGTATCAAAAACATAAATTTTAGGCATATATGAGCCAAAGAAAAGAATGTTATAGGCCAAACACATAAAAAATGCCATGACAGAGAGTATTTGAATAACATAATTAAAAATTTTAACTTATGACTGATATGTGGAGATACAACTTTAATGTATTGTCCTCTGCAGTTACAAATGCAATGTTTCTGGATATATGATTATTTGAATATGAAGAATATATGTATACAGGCAATTTTAAAATATGGTTAAAATCTTTTGAAGGACAATATAAAGACATAATGGTCTTCATTTTATGGCAAGATTCACAAGGTAAAGATGCCAGGTCTTTCCAAAGCAATCTAGAAATACAATTCCATTTTAATTAAACATCCAGAGGAGTTTTAGTTAAATAAATTTTACAAATGGATTCTTTGGGGAGAGTTCACAAATATCTACGGAGATACTGAAATTATAAAACGAGGCAGAGGGGCACCTGAGTGGCTCAGTTGGTTAAGCGTCTGACTCTTGATTTTGGTTCAGGTCATGATTTTAGGGTCATGAGATTGAGCCCTGCTTTGGGCCACCACACTGGGCATGAAGCCTGCTTAAGATTCTCTCTCTCTCTCCCTCTTCCTTTGCCCCTCCCCCCAACTCGTGTGCTTATCTCTCTCTCTTAAAAAAAAAAGGAGAAACGCTTGTTTTATAGATGTTAAAACATGTTGTCAACTCACAGTAATAAAAATAAATAAACAAGTGAATAAATGAATGAATGAATAAACAAAACAGGCAAACAGGTGATACTAGAAAGAAATAGAAAAGAGACATCAGAGCACAACCGAGTGTCCAGCAAAAGACAAATCTATGTATGAGAATACAGTATGTGGTTAAGGAAGCATTACAGATCAGTGTGGACATTATTGTTTTAAAACTGGACCATTACATGGACTAATACAAAGGAGTTTTTATACCTTATATAAATGTGTCTTCCAGGTGGAAAGAAGACTAAAATGGGAAAGACAAATTTAAAATGTAATACAAAAAAAAAAACAGAAAAATATCTTTGTCACATTATAGTGAATAGTTCTAAAAGAAACCCAAAAGTACAAGTCCTAAAATTCTATGGATTTGAATTCATTAAAATTAATTATGTCTGCTTAATGTGGAGTATTATAAATGGAGTTAATAGGTCACATTCTGGAGAAGATATCTATAAAATCTTAAATCTACAAGGCAATATATACATATTAAATACAGAAATCTGATACCAAAAAATTTTTTTTAAATCTTGGCTTTGATTTTGTTTTTAGATTTTTTCATCATTGCAATTATTTATGTAAATCTACAGATATATATATATATATATATATATATCATGCACACATGCATGCACACATAAATATTGATTTGGCAGCTTAACTTCACTAGCATTCAGAAATACTGTGATTTTTTAAAGATCCAATTAATATACCACAAGATCCAGCTAATATAGAATAGATTGCCTTAGAGCAAAAATAAGTTTTTATCAATGTCTGTGGGAAAATGGAGAAACTCACGTCTTATTTGAATTCACCAACCTGGCAGTTAGTGAAATTAAAAATGCTCATTCCCTAGGAGTTAGAAATACTTTGATTTGTTATGTACTGCAGCAAAGTGCTCACACAGGTCCCCAGACAGATGTATACTCGGGTCTTCACTGAAGCTTTATTTATGGTAGGGGTGAGATAGTGGCAACCCAGATATCCACCATCAAAGAAGTGGAGAAGAGCAATATGTTCGGTGCCTATGACAGTAGAGTGTGAAATACATACAAGTCCTGAACTAGACTGTTGACAATATGAGTGGATCTTGAAAAACTGTGTGAAATAAAGAAATATGAAATTGAATGTGATTTCTGTGACAATAACATCAATATAAATTGAAACAGATATATACCAAACCACACTACTTATATTATCAAGGATAACCTACAATGTCATATAACCACATTAGAGTAGGCATCTATGGGAAGTTTATAGAATGGAACAGGTGGCAACAAGAAGAAAAAATAAAAAAAAAATAGATATATGGGTGGTGCCTTTCACAGATGAAAAAAGTGTTTAAATGTGGTGTATAATGAACTCGACACTAAAAGAAATATTAGCATACAGTGGTTTCGTTAAAAATGTGTGTGTAAGCTTTATATTAAGATTCAAATCATTAAAAATTAATGTATTTCCCCAGCATTTCTTATTATTTTAACATAAATAGACATAAATAAAATCAATAAAATTTAAGCAAGTAAATTAAAATCCATCTACAAGTCTTCTGGATTTTTTTAGGAGCAGACTACTCTCACGCGGTTTAATTAACATGTATAGTATTTTCATTGTAAGGTTTTCAACTAATTATGGAAACATTCTGATAATACCTTGCTTAAGAAGTGATTCAGTTGTTAACCTATCAATGTTAATTTTAGAATAAAGACTATCATATGATTTTACAAATGATTAGGAGATATTCTATGATGCCTTATTTTATTAAATGTAAAACTATCGAATCTAGCAATCTGTTTAAACAGATTAAATGATTTAAAACCCCATTCTATATACATAAAAAAATACCTAAAATGACTATCACATATTTACAGAAAAACTCACGTCCTATAGAAATAAATTTTAAGTCATTAGTTTTAATAATTTGATGGACAAAATAGTAGAGTGGAAAACAAGTTGTTCTTGTGTGTCCTTAGAAATGTCACCTAAATTTTCTCAGTTTCAGATTTTTCATCTGAAGACTGAACATGTTTGTTTGTTATCTCTTAATAAATAAATAAATAAATACAAATAAAGACATACAACTCCATTTAGTCAACAATGCTTTAGTGTGTGTGTGTGTGTGTGTATGCACGTATATATTATATCTATCATTCGTTTATTCATTTACTGATGATACAAGTATGTATTTATCACTGTTGATATAAATTTAATCTACTCTGATTTCAGTGCTATATCCCTGAAATTCTTCTTTCATATTATAGCCAAGAGGTTCATTTTATTCCTCTTTATGTGCTTATTGCCCTCTATCCACCAGCAGAGTAAAATTTAATGTATTGCATGTCAAACAAGGCTGCAACAGGACTCAAGACAACCTATCTCTTCAGCTATATCTCTCACTATTCTTCACCTTGAGTCTTACACGTTTGTGTCTGGTTACCTACACCACACATTATAATGCCCTGCTGGTTTTTCCAATGGTGGTCTTACAGACTGAGATCATTCATTTTCCATCTATCTTCAACTTGATAAGACATCCATTTCTCTGTAAAACACAATATGTCATCATATATACTTAAAAGTCTTTCCTGGCCTGTTATTTTGACTTTTGTGCCCCAACACTTGTGCTCCCCAAGTTTTACTTCTAATTTTGTACTTATCTAATAATTGAATAAAATGTACATAATCAATTTAAATGTCAACCTCCCCCATTGCGTGGTAATTCTCCAAAGAACAAAGCCATTTATCATCAGTCTGTGTATTACTTGTTATGATATATTGCCTAGAAATGGGTATGAGCACAATAATTATTTTTCATATAATAAATTAATTAACAGATTAGAAAATCACATGGTAAATACATTCAATAAATCCAAAGAACCCTGCAATCTTAAAGTCCAAACTAATTTAATTAAAACTCCAGCTTACAGGTTAATTTTCAAAGATGGTATGCAATAATACAAAGGAACGTTATCCGGTAAGTGGGCTATAACCATGAACAAGCAAGTATTCTTAATTATGTCATCCTTTAGAAATGATTTGTGTATTCTTTATGCTTTTTAAAGTACTTAGAAAATCATCTTTGAAGAATTATGAAATGATGTTAGAGTACTTTAATCACAACAGTGTATATGTATAAGCTTTGTAAAAAATACTGATTTGTCTTGGCCATTTTCAACAAAATTGTACTTTCTTCTCTATCTTATAAAAATTCATGGTAAAACAAGTTTTCTGGCAATGCTGTGCCATCTGTTTTGTTCAGATCTTATCGTTGTTTTGCTCTATGCAACAATAATTAAGTATGTTGGCGGTAAGAGAAATAACAGTTGGATTTCTTTAGGAGATTAACAGTATGAACAATACAGCTAAGAAGGGAATTTTCTCACAGATTCCAAAAATATCTCACCTTTACAACTCTATAGCAGAGGAACCTGGAGAACCACCCACTCTCTCCTACCTACCACCAAATGGCTACAAAATCTTCAACGTATGCAGCACTTTCCAGAGTGTCCTTTTTTTTTTTTTTTTAAATTCTGAAACAGGAATGCTTACTACTGTTATATTACCTCTATCTTGCAGCTATCATTGCTTTTTCTTTTTTCCTGTTATTTCTATCTTTGTATTTTATATCAAAGTCTCCTTTTCTTTCCTTTCTCATTTCCTTTAATGTTGGCATTTATTTTTAGGTATGCCTATTTAAAATAATTAAAAATTTGACATGTGACACCAAAAGGACAAGTAACAAAAGTAAAAATAGACAAGTGGAATAATATCAAACTAAAATGCTTCTGAACAGCGAAGGAAACAAGCAACACAATGAGGAGTCAAATTACGAAGTGGGAGAAAATATTTGCAAACTATATATCTGATATAGGGTTAATATACATAATGTGTAAGAAACTCATACAACTCAATAGCAAAATAACAAATAATCTGATTTAAAAAAGGGCAAAGAGACTGAACAGATGCTCTCTAAAGAAGACATACAAATGGCCAATAGATATATAAAAAGAGCTGAACATCACTAATTATTAGGTGAATGCAAATCAAAACCACAATGAGGTATCACCTCACACCACTTAGGATGGTGGCTAGAATGAAAGAAAGAAAGAAAGAAAGAAAGAAAGAAAGAAAGAAAGAAAGAAAGAAGAGAAGAAGGGAGGAAGGGAGGGGGGAGTAAGAAGGAAAGAAAGACGGAAAGAAAGTAAAAACAAGTGATTGTAAGGATGTGGAGTAGAATAGGGAACCTTTGTACACTGCTGGTGGGAAGGTAAATTCCTACAGCTACTATGGATAATGCCCGTTCCTAAAAACTAAAACTGGAACTACCATATGATCCGGCAATCTTATTCATGAGTATGCATTCGAAGGAATTGAAAGCCGGAGTTCAAAGAGGTATTTGCACTCTCATGTGCATTGCAGGATTATTCACAACAGCTGAGATATGGAAACAACCTAAATGACTATTGATGTTTAAATGAATAAAGAAATGCCATATATATATATGTGTGTGTGTGTATATATATATGTATGTGTATATATATATGTATGTATATATATATATATATATAATGAAATATTACGTAACTTTAAAAAAGAAGTAAATGCTGCCATTTTTGACAACATGGATGAACCTGGAGGACACTATGCTAAGCCAGAAACAGTAGGACAAATATTACATGATACTGTTCATTTGAGGAATCTAAAATACTCAAACTCATAGAGGCAGGTAGTAGTTTGCCAAGGCCTGGAGGCAAGGCAAAACAGAATATTAGTCAAAGGTCTCAAACTTTCATTTGTACAAGATAAGTGAATCCTAGAGCTGTACTGTACAGCATAGTGCCTATAGTTAACAAGATTATATTGTATATTTAAAACTTTGCTAAAAGGGTAGACCTTATGTTAAGTGTTCTCATCACAAAAAACTAAAATAATAATAAAGAGGGTGGGAGGAACCGGTTCCAGGTAACAGATATGTTAATGGCATAGATTGTGGTGATGGCTGCACAGGTGTTTACATATCTACAGACTCTTCAAGTTGTATACATGTCAATCATATCTCAATAAAGTAGTTTAAAATTTTTTGACATGCGGGGCCCCTTTGGCTCAGCCGGTTAAGCGTCTGACCCTTGATTTTCGGCTCTGGTCATGGTTTCAGGTCCTGAGATTGGGCCCCACGTTGGCTCCTGAAGAGTTGGCTTGGCAACTCTCTCCCTCTGCCCCTTGATCCACTGCACATGTGCTCTCTCACTCTCTCTCTCTCTCAAAAAAAAATTTTTTTGACATGCACCTCCCAGTTGAATCTCAAATACATACTTTAGTTCTTAGAAATACGTTTCCTCCATTAAACAATGGACTAAGAGTACTTATTTGCTCTCAGTCTTTTTTTTTAGGATTTTATTTTTTTATTTGAGAGAGAGTGTGACAGAGAACTTGAGAGAATGAGAGCACAAGCGGGGGGAAGGAGAGGAAGAAGCAAGCTCTCTGCTGAGCAGGGAGCCAGATGGGGACTCGATCCTGGAATAACTGTATCGTGACCTGAGTCCAAGGCAGATGTTTAACCGACTGAGCCACACAGGTACCCTATTTACTCTCAGTCTTAAACATTTAGATTTTCATCTTGGTTTTGATTAGAGAGACAGTAATATTTATATGGAAAATTCCATCTACATGACCTAGGGAGTCCTCTAATTATATAACACTGAATAAGAATCAAATGTAAATATTTTAATTTGATTATAAATTTTTGAGAATATACATCTTTTTTCCGCCTTTCAAAAAAAAAATATTCCAGAATAGTTAACATGCAGTCTTACATTAGTTTCAGATGTAGAAGATAGTGATTCAAAAATTCTATATATTATTCAGTGTTCATCATGGTAAGCGTACTCTTTAATCCCCATCACGTATTTTACCCATCCCCCCCACCCACCTCCCTCTCATAATCATCAGTTTGTTCTCTATAGTTAAGGATCTGTTTTTTGGCTTATCTCTTTTTCTTTTTGTTCATTTGTTTCTTAAATTCCACATATGAGTGAAATCATATTTATCTCACTCTGGTTGACTTATTTCACTGAACATTGTACTCTTTAGATCCATCCACGTTGTTGCAAATGACAAGATTTCATTCTTTTTTTATGGCTGAGTGATATTCCATTGTATGTATTTGCCAATCTTTCTTTATCTATTCATCTGTGAATGGACACTTGGGCTGCTTCCATAATTTGGCTATTGTAAATAATGCTGCATAAACATAAAAATGCATATCTCTTTTTGAATTCATGTTCTTTTATTCTTTGGGTAAATACCCAATAGTGGAATTACTGGATCGTATGATAATTCTACTTTTAATTTTCTGAGGAGTCTTCATACTGTTTCCAGAGTGGCTGCACCAGTTTGCATTCCCACCAACAGTGCTCAAGGGTTCCTTTTCCTCCACATTCTCACCAACACAAGTTGTTTCTTGTTTTGTTTTGTTTTTTTAAGATTTTATTCATTTATTTGAGAGAGAGAGAGTGAGCGAAAGAGAGAGAGCACACAAAGCAGGGGAGGAGCAGAGGGAGAGGGAGAAGCAGATTCCCTGCAGAGCAAGGGATCCGGATGCAGGGCTTGATCCCAGGATTCCGGGATCAAGACCTGAGTCGAAGGCACATACTTAATGGGCTAAGCCACCCAGCCACCCCCTTATGTTTTTTATTTTAGCCATAGAATACACATTTATAATTTTTTCATTTCATCAATACCATGTTGAGTTTTCTTCAACTTTTTTAAATCCAAAATTTGAGGTATATATATTTGCAAATTTATTTTTTTTATGTTCACTTAGCCACCAGATAGTACATCTTTAGTTTTTGATGTAGTGTTCAACGATTCATTAGTCATGTATAATACGCAGTGCTCATCACAACATGTGCCCTTCTTAATATCCATCACCCGGCTGCAAATTTATTAAGTTTTAATCCAGAGTTAGATTATACCAAAGTTATTTCAATTATCTAGACAAAAATTTAATTCAAAATCCTGATTTGGCATCTTTAATAAAAATATCAAGATTTTAAGTTGTATTTTTCAGCAGTCATATGTTTATGGCTTTACATAAAAAATGAAATGTATATGTCACTTTCTTGCATCTTTTATACTTAATTTATGTACGTGTGTATATTTCCTTCTTGAAGCCTGCCACAAACTAAATACTACACAATTGCAAATGTATATCATCAGACTTCTGTAAAGGGCAAATCATTTTCAGGTCATGTTGCCTTTCTTGCTTGCTATAACCTTCAGCATTATACTGTATTCGTAAGATATATTGTAATGAAATATGCAATTGAAAAAAGTTTTTCCCTAGGTATCTCTCAGAGTATTTTGTGTATAACAGTCAGTGTTTCTTTCTCACAAAATACTTTTGGGTTTTCTATCTTAAAATTGACCTTGTGGTTTTTAATTCTTTTTAATGAATTCAAATTTGGGATTAAATAGAAAATGTTATTTTCCACACTTTTATGAAAAGATATCAAGAAGAAAGACATCCTCCAAGGATGGAGGAAAAATTGCCACATGCCTTTACAAGGACAAATTAAACATATACATATGTATACATATTATTCAAAATATTTGATTATAAGCTGATTGTATTGGAAATTTTTCCAACTAAATATCAGCTACTGAATGTTTCATGACTATGATATTCTTTAAATAATCCACTTACTATTCTTAAGCTAAGTCAACATTTATGAAATCTAATATTTTATAGATTTTTTAAAAACCTGTTTTTATTCTCTGTCATATATTTTGCTGTTTAACTTATCCAGGGAATTATTATTTTTAAAAATTCAGGTATATTTTATTTAGTCTTAGAATTCCTATTGTTTCTTTTTTATGGTCTTTATTTCTCTGCTACGTTTTTCTGTCTTCATTCATCATAAGCATATTTCACCCCTACCTTTGTATTATGTAAGATAACCTATATCCTGGGCATCTGGGTGGTTCAGTTGGTTAAGCATCTGCCTTCAGCTCAGGTCATGACCCCAGGGTCCTGGGATGGAGCCCACAACAGGATCCCTGCTCAGCTGTGAGTCTGCTTCTCCCTCTCCCTCTCCCTCTCCCCATCCCCCCTGCTGGTATGCTCTTTCTCTCTCAAATAAATAAATAAAATCTTTAACAAAAAAAACATATCCTGTATCCTCGTAATGAATCATCCTTTTATTCTTAAACTTTTGGAATGGTTTCTGTTACTAATTCTTTAATAGTTCAATAATAGCTTACTTTTATTGAATGCCTAAAATACATCAAACACTATCATACTACACTATATTGTGTATATACATGTACTAAATACTATCATATACTCTATACTACAAAATATGAAATGTGTATTATTCTATTTTTGTGTATGACAGAAAATTTTGTGTAACATAATCTTTAGAGCCAAATTTCTGAGTTTGTATTCTGGTTCATCCACTGTTTTATAGATAACTAGCTGGCTACTAGATATTCATTTCCCTTCCATAGTAAGAAACCTTGGCTGGAAATTGGTTGCCATACTAGGGACTATATTTTATTATATCTTCTTATATCTCAGATCTCATAGATGAGGCCATGGACTTAGGTCTGTCTAATATAATGTGTGTCGATTCCAGGTCCCAATGTTAAACTGTATTATGTATATGTGTATATATATATGTGTATTCCTCATGGTCTCTTTTCCCTAACTCAGTGATGTCAGGGTCAACTTGAAGCCACAAGATGGCAGAGTTAAAACACAAGATGAAATCAGCTAGTGACCTTCACTCCCACTTCAAAAAGGGCTTCTTAGGGAAGCCACCTGACCAGAAGTATTATCACTGAATTTGATCTAAATAAAACCAAACTTTTTTTTTTTCACTGATATTTGAGACTTTCTTGTTATAGCAGTTAACCAATAAAATATGACCTTTTACAATATATTTACCCTTGTGTTGACATAGATTCACTATTTATTAAATAGGCATATTGAGTAATTAAATGAATTTATACATGCAGACCACATAGATCAGATTGTGATGCACACCAAGCATTACATAATTACTTTTTATAATAATAATTATTATTAGGTAAATCTAAGTGGCATGTACTATTGTAAATATCAGTTATGCATGTAGGGAAACTGAATCATTATTTGGTGGTCAACCAACCAGCAACTCCTTTTGGTTCCTTTGAGCTTGTAAATAATTATAAAACATTTTAAGAGGTGATTAAAATAATATGCTAGAAGGAATCTGATTATTCCTTCACATATTATAATGTGTACAATATACTTCTAATATATTAATATTATTCCTTCACAGATTATAATGTATATAATATACTTCTAATATATTCATATCTCATAAATGAAAACCATCTCAAAGTCTTGAGAAGATTAATTATTAATCAAAAGCATTATAAAGACTTACCCAGATTATCATCCCATCACCTTGGGTTTCAAAGAAGTTTTGTGTTAAGTTAAAAAAATATTAGCTTATATTGACTGGCACAATTCCTGCAAAACTACAGAATGTCTTGACTGATTATTATTTTAATTGATTTAGTATTGTCCTTCACTATAACTGAATCTAAAAATCATATTCAACTAAAGCAAGTTACATTTGTTGAGGTAAATATTACACAGATTGACCAGAGTATCTGACACGCATTCTGGGGAGGAGGAAATAGAACTACAGACTCCAAAGAGAAAAGGAGATGAGAGCAGAGGGTCTTACCCCAGACTCAAATGTGAAGAATATGATTCTTATTTCCAAGACTTTGAGCTAGTCAATCTTTAAGAGTGGGTCTGTTATAGCATTTGAAAAGTTTAACTTCATTTAAGAATGTGTTTTCCTGTAATTCCTGAAGAATAGTTTCAAAGGATATAGAATTCATGGTTGACAGTAATTTTCATTTAACATTTGAAAAAGGTTGTGCAACTTCTTTCTGCCTCTACTATTTCAAATAGGAAATCGACCATTATTAAAATTGGTGTTCCCCTGTAAGTAATGTGTCATTTCTTTCTGGCTGCTTTCCAGATTTTTTTTTTGTCTTTAGTTTTCAAAATTTAATTATGATATTTCTGGGCAGTAACCTTGTAAGGTATCCTTTTAGGGTTTGCTGGCCTTTTGAAATTGTGGCTTATTTATGTCTCTAAATGTGGGATGTTTGCAGCTACTATGTCTTCAAATCCCCTTTCAGATCCTTTCTCCTTTTCTTCTCAGTGACTCTGATAACATAAATGGTGGAGCATAAATGGTGTTACTATCCCATTGTCCCTAAGAATTTGTTCGTATTTTTTTTCAGTTATAATGGTTTGCATTATGTGAATTATATTTATATTTCCACAGGTTTACTGATCCTATCTTTTGTCATCTCCAGTCTACTATGAAACCAATTGAGTGAGATTTTTGTTTTGTATTTTTTGTCCTGCAATTCACATTTGATTCATTATAACATATTTATTTGCTGAGAGTTTTATATTTGTTTCAAGAGAATTTTTAATTTATTGTTGAAACATTTTAAAGATGGTTTTTTTTTTTTTAAGATTTTGTGTGTTTATTTGAGAGAGAGTGAGAGAGAGAGAGAGCATGAGCAGGGGAGAGGGACAGAGGGAGAGGGAGAAGTAGGCTGCCCGCTGAGCAGGAAGCCCGGACATGGCACTTGATCCCAGGGCCCGGGGATCATGATTTCAGCAGAGGGCAGACGCTCAACTGACTGAGCCACCCAGGCACCCGAGATGGCTGTTTAAAAATACTTGTCAGATACTTCCAACATCTGATTCATCTTGATGTTTGCATCTGTTGTAATTTTTTTTCAGTCTTTTAATAAGACAAGTGGCTTTTTTATGGTAGCCTGAACATTTTGTCTATTGTATCATTTGACTTGGGTTTTATTTAAATACTTTCTTTTAACAGGCAGTCACTCTGTTTGGATTTAACGTCCTGTCCAACACTTGCATGCTTTGGTTCCAAGGCATTTTAATTTTCAGAATCTTTGCCAAGCTATACTGGTCTTCTTCAGTTCTCTGCTATCTGTGGAATCTTATTACCCCTATTGCTGTTGTCGAGGGTACAGGTGGTTTTCCCCACGTTGGGCTGCCCAAGATCCTTATGTGGGTATGATAGACAAACTAATGGTACCTCAAAGATGTTCACATCCCAGCCCCTGGAACCTGTGAGTATGGTACATTACATAGCAAAGAGGCTTTGAAGATGTGGTTAAGTTGTGATGTAGAGCAAAGAAGAACATGCTGGATAATCTGGGTGGGTCCGTTGTAATCAAAAGGGTCCTTGTAAGATTGAAGAGGGAGAGAGAAGAGTCAGAAGAGATATCAGAACAGAAATAGAATTTGGAGTTGTAAACTTTGAAATGGAGGAAAAAGCACAAGCCAAGAAATTCAGATGTCCCCTAGAACCTGAAAAAGTCAAAGGAATAATTTCCCCCTAGAGTTTCCATGAGGAATTTACCCCTGCCCACACCTTGATTTCAAGACATCTGACCCCCAAACAGTAAGATAATAAATTTGGGCTGTCATTACAAATACCTAAAAAGGTGGAAGTGGTTTCGAATTGGGTAATGGGTAGAGGCTGAAAGAATTTTGAGGAGCATGATTTAAAAAAGCCTAAATTTCTTTGAAGAGATTGTTAGTAGAAATATGGATAGTAATCACTAAGCTAGTGAAGACTTGGTAGGATGTGTAGATAGAAAGATAGAAAGCATATTGTCTTAGAGAATATTTAGATAATCAAATATAGCCTATTGGGAAAAATATGGATATTAAAGACCTTGCTGGTAAGGACTCAGAGTAGGAGCTTGGAGAAGAAAATACAGATCTTATAAATTAAGGAAGACAGACTAGGAATAAAATATCTTCTTAGAGGATAAGGTGTCATGTAGAATGGTTGCTAGTCACTAAAGATGGACACTAAAGGTGCTGCTGGTGAGGACTCGGAAGGAAGGGAGGAAAATGTTACTGGAACAGAGGAAGTAGACCTTTGCTGTATAAGGTACAAAGCTTAGCTGAATTGTGTCTTAGAGTTATAGTGAAAGCAGAACTTTTAAGTGATAAACAAGGAAGGATATTTAGCTTGAAGATATTTCTAAGCAAAGTGTTGAAGATGCAGCCTGGTTTCATCTGGCTGTTTTTAGTAAAATGTGAGAGAAATGAAATAAATTGAGGAAGAACTGTTAAGCAAAAAGGAACTGGGATTTGATGTCTTGGAAACTTCTCAGCCTATCCAGATTTCAAAAGATGCTAAAATTAGAAGATTAATTATGAGGAAAGCATGCTCTGAGAGACTCCCCTGCTGGTCACGTGCTGCTGGGGAGGGACAGAACGAGTGCCCGTTCCCAGAAGGAGCTGCATCGCATCAGTTATATGTTACTCAACAATTGTAGGTTATCTATTAATCACACGCTACTCAATACGCTCTGTGTGGAGCCAGGCAGAGGTGCTGGGATTGTACAACCTTTTTGTTAGAGTGTGGTTTTAAGTCCCAGTACTGAATTTGTAGTATTCATTTTAGCAACAGAAGGAAACCAATACAGTGGGAGAGACTCGTTTCAAGACTTCAGGAATGAAGAGGCTTCTCTGGTTAGACATTTGCTGTGGTGGGATTGTTCTCCCACTACCTCCATGATGTGCGGCATGAAAAGCAATTCTCTGGTAGGTTCTCATGGTGTGATCCTCCCTACTGGTGCTCCTCGGCCACCGTGGTCTCTCTGGGTAGAGTATGGGTATCTCTGGTACATGGGAACTAAGAGACATTTGTTAATGTCAGAGTCCTTGCCAGTGCAACCCAGTTACCCCATTGTCTCTTAGTCAAGTAGGGAAGTCTGAGACCCAGCAGACAAGGAGAACATTTTGCCCGGTTACCTATTTTTAACCAGCCAGTTGTGTCAGACTCGCCTGTTGTCAGAGGGACTCCCAGTTGATCCAGAGGTTAAATGAATTTATTTGGGCTGCGTTTTGTTGCTATTGTAAAAACTCTGAGCCAGGATCTCTTGCCTCTGTTGCATGGGAGGACATAAGACACTGTTGTATTGTTCCTTCAACCAGGGGTGCGAAACCAGTTCCTCTTCATATCACCTTCAGAGTTGTCCTTTCATTACCTGTTGTTATTTCCAAGGTTTTAGTTGTATTTAACAAAAAGGAGCAGGGAGAAACTAGTCTATTACTTTTTGACTATACCAGAAGTCCCAATATGTGTTTATTCTTCTCAAAACCACAGATTTAAGCATTCCAGACATTTAATTTAATACGCATATATTTAGCATATGTATACACATAAAATATATATGTATTCTTTTTAACCATATAAATAGTGGAAAAGACAAAGAAAAAATGCAGTACTGTAGTATGTCAGCTTGGAAAGATTCTGTTCTAAAACCCGCAAAGATATGGGCAAATGTTCAGAAAAGCCTCTTCTCCCACATATTTGAAAATACCCATGCACCAGCAAATCACACTGCATGCCTTCTGATGTATTACATTAGAAGTTCCACAATGTGAGTAATGACAACCTCAAATGTTTTCTTTTCTCATCCCACTTACCTCAACAACTGGAGCATGACCTTTTTTAATAACAAGAACATATTTCAATTCACTTTAAATATCAACACTGCATCTTTATTCTGGTAGCCTTCTGCCTGAATGAACACATTGAAAATAATACATATTACCCATTAAATATATTTATATTATGCATTTTTTTTCTTAACAAGAGTGATGAAACACATACGATGACTGAATTATTGCTAGCATTTGGAATGTATTGTCAACCAATATGACTGTGGAAAATTGTTTTTATTTGCATGGATTTAAGTTATGGTACTTCCAGTGTAAGGTGGAACACTGAAACACAGATTCAGTTCCTACATTCTTGAAGACCGTCTAAATCAGGAATTCATAACCACAGTACCTGAACTTGAATGGATTTGAACTTCAATGTATATATTTATTTTCAGTAACCTCTAACTGAAAATGATCTTTCCTTCAATTACATGTACAGGCAACAAACCCCAGTAGTATTAGCAATATTTATGGCTTTATTATCATTAAAAATCACAGGTAGTTTCATATTACATTCATCTATTGCAGAGCTAGAATTTAGATTATACTGATCACTACCAAATTATGATAGATATTAGACCTGCAACTCGATATTTTTATTTAATGCATGAGTGGAGACACATATTTATTCTTACATAAAAATGTTTAAAATATTTTTATAACCACTTTTCAGTGCTGTTGCTTTCTGTTGTATTCTTATACATTTTATCTCATGAATTTAAATCATTATTTTGAGAACTCCATCGACTTTATTAGCCTGCCAAAGAAATGTATGAAGCAAATGTATGAGGACCACCTACTACAAAAGGATAATAAAAGTATCTTTAAACATCAATTGAAAATCAACACAAAGGGAGAAAAGAAGATCAAAAACACAATATTGGAAACTATAAAACTGATGGACAAATGGTAACTTAGAAGAGGGAATTGAGCTGAATGCTAAACCAGCAAAATGTAAAGCAAAGAAAGAAGCTAACTGCTGTAAAGAATTTCCCCAAAGATACAGGAATGGACAATGGTTCCCGCACCTGACAGTGACGTGAATGTGAAGTAAACCAGAATTGGTTAAGCCATCTATTTAAGTAGAGGTCGAACCTCCTTATCTCTTCTGCCAGTCTATAGAACTGATGACTGTTCATTGCAAACCTCATGTTTTATTTTTCAAAAAGAAAAAAAAAAAAGCAAAAGGGAGAGACACTGGAGCAGTATAATTTATAATTTCTCAATTTAAGGCAGGAGTGAGGCATTATCACAGTGTAAGTGGCAGGAATAGATAAAAATCTACATCCAGCAATGTCCACCCTGCTCTCACAGCAGGCTTCCTGGGTTTGAGCTGACAATCAAACTCGTAAGAAACCTCGGCATTGCCAAAACACCTGGTGATGAGAAAGGATATAGGAGGTGCAGCAGGAACATGCTAGAATTCTTGGGCCTTTCAGACATGTTATCTGAAGGTCTCCATCACACTGCACTGGGTGGCCCAGGAGAGTCAAGACAGAGTGATGCCTTTGGGGTGACTAGCATATGCTAGTCATATGCTCCCTCACAGGTACATGACAAGTTCCCATTCCCAGGTGGAGCTATATCTCATCAATTATACATTACTCATCAATTATGGGTTATTTATCAGTATCATGTTCCTCATAAACACTATCTGTAGTGAAGCACAGGTGCTTGGATTGGTATATAACAACGGAAGAGAACCCTGATTTAGCTTGCATGTACTGTACGTACACCGTCCTTGAGTTATGTTGCAGGAGGGCGCAACTAAGAGGCCTAATTCTCAGGCATCCCAGCAGCTAGAGGAAAGCAAGGCCAGCTATTAAATCTTTAATTCAATACTGAGTATTGAAAACATTAGCCTTGCTCTGGCACTCTTCTAAGAGGTTTCTGGAAGACAGGCCTGTTACTTTCCATGCTAAGGACTGGAATAGTCTTGAGCTATCTGAAGCACAAAATGAAAAACACCTCAAAGTACCAACATTCTTGATTTCAAAGAAAACATCATAACCACATGACCCCCCAGAGAAGACAAGCTCAGACAATATGCAGAAGGCTCCCAATCAGCTTTTTACTCATCAGTAAGTAAATAAAAAGGCAAGAATGAAAGGCATTTCCGATAAATCTTGTATTGGAAACCAGAAATCAAATTCCACAGATGAAAAAAAAGTATAAAAAATTGGGAAAGAAAATTTCTAAAAATGTATTATTATTTACAGAGTTAATGAAGATCATTTACAAAACAATAGAGTATAATGATAAAATAATAATATTCGAAAAGTGGAAAGTGTTCTTAAAAATTAAAATATGACAAAAGTACATTAGAATCCTTAATCCCGTTTCACTTGAAATATATTTATTTTACACTGTCACACTATTTTACCCTATTTACTTATTTTACTTACTCTATTTACTTATTACTTACTCTATTTACTCTATCACTTACAAGTGATACCCAGTGATTTTAGAAAATTATTTATCATATTTAAGCATAGTCTGCATATTTATGGCTTCCCCACATTTGCCTCTACCCTCTAATTCTGCTCTGTAAAGGACAAAATGATAAGGATTCTTATCTGCAAGAGAGATCTTCGAATGCAGGAAGTCTTAAACTACATTTCCCTAAATGGTCTCTTATCCAAAATAAGCATGTTTAGTTCCATTAAAGATTTTCATTAAGAGACTTTCAACCTATCTTTTGTACTGTTTGTTTATATGTTTGTTTTTTGCAATCTAATTTGTCTAAAAAAGAATACAAACACATTTCTAAAGATAGTCTTACCCTGAGGATATAGTAAATATTTTAGGGTTTTTTGGCCATATACCATCTATGTAATATATTCTTTTTGTTGTTGTTGTATTTTAAAAGAATGCTTTAAAAATATTTTATATGGCTTAAAGACTATAGAAAAACAAGCTGCAAACTGGATTTGGCCCTCAGGCAATTGTTGCCAATCCCTGGTCTAATCACCAAAGGAAGCTTTCTTGATTAAGAAATTCACTAAAGTAATGGAATTTAATAATTGTAAGTTGAATAAGAACATCACAAACCTTGAATCAACCCAAAACCTTGAGTTTATAGCAACTGAAACCTCAGTATCTTTTTCTCATTAACTACTGTGTATGTTTTCATGGTAAATATACATACCTAACAAGATGGGGATAGTTAAAAGTCTTTATTTACCTTACACCTTGTCTTTTTTAGATAAGAAGAGGTGTTGAAAAGCCTTTTTTTTTTCCTGTATAGAGCCAGATGGTTAATATTTTCTGCTTTGCAAGTTTAAAGGTTTCTGTTGCAGACACTCAATTCTATGGTTGTAGTGGGAAAACAACCATAGGTACTACATAATGAATGAATAAGAGCGTGTTACAACAAACCGTTATTTATTTATTAAAAACCTTGCTTCCAACTGTTGTCACAGGCTAAAAAGATCATTTAGTGATTCTGCTGTTAAGGGCCTAAGAATTTCTCTCAATTTTAGGTAACCTATAAAGCATATGTATTTTCTGTCAAGGTGAAAACAAGCTGACAAACAAGACAAGTGGAAGGTTCTCCCTTAAATTTGATCAGAATTCAATATATATATGGTAAGCTATTGTCATAGGAGTTTCCAATTATATCTGAGATTTTAGAGCCTCCTGGGAGTTGAGGGAGAAGACTAAGGAACACTAAATGGATAGGTTATTTCTCTACCTTCACTAGAATAGCTCTGATTTTACCTCTTGAGGTTTTATTTTTTTAATTAGTTATTTACTTCGGAACAACAAAAGCTTTCCTTCTAATTAAAAGTGTTCAAGTCATTTCTCTAGCCCATATTACTCTAAAATGGTTTTAGAGGTTGCATTGTGTAAAACACCTTTTTAAGTCAATGTCCTATATACTACTACAGTTCTTTGTATATTTTAGAAATAAATTTATGTGTGTATATACACACACACATATATAATCCAACAAACACCAATTAAGTTTTCAGTAGTAAAGATATTTTAGCTATCACTTTTTAAATAATACATATTATAACATATGTAACATAATTTCTTTAAAGCCACTCTCTCCCATTCACTTTTCCTCACATACCGAAGAAGAGATGCTCTAACATCCATCTGTCATCCCTGTAAATAACTCTCCTAGCTCAATCCATGTGTCCATCCAACACCCCTTTGCATTTTTCCTTCCAATTCTAAAACACAAAAAAAGCTCAAATCATTGGTCTAAGTAAACAAAAATGTGTCCAAAAAGCAGGAAAGGGGGGGAACTACACAAATTATAGTTTGGTGAGCAGTTGCATTCGCTAAAATAGTAAACTCATAATGTTTGTCTTTCCAAATTTTACTAGCAAATTAAGTTGTCTGCTAGAAATTAGTGGTGATATTTGATTATTTTAACTTTCTAATGGCCAAGCCAGCATCAGAGTCAATTCAGATTTGTTTCCATTATCTTCTAAAGGAAGACACTTTACATCCTTTACTAGATAGACATAGAAGTACAACTTACTAAACCATCAAAATTCACTTTACTCCCATTTTAGTTTATTTGAATGACTACTTTAGCTAATTGTAGGGATAAAGGAAGGCCATTTCATAAAATACCATAGAATTCAGACATCTTCTCCTTCTTGATTTCTCTCTTTTTCTCTGTCTTCTAGCTGGAAGTAATATGAAGTTGAATTAGCTGATGAAATTAATTTAAACCAGCATGAGTTCCTATTAATCTATATTTTGTGATAATTTTCTTCATCTGTAAAACATCACCTAGCAAGAATGCACAATTTTGGAAATCAACTATGCTTTTTTACAATTCAATAATTATTAAAATTAAATGTATTAAATTAAAAGTATTAGATTGACTTTAGTAAAATATATTAATATTTACATTATCAAAAAGAATTTAAAATTATGTTGTCTAATATGGTAACTAATAGTTTAATGTGATTATTTAAAATTTAATTAAAATTTAATTAGTTAAAAGTTGAATTATTTGATTCACTGGCTTAAAAGTTTAATTCTGTTCACTTAGGCTCTTTTAAAAAATAAGACAAATTTGTCCATTAAAAAAAAAAGACTAAGATCTACATTATATATATGTTTTATATTTATATGTATATACATATAAATACATGTATAAAATGTGGGAGAAATATAAAATGTACAATAGGGATTCAGACAAGGAAAGATCGTTCTTATAAAGAAATGAGGGATAATATTTCATGAGGTAAGCATTGTTTGCTCTCATAGCAAAACATGGTAGGATATCCCCACGGTTTCTCTGTATATCAAAGGTTTAGGCTACTAATTTTCTTATTAAAGATTTTTTCCTATTGGAAGAACACACCATCCATAGAGTTTCTCCTCTGGGTTCTCTTTCAAAGAGACATGAAAATTATAAATCATATGCAACTGGATTTTAACCACTGGGTTACCTGATAAGTATTATGGATCAAAGACGTCTTAGACTACAGGCTTCAGGAGCAAAGACAGAAAAATAACTGAGAAAGACTGCTCTGTATACGTGCTCCAGATGATTCCTCCTGCCTATCAGGGTTCTTTCTTGTTTGGACTGCAACTTGGTCAGTTTGTTTTAATCCATGTCTCTAACAGCAAGACACAGCAAAAAAGCTGGCAAAACACCATCTGGGTCACATCAAAGGCAAGGTAGAGCTGAGTGTCAACAGCATATTGATGGACTAACACTGCCAAGTGTCCCTTCTCTTATTGCAAGACAAAATGTCATACTGACTGATCTTTCTTCTATAGCCTTTAAAACCTTACCAAGCCTTTCAGTAAGTAACAGTTCATAACAGATGTTTAACACAACAGATGAATTTCTTAAACACTGAAATATAGACTTTTATGAGGAAAATTCCTTTCTGTTTTCTGTTTTTTCTCTGATTTAATATAAAGTTATTTCCCCCCCTTTTTTGAAACACGTAAGAACGTATATATGTGTGTGTGTATAGACAATCTGTATCTAAAATCTATAGCTGGCTATTATCTATCTATCATCTATCTAAATGATTTAGTAGCTAAAGGTGATTCAAAGAATTCAGTTAAATTAACTGAGAACTTTTATTTGTAGCACAAATTCATATCCTCGGTTCACCCATCATATTACATAATGGCTGAAAAATAGATTGACAGTGAGAGAAAAACATAGGTGTGAAAGTTAGGAAATTTAGGAAAATCTCTTGTTGAGCAAAGATAAACAGTTATTTATAAATTCAGCACATCACAGGTTTCTTAATCCCAATGAATACTTACTAATAATATTCTGGAATATATGTCAATGGAAAACTTTAACTTTTGGAAATGCTTGAAATATTCCGTATATTTCTTCCAGGCAATTAGTTTTTATGAATCAGCTTCTCCAGTTTCTCAACGCTGCTCTTTTTAAAGTGATACATTATATCTACGAAGCTGCACATTTTGTCTATTAGTGCAAATTATATATATATATATATGCAATATACATGCATAGAGATTGAAAGTATGTGAGAGAATATGTGAGAGAATCATCTGAACTAATATTAAACTTCCCTGGTCTCAATTTAAGAATAAAATATGAAGATATCAATAGATTTGCATCATTACTGACAATCATACACACAGTTAATTGAACATAAATGAACTATCTTCTATCAATCCTTAGTTTAATTGAAAAGTTTCAAATATAATTTCTTTAGTCATACCCATCTCTACTTGAAAAGTTCCCACAGAAATCAAAAGCAGATTATAATATTTCAGGAGCTGGCTAAATTTCTACTGTTTTCTGACTCATTGTAAACATTGTCATCAGAATGAAGATAGGTTGTTTCCTTTTCTCTTTTTGTTACATTTCTCAGACTTCAAAAAAAATTGTCATTTCCATGCAAATTACCCTACTGCAGCATTCATTAAACCCTATTTACTGAGAATTTAGCTGGCTCTCAATCCTCTCGGTTATCTAGAAGAAATCTTGGAAGGGTCAAAACAGCAGCATGATGCTACCCTGTTTTAATATAAAATGTGAAAAAGCAACAATATTGTTCAAATTTGTATTTTTGTAATGTGAGAATGTTACAGAGGCAGAATACTGAAATAGAATATATTCTTATGCATTAAATAGAATAATTAAATTTAGAACAGGGATAAATTAATCACTTTTTATTATAGCCCCCATCTAACAATTTCATCGTCCTCTTCTGAATCTGTACTTCCAAAAAAAGCCTATTGACATTTCATCAAGTGAAAGTTCTGGCAAGTGGCAATTGTTCCATTTGTTGCAATTTCTGCCTTCCTAAGGACAGGAAACATATTGTGTGAATTAATAATAATCCTCAACAATGGAAATGAAAGCATAGTACTTTACATTGATAATACCCAGGTCATATTTTGTTACCATAATATAATTGTCATATCTAGATCTTTTCCCATCATTTTTGTCTTATAAACACTTTTAACAGAAATGTACAATTCCATGAACCACTTGAGGATATTTAATTATTTTAGTATGCAGCATTACAAAAAAAAACCATAATAAATAAAAAAAATAACTTTAGCAGCATATTATTAACTGTTATTATAAAGTTTATTTAAACATTATACTTATTTTCATCACACATGTAGACCCATTTTTGTTCTAACCCATTTAACAAGTGGTGCACACTGACTAATTTTAATTATGTGAGAAGATATATGACTGTAGACATAAGATGACATATTCCCTTTAGGAACTACCATTTGTATGAAAGTTATAGCATCAGAAATACATAAATAAACTCATTAGCCTCTACCATGTGTAATACCTGAATGTTGTATTTCTAGCCTGTCCATTATATCATTTTACAATTTTTATGTTTTATACTTAAAAGTTGAGATAAGCGAAAGTAATTTAGGCTTCCATTTATTAGCATTTCCCTGCAGACAGCATGTAATCGGTAAACATAGTCTTACTTCTCAAAAAACAAATGTTAAACTAGAAAAATCATCACTGTATTCTAGCTTTTTAATATTTGTTTTGCTGAGAAAATTACTTTTAAGTATTAACATTACTTTTAATAAGTAATTTTGAAAATTTTGTTAAATAATTTTAAGTCTTAGATGGGGAAAAATCACCTCGAGGAAAATTTGGAGAAATATCAATAGTTTTATGCTAGATGTTAATTTGCATTTTAATACCAGTGTTTCTTTTGCTTTCTGTGCTAACCAATGGTGCATTTATAAAAAATAAAATGCACTTGCTGAGTGATAGACTTTGTTGCTTCTTCATGAGTACATTTATTTTCTCTCCACTAACTGCTCATCTGTTTCTCAAAGCAGGCTAAGATGCTCTTGAAGTTCCATTTAAGGGGAATGCATTTAAATAATTATTTGGTCAATTAAAAATAGTGTTTCCCTTTTTGTCTATCATCTATTCCCTGATATGACTTCTTCATGAAAAATATCAAAACTCGTGAGGGATATAAAACCAAAGATAAGTGCTGGGGTACCTTTAAGAATGTGAACAGTAAATGAACCACGTACTGTAATAATAAAGAAGTCTGAGGGACTGTGGAATTAGGAGATTAGTTAATCAACAGGCATGCAGCTTTCTTTGATAGTAGGATGGGCACAGAGCTGGTCGCCCCTGGATTACAAAGACTATGCACCTGTCTTAAACCTGGGTGATTTCCTGGAGTGCATGTACATCCCCAATGTTAGCAAAACTGCTTTACTCATTCACACAGGGTTGACCCCCATGTCCACCCCCATCAAATGTTCAGTCAGTAACGCAGGCCACCTCAACTTTTAGCAAAAGACAACAATCACAAAACTACCAAAAAACCAAACTTTGCCATCTCCGAGTTCAGTGTTTCTATAGAGACGCTTCTCTGGAAAGTCCAATAGCTCCTCCTCCTCCTCGTGTACGACTCTCACCTACTTCTCACACGTAATTTGACAAACGCTGTTTCCAACAGAACCATCAAATATTCTCAAGCCTAACAACCGAATATTTAAATGACTTTCATACGAATGTGTACTTATATAATCGCAACATCAAGTCTTTCCTCACTAGAATTTTACAAAGTTCTCCTCTGGTAACTACCACGTGGTTCACACTTGGGGTAGAGAGTGCCTCCTTCCGCCAGTGAAATGGAATAGCAATTATTACGTAGCTCTCCAGAGCTACAATCTAGTGGAGCGATAATGAAAGATGAAGAGGCCAAATTCTGGAGGAAACTCAGTCTGGCAAAGAACATAACAGAAAAGACTGGAATAGTGTTTCTTCAAATATAGATGGTGGCTCAAAATCACAAAGGGAAATTTTAAAAAAATACCATCACAAAGATTAATCTGAGTTTTAGGGGGTAGGGCTCAGACTGTTTCCTAGCAAGAGTCTCAGGTTTAATACACACTGAAATGTGAGAAATATGAAGGTAACGATTACAGATTAAGGTAGAAATAGGTAAAGAAATAGAAAATACTGTTATAGCATATCTTCCCTGAAGTTAGAACTTAAAATTTATGAAAATGCATAAAAAAGAATCAAGAAGGGAGGGTGATTTTCTATAAATTATCTGCAGTTAGTTTCTGAGGCTTAAAGATGGAGATTTTGTTAACCTTTGAGAATAGATATTAATTTTAAGTTTGCTTCTTTGTTTTAGGAATATGTCCAAATGGACTTAATAGCCAAATATAGTTCAAAATTTGAGTTTTGTTGGCAAAATTGTGAATACATTATCAACCTGAATGAATATGGTATGAACATTCCATTGGAATTTGCCATTTTAATACCATGATGTGTCCTTTATCTCTTCCTTGAAACTATTTATCTTGAAGTAGGGTTTGTGTTACATGAACATAGTCATACCAGTTTTCTATTCATCCTATTTGAATGATAGATATTTTGTCATCTTTTACTTTCAACATGTTTGTGTCTTTAGTTTTAAATATTGTTTCTTTTGAATATCATTGTTACTTTTAACAGTCTCTGCCTTTTGGCTAGAGTGTTTAATATAATTTCATTTAATACATTTGTTGAAACATTTGTGTTTAAGTCTACCTTCCTGATGTTTGTCTTATATTTTCCCATTTGCTTTTTTATTTCTTTGTTTCTCATTTCCTTCCTTCTTTTTGATCAGACATTTCTTTCTTTTCTTTCTTTTTTTTTTTTTAGAGATTTTATTTACTTATTTGTCAGAGAGAGAGAAAGAGAAAGAGAGCACAAACAGGAGGAGCTGCAGGCAGAGGGAGAAGCAGGCTTTCTGCTGAGCAAGGAGCCCACTGCAGGACTCGATTCCAGGACTCTGGGATCATGACCTGAGCCAAGGCAGATGCTTAACTGACTGAGCCACCCAGGCGTCCCAGGCCTTTGTGTCATTGCCAATTTTGCCTCTATTGATTTACTTATGCCTAATTCTGCTGCTTTCAGTGCTTTCTCAGTATCACAATATGCATCTTAACATAGCTTAACATAGCTAACTTTTAAAAATATTCTACTACCTTACACGTAATATAAGAATTTTACAAAAATATGCTTCCAATTATTCCTGAGATACATTGTACTCTAGTTCTCAGTTATTCTACTTTCACATATTCTATGAAACCACAGTGCATTGTTATTATTTTTACTCTGTAAAAATGATAGACTTTTACAGAGATTTAACATCTCGATATTAAAAAGCCTTTTATATTTACTGACATACTATATTTTCTGGTATTCCTTATCCCTAGTTTTCTCCCTGGTATAATTTCCCTTCAGTCCAAAAATCATCTTTGAAAATGTTGTGGGTACATGCTGGTTAACTGGCAATGGGTCTTACAGCATTTAATCTGCCTAAAACTGTCTTTATGTCACATTTATTTTTGGATGATGATTTTGCTTAATGTGGAACTTGAGGTTAACAATTCATAGTCAATCTGAGAAGACAGAAGTGTTTCTTCACTTCTGCCCTGCCCGCAGCCTGAGCAGCCTGGCAACGTGGATCTTACCCACATCCCTTACTTCAATCGTCTGCAGGTAGCTTTTACCTCATACTCAGTGTAAAATGCCCAGTGTCTGGATGGTATACTCTATTCCCAGAACCTTGTGCCTATGCCTGTGCCTTGGGACATGTTTCTCCCAAATCAACCAGTGCCTCCCGCAGGCAGAGACAACTGAAAGCGTGGAGTGCCTGGAGGCACTCATGACATCCTCAGGCTTCTCCCAACCCCAAGGGAGGGGTATCTCTCAGCTCTTACCCTGCCCCTAATTTTTTTTACAAGTGCTTGGTAAATGCTTGCACAGAAAATTTGGCGATAGACTCTCCTTATATCTGGGGCCCCAAATGATTCTAAGTGATCACACTGGCGTAAGCTCAAACTTCAATTCATTTGTAGTTCCGCGGTTCTTGGGAACGCCTGGGTGGCTCAGTCAGTGAAGCATCTGCACGTTTGCCTTGGGCTCAGGTCAAGATCCCAGGGTCCTGGAATTGAGTTCCGCATCGGGCTCCTTGCTCAGTGAGGCGCTTGATTCTCCCTCTGTCTGCCCCTCCCCCTGCTTGTGCGTGTTCTTTCTCTCTCGTTCTCTCTGTCATATAGATAAATAAAATCTTTAAAATTAAAAAAAAAAATGATCACCTGTTCTCTCCTTACCTGAGGATTGTTGCAGCTTCTCCTGCTGTTCTAGCAAAGATGAAGGTCAATACAGGTCTCTTCAATGTTAAGAGGGTTTGTTACTTCTCTGGATTTTGATACATGTGTTTCTTTGAGCCCTCAATTTTATAATGAGCTTTAAAAACCTATAATTTGGGGGCGCTTGGGTGCCTCAGTCAGCTAAGCGTGTGGTGTACCTTGGGGTCAGGTCACGATCCCCGGGTTCTGTGATTGAGCCCCACATTGGGATCTCTGCTCAGCGGAGAGCCTGCTTCTCCCTCTCCCTCTGTCACTCTGCCTGCTTGTGCTCTTGTTCTCTCTCTGTCAAATAAATAAGTAAAATATTTTTTAAAAAATCTATAATTTTATAGGTCATCTAGTTTGTAACTATTATTGTCATGTGACTTTCTATGTTCCAATTGAAACAAAAGTCCAAACGCCAGACACGCACACTTACATACACACATACACACACATACATGTATATATTCCAGAACATTTAATTGGTATGACATAGTTTAGTCAGCTATTGCCAAAAACTGAAATTGCATTATATTTTTTTCTAAAAGAATTGCTATGCCTTTTGGATGTTGCTATTCTATTCTAGAGTGGGAGAAGAATGATCATAAAATGAGATGTAGAGCTAGAATCATGCCAACTGAAGTGAATACTTAGTCTTATCAGTTAAAAAAAATACATTTGGTAATTGATCCCCCCCTAAAATATTTATACCAAAATACCATTTGATTGTCTTGGAACAAGTCCCCCTCCTTGTACTAGGGTATAAGGACTCCGGTTTGAGATGCCAATTAAAACAGAAGGAAATTTTATAGTTATTTAATGGTGAACCCAAGGCAGGAGTCCCCAGGGTTTGTTTATCAGGATAGTGATGTTCTTCAAAGACCCACACTTGTACAACTAACCGTTCCACTCCGGCATCTTCTCCGGGTTAGAGCTCAAAGTCACAGCCTGCTGTAAGTATCATATCTGCACAGAGAAAAGTCACATGAGACAGAAGTTAGAGGTTCATCTTCAAAAAGATCATTCTCATTCTGTGTCTCTTTCTCTTCAGGGGAAAAAAAATTCCTGAGCCCTCCTACAGCAGACTTTGCAGAGCTCTGGATCAGGATACACATGCTCAGACTTAGGTGAAGAACTGAGTAACTTGCAAAGGGAAATGTCATTACCACAATTAATGTTGTTGCAGGTCCAATCTCTACTCTTTGGTGGGATTTTGTGTGTGTGTAACTTTTTCTCTTTGTGGCACAAATGATTTTCATTGCCATCATCATGCTAATGAAAATAAAAGCACCCCCTTCCAGCAATGATTAAAGCAGTATCAAGTAAAGAAAACACTGTAGTTTTCAAATCTGTGCATGCAGTAATTGAGGTGCCTTAAGAAACTTTTTACTGAAGGGTACTTTTGGAAACTCACTTTTAGAAACTGTTTAAGTTAATGCATTGAAGGATGTCTGCACTGAAAAGAAATTTCACAATCTTTCCAGGCTATTGTATCAGGGTTCTTAATCTCAGGACAAAATTAAGATGAGGTAATATTTTCATGGTGATATTGCAATTAGCACTTTCTTTAAAATTCCCAGTGACCAATACAATTTTGGTTATATGATGAACACAATACTTATCGAAGCAAACATATGAAAAGTATATAAGCAAAATGAAACTAAATGTGAGAAAAACTAAAGATACAGCCTCCACCATTTTGATGATAGTCTTAAATTCTGATACAGTTAGATTTAATAATCAGCTTAGCAACTATACATTTTAAAAAATAATAGGAAGAAATTATATTCAGTAAAATTCCCATTCACGGAATAGAGATATTATCTATGGATTTAGAAAAAAAAAAGGTGAACAAACAACAAACAACAAAGCCTCTGTCTTGCCAATGACTATGTGAAAATTCTACATAGAAAAGATGGGTTTCTTTTCCTCCTACTAATCCTGATTATGGGGAAAAGATTAAGGAACATTATATTAGTGTGCATTTAAATGAAATACTTCACTGGGCACATTGACGAATACAAATTTTTGAAAAATAATGTAATGTTAAAATATTTTAATAATCTTACTCAGTAGCAATAAAACACATAGTCTGATTCTAACACCTACACTATTAGAATGAATTTAAAGAAATAGTATTATGTTCTGATAAAAAGCACGAAAGGTATTAAGTGAATAATACCTTCTTTTTTGATATAATTTTTGAAATAATGTCTAAAGGTCAATTTTTTTTTTTTAGAATTTTCTTTTTTAAAAAATTTATTTATTTGAGCAAGAGAGAAAGCACCCACAAGCAGGGGGAGCAGGAGAGGGAGAAGCAGATTCCCCGTTGAGCAGGGAGCCCGAAGTGGGGCTCAACCTAGGACCCTGGGATTATGACCTGAGCTGAAGGTGATGGTTAACCAACTAAGCCACCCAGGTGTCCCTAAATGCCAAATTTTAAAAAATATTTTCATTTACCAGAATTTAAAGATGACTAAGAAATAAACACTGATGATAATACTACTACTAATACTATCAGTAAAAAAATCTAAAATATCTTGAGGTTTACTTGTTAAAAATACATTTCCACATGTCAAAATAACCATGGCAAGCCATTAGAACATATACGGATATATTTCATTTATATATTATTGATGGAAGGTATTTGTGTAAATTAGGAGTATTGCTTTAAAAGAAGATTGCTTTATTTTTGTTTTGTTTTAATCTCTAAAATGCAGACTACTGCTTTTGGAATTCATAATGTTTTATGTATAATGTTGATATATATCAATTATTTTTGCAGCAAAGGCATTTTATGCTAAGTTGATTGCAAAGTATTATTTACCTACCTGAACATTAAAAAAAAAAAAAAACAACCTCCTCAGAATAAGCTTTTAAGAAAAAAATTGCACCTAGAAATGCTAAAAATCATTCAAGGTATGGTAATCATTTCAACATACTGAGCAAAGTTAAATATCATTAAAAAATGAATTCAGTACTGAAAATAGCTGGAAATGATGAGGTAATGTAGAATCATTCACCCGTGGAAAGCTGCTCATCAGAAAAAAACAAACAAACAAAGCCTAAATCATAAGCAAAAGTTCCATTAGAGAAAAACTCTAAAACCCTGCATATCTATTCATTTTTTTCCAGTTTGGAAATCAACTCTGTCCTTACTTCAAAATAAATAGTATAAGATTTTGATTAATTAAACTAATGACAATTCAGAAATAACTAAGCAATTGTAACAGAATTAAGGTGTACTTTTTTTAAAGCATCTAGTAGAGATAGTACTGGACTAGCTCTGTTAAATACAATCTCACCAAGTTAAAAGAATATTTCAGAATGAAGGAAGAAGGAAAAAAGAAAGAAAAAAAGATAAAAAGAGAGAGGGAGGCAGGAAAAGAGGAAAGAATAAAGAAAAAATCACAAAATGCTAACTAGCTCATATCCAATGTTCATGCCCAAATACAGACCCAAATTCATGAATTCAGTTTCATGTAGTTTTATCATTCTGAACAACTTTCACATTTATATCATTTTAGGTAGAATCAGCTTTTATATCCCATTTTATATCCATTTCTTAATAAATGTTGGCTCAGGGGCATGTGGGTGGTTCAGTCATTAAGTGTCTGGCTTTGGCTCAGGGCGTGATCCCAAAGTCCTGGAATCAAGTCCCACATCGGGCTCCTCCACTGGGAGCCTGCTTCTTCCTCTCCTACTCCCCCTGCTTGTGTTCCCTCTCTTGCTGGCTGTCTCTCTCTCTCTGTCAAATAAATAAATAAAATCTTAAAAAAAAAATAAATGTTGGCTCAATTTATTTGAATCCCCTTTTAAATATGAGAAAACTAAAGCTATTTAAAATATACCTTTTTGCAGTAACCATTATTTTAAAATATTCACTTTGTTCTAATTTATTAATATTCAGTGAAAACAATTTCAACATTTGTGTTATGAATATTGTAAAATGACCAAGCCATCATTCTACATAATACAAAAAGAATAATTTTTGTGAAGTATGTTTTATGTAAAATATAGATATTTTAGAACCTGGATTTAATATATAATTCTCCTGCAGCTGATTTTCTAAGGATTTATGTCATATAGTCATATATATGCATTCAAACACACACACACACACACACACGCACACACACACACAGGTACTTACATAAATTTCTCCCTTGACTACTTAAGGATTCTGCTTATTTTGCTTTTTCTCTTAACATTTAATGCATATTATTTAATATTGTACTATACTAAAATCAGCAAAAATAACAGTTACTTTTGAACTATCAACAGACAAACATTAATATTGGATACTTTCAGAATTTTTCAAAGGAATCTAGTCCAAATAAGAAAATTTCAATGGCACCCTACATACATTGCAACATGTACTGTCAAAATCCCCCCAAAATATCCTTATAGGCTACAGTTCAATGACATATCATATATAATTCAATAAAAGAAACATGTTGAATGTTCTTAAACCTTTGGAAATAGATATATAAACCCATGAGCAATCTCACGGTTGTAGTAAACAAAAATATAAACAACAACAAAATGATAGAATACAATAAATTGTGATATATGTCATAGGCATACAAGAGGGACAAATTATAATCCTCATAAGTTGGGGAAACTTATTTATTTATTTATTTTTAAAAGATTTATTTATTTATTAGAGAGAGGGAGAACTTGAGCTGGGAGAGGGGTAGAGGGAGAGGGAAAGAGAGAATCTCCCGCAAACTGCCCTCTGAGGGTGGAGCCCTAAACGGGGCCTCAATCTCACAATCCTGAGGTCATGACCCAAAAGGAAATCAAAAGCCAGACATTTAACTGACTAAACCACACAGGCGCTCCAAGGAAACTTTAAATAATAGAGCACAGCCTGCACAAATTTCCCATACTGCTTGAGGGCATTGCTAATAATCCCGTCCACTGATATTGATCTATTAGCCAGAAACTTCCTGAGAATTCCAGAGCTTCAGAGAAGGTCCAGGGAATCAATATTTTGTTTGTTTTTACCTCACCAGGGATTATAATCTATCATATGATATTGTGGGTTATTCCCCACTTCTAAGTGTTTTAGTGATTTCTCCGATATTGTTCTCATAGGCAGCAAAATTCTGTGCCAAGAAACCTGTGTTCCCCACATTTTCACTTCTGGACAAGATGGAATAACAAAAACTGAATTTTCTTTCCCACTTGAAGCTATCACAAAGCAGAGAAAATACATTAAGCAAGGGTTTGCAAGACTCTTGGCATGAAGGAATGAGACAGTGATCTCTGAAATATGGGAAATAAAGGAGATGAGCACTACTCAGATGGGATCCCAGCTTCCTGGTTTGAGTTTCCGGACTGCAGCACAGGGAGTGAGGACACAGAGCCAGCCATGTACCCCCGACAGAGGAATAGGTCTTGTTTTTAGGGGGGTCCGAGGCAGCTAGAGTTTACAGGACAGAGAACAAAAGAGGAGATAGCTCAGAAAGAATGTTGCAACACCAAACTTATGGCAAATGTAACAATTTATACTACTTTGAACATTCTTTTTAGTATTTAGGTATACTGTTACTTTGGACAGCAAGAAAAAAAAAAAACTACCTTGTAAAGAGCTTAACATTTCTTGATTCTTCTGTATGAAACATAGGCTGGGAGACTAGCATGAATTCCAGTGGACATAAGTGGTCCACTTGGGTCTAGTGATTAACAATTTAGACAAGTCAGCATAGCTGTCTATGTTTATTTAGCCATTCAGATGCCAGAGCAGGAACAGAGTAGGTAGAAAATTTTAGTGTAGCCAAGAGAGTACTAAGAAATCAGAACTAAGCAAGGGAATTGAAGGCATAATCAGGAGAGGTGTCTGTTCTTTACACTCTACCTATGGTTTTCTCTGTTTCTTTTCATATTCCATCTTCTTAAATGGCATGTATACATACTGGCTTTATTTTATCTCTTTCCACTAACTATTTCCACCCTTCATTCCGTGGAAACTGCTGTTCAATGATCATCAATGAACTTCTGGTTGTTAAAACTCAAAACCATATTTTTGACTTTATGGTTGAGCACCATTTGGCATAGCCAGGTACTTCCTGGTATTTTAATGTGGATTCCACGAAAACACTTTTTTTTCTCTTTCTCGAACATTCTGATCCTGACCTCTTATTTCTTTTTGCTTTAAACTTTCTCTTTAGGTTATTGTATCTACATCTTTGCTTTTAATTATCGATTGTGATGATATGAGTCCTGATTTATTTTTCTAGCTTATTATTCTCCTTAGAGCTTCAGATTTATATGCATAATCACTATATTTCAAAAACCCATTTTTGTGTTCATAGATATTATGATTTTTCAATGAGTAAAACAGAAGTCTCATTTTCACCAAAAATAGGTCCACTGTTAAAGAAAGATTATATTTCACCTCTCTATTGAAGAATAGTTGTGTTTTATATATATTTGTGTTTTAATATAAACAAAACTTTTAAGATAATGAAATATAATATATTAATATATAATAATATATTAATACACAATAATACATAATGATATATTAATGTATAATATAATATATTAATATAATAACAGTGAACTTATATATAAACAATATTAATATGTATTAATATAATGAATTATATATATAAACAAAATATAATGAAAACATAAATGATCTTGTACACATTTTTATTTTTTTTGCATATATACTCTTCAGTTGCTCTAGAGTACAAACTTAGACATGGATTTTTTGGGTCAAAGAAGATGCTCACCTACAATGTTACTAGAGATGTCAATTTATTTTCAAAGAAATTTTTTTCCAATTCTAGCTTACATTTTTTTTAAAGATTTTATTTATTTATTCGACAGAGATAGAGACAGCCAGTGAGAGAGGGAACACAAGCAGGGGGAGTGGGAGAGGAAGAAGCAGCCTCATAGCGGAGGAGCCTGATGTGGGGCTCGATCCCATGACACCAGGATCACGCCCTGAGCCGAAGGCAGACGCTTAACCGCTGTGCCACCCAGGCGCCCCAATTCAAACTTACATTATTAGCGTATAAGATCATCATCCTAGACAAATTCAGTTTTGTCAAAATGAACTTTGGCTGCTTTAGTGGATATGATATAGAATGCCCTTATAATATAGATATATGATATAATAGAATAGAATGCCCTTTTAATTTTGCATTTCCCCAATCACTAATGAATTTTAGCCACTTTTCATATGTTCATCTGTCATTCATGTGTCCTGATTCCCCAAAATCCATTTTATATATTTTGTCATCTTTTCTGGTTCATTTTTTTTTTTCACTGATACAGACATCATATATATATGGTATTGCCTGGTGGGACTGTCAATGTATGAAGGTTAATATATATAACAAAAACAGCACAAGTGTCAGTGATGGATGGGGTCAAAGGACCTACGTCATTGCAAGATTTCTCCATTTTGCATAAAATCGCACACTATTTACCCTAAGTAGTCTGTGAAATGTTATTTATGAATAATGTAAATTTTAGAGCAACCACTAAAAATATTATACAATCACTACAGTCAAAAAGCCAGATAGATAAATTAAAATGAAATACTAACACGTAGCCAAATAATCAAAAGGCCAAAAAAAAAAAAAAAAAAAAAGGAGAAACAGAGGAAAAAACAGCCAAGATAAAAAATAGCATATAATAAAATAACAGTGATAAATCCAATCATGAAAATAGACACATTACAAATTAATGTTCTCAAATACTCTGGTAAAGTAAAAAAGTGGCATAGTACTTAAAATGCTAGTCTTGTATATACTGCCTAAAAGAAACTCCTTTAAATTTAATGATACAAAGTATTGAGTATAAATAAAAGGGAGGAAAAAGCTTAGGATAAAATTTTAAGCAAAAAAAAAAAAGGAGTTTTGTTAATATTATATAAAATAGACTTTTAGACAACAGCAGAAATAAATATGAATATTTAAAACAATAAAAGGGAAATTTCATCAGGAGGTCACAGTAACTATATAGGTGGATGCATCTAATAATAGAGCTACAAATTATGTTAAGAAAATTTCAACAGATTTAAAAGGAGAAAAAGACAATACAACAATCAGAATACGAGATTGTAACAGGTAAGGCACAGAAATAGAATGATTGCAAAGGGCATGAGTAACTTTTGTGGTGATGTAAAAACTTTTATCTTGATTTTGGTGAAACACACAGCTGAATTTGTGAGAATTTGTGGAACTGTAAATTTTCAATTTATATATCAATGAAGTTCAAAAAATGAGAAGGGAAGGAAAATTACCTTAATTTTTTTGATCAGATGACAGATTTTATTTGTGCATATGTACTATTTGCTTCAGAGGAAAAGCATGGTTTGCTATTTCCTTTTGAGTTCATTTTTTGAAGTTTTATTCTAAGGAAATATTTTATTTAAATACTCAAATTTACGACTTGTAATTGATCATACTTATCCTTTTTTATATTATCTCCTAATTTTATTTAGTTTGATAATTAACATTCATATACAATTTTCATTTGGTATATTTCACTCATTTTTATTTTCTTAATAAATTCTCCTAAATATTTATTTTCCAAAAAATAAATTATTCTTTTATTGTTTTGTTTCTTGGGTTATGTTTTCTTTCAATAATTTCTCCTCATTTTTTTCCTTACTATTTTACTTAGTTTTTCCCCCTTACTCTCTGGATTCCATACACCATCAAAAAATCAGCTTTCCCTCTTGTTTGAATTTAAGCATTTAAGACCTCGCTTCTCCCTCAAAGAAGTTTAGTTGCTTCTAAAATTTATATAGAGTTTTCATTATTCTTAATTCCAGTTAATTTTAATTTCCATTATGACTACTAATGTGTCTAACTCATTACCTATAAAATATTTTATCTACATTTAAGAGGCTTTTAAATTACTTTCTAAACATCATGTTTTGTTTTATTTTTGTTGTGTTCAGAAAACTTGAATTGGATAAACTGATACACAATTTATACCGGAAATTTGATGACTCTTGCTATTTGGCCTAAGATGCTTTTCTTTTTCATAAGTATCTCAGATACAATTAAGAAGAACACATGCTTTCTAACTACTACATACAAGATTGTATGAATGGCCATTAGATCGAGTTTTTTAATTGTGCAATTAAAATCATCTATATTCCTAGCAATTTTTATTTTATCTATCAATTATTTGTAATTCTATCAATGACTGAGGATGAGGGGAGGGAGGAAGAGAGAAGAGGTTGTTGTATTTGGTGCTATATATCTATCATGATTATACTTATTTACTGTGTAGTAATCAATATATTTTATTACTATGTAGTGGTGCTCTTTATCGCATTTTGGTTTTGGTTTTGTTTTTTCTTAAAGCCTATCTAGTCTGTTTTTTTTTTCTAGCTTCTTATAATTAGCTTCTTGGAGTTTGAAATTATCTGACATATTTCTTCCATTATTTCTTTATTCTTAATTTCAAGACTTTATTTTTGTTGTTGTTTCAAGTTTTTATTTAAATTCCAGTTAAATTTAACATTTAGCACAATATTAGTCTCTGGAGTAGAATTTAGTGGTTCATTACTTAACGTATAACACCCAGTGCTCATCACAAGTGCCCTCCTTTAGCCCATCCCCCACCCATCTCCTCTCCAACAAACTTCAGTGTGTTCTTTACAGTGAAGAGTCTGTTTTATGATTTGCCTCTCTCTCTTTTTCTTTCCCCCATGTTCATCTGTTTTGTTCCTTAAATTACACATATGAGTAGAACCATATGGTATTTGTCTTTCTCTGACTAACTTATTTCACTTAACATAATACACTGTAGCTCCATCCTTGTCAATGCAAATGGAAAGATTTCATTCTTTTTGATGGCTGAGTAATAGTCCCATATTCAATCACAACTTGTTTATCCATTTATCTTCAGCTTTTGTGACCCTATTTACACTTTTGGTTTATCTCTTAAATTTAGTATATTACTGGAACTTTTCAAAAATAAAATTTGACCATCAATTTCTATTTTACTTATTAATTTGACTTACATTTATTATTTTACTGATATGTTTACATTTTATTATATTATTTTATGATATATATATATATATATATATTTAGTTTCTGGATTCTTTTTTTTTAATAGTAATTTTTTATTAAGTCATGTTAGTCACCATACAGTACATCCTTAGTTTTTCGTGTAGTGTTCCATGATGCATTATTTGCATATAACACCCAGTGCTCCATGTGATATGTGCCCTCCTTAATACCCATCTCCAGCCTATCCCAATCCCCCACCCCTCTTCCCTCTGAAGCCCTCAGTTTGTTTCCCAGAGTCCATAGTCTCTCATGGTTCATTCCCCCTTCTGTTTACCCCCCCTTCATTCTTCCTTTCCTTATTTTTAATGATTTTTTCATGTATTCTTTCTGCCTGTATTAAGATTTTGTTTTCCTTTTTTAGATTTATTTATTTATTTGAGAGAGAGAGAGAGTGAACATGCACATGAGCAGGGGGAGGGGCAGAGGGAGAGAATCTTCAAGCAGACTCCCAGCTGAGTCCAGAGCCTGGTGTGGGGCTCGATCTCACAATGCGTGACATCAAGACCTGAGCCAAAACCAAGAGTTGGACACTTAACTAACTAAGCCAACCAGGGGCTGCAAGATGTCATTTTCTTAATGATTTAAAATTCACTTTTTAGAAATCTTTTGGAAATTGTATATTACATTTTTAAAATCTGCATCTGTCCCCTGTATTGGCTATATAGGGCTATTTACACTGAATAGCTATACAATTTGTGAGGTTATATATTTTTAGAGCAAACAAGACAACTAGGCATTATCCAAGAGATTTAATCTAAATACTAATTCCACATACTTCTGCTTCTGGTAAGAGGGTGTTGCTTGTGTTTCACTCCAGTTGGGAGAAGACAGATGTATTCATATATGTATTTGGAGTGCCTAATCCACACATAGGAGATATTTTGGAATGTACAGATGCTGCTCAGCTCCATCTTTTTGTTCAAGTCTTCCATTTGGCAAAAGTTAGCCCCAAAAGCTGTGTGACTCAGTGCATGAGTCTTACCTCTTTTACACCATCTGCACTCCTGACAGATGGCTCACCAGTACAAAATATTATTGATCTTGCTCTTGGGGATTTAGAAAATTTATCTATTAAAATGTGAATTAAAGTTACATGAAATTCAGAAATACCTCTGGAAATAAAACCAAAAAAAGGATAATGCTTCATATTCCTGTTTGTTTTATTAAAATACTAACACCCCCTCATCATCAAAAGAAGAGAACTATTCCCTCTCCATCCCACGCTTGCCTCAGGAGTCAACCCAAAATGAAGCTGTTTCTTTGTAATTTCATTTAGCAATACCATACTTTATCATTATATAATTTGCATGTCTCTCATTGCCTTGTTTAAGATACATAATAGATACTTTGGTAAGTTAGTATTCAAGTGACAATTGCACTAGAGTGAAACAAAGGGGAATGGGGGCAATGGGACCAGAACTGAGTGTAAAATCAACTTTGCTGAAATATAAGTAGGAGAGATTTGAAGAGTTGGGGCAGGGGTGGCAGACTGTCTGTGTTTGCCAATTGGCTTTATGCAGAGGAAAAGTAAACTTTCTCTTACATTCATGGCAGGGGTAGTGTTACAACTTAGAGCAAAACACCCACTGAAGTTAGGCTCCTGCCCTCCTGCAGAGACTGAGAGACAGAGCACTATTCTGTTTGATGACTGTATTTCAGAGGGATGGCTCCCAGATCACTGAGAAAGCATTCCTGGGTTGTAAAACCAGCAAGAGGCTTTTTAAAGATTTACATATATTTCAAAGTGGCGGAAAAAGAATTTATATTGACAAGTTGTTTAAAGTAAAGGCTCTAAGGAAAAGGAGGTCAGGGCATAAATGCAGGACCCTACCTAATGTCTACTGAAGCTGAAGGAAATAGTAGGCTTGCCTTGATCATTAGTCAGAGTCCAAAGAGAGTAACAAAATCGTAGTTGGTTGCATATTGTCTCAACAACAGCTGTCAAAAATAGTCAAGGACATCCTAGTATACCTTTCAGTAAGTTATGTGGTCTTTCCAATTCAACAATACTTGAGGGCACACAGATGAAGCTAGCTCTGTTTATTAGTTTTTCAAAAGCTATTGATACGACACTATGGAGGAAAGTATCACCTTCTTAACTACAATAAAAAATATAATGACTATGGCTGAAGTACATTTCCTGACACTATACATGTATTAAGATGTGGTATGAAATTCAGGAGTACTTGCGTAAGTGCATTTGGATTCCTACAATAACCCCCAATCTACAATTAATTTTCATAAGAATGGCTTAAACATTGATATGTAGGTAATACAAATTATTATAGTGCTTACATTTATTTTATTTATGTGATAATAATTATCTTCAAGAAAAAAAACGAGAGAAAAGAAAAGAAAAAAGAAAGAAGGAGGGCAGGATGGCAGACATGGAAGGGAGAAAGGAAGGGAGGGTGGGAGGAAGGAAGTCTAACAAGAAGTGTTCAAAATCTCATGTGAAAAATATATTCATTAGAGAAAAACTTATTCTATAAAACTTTCTACGCATTACATTAAACTTTCTGTTGGTAGAATAATGACTCTGACAACTGCTAAACAAACATATATTTTACAGTACTTATAAAAACAAGACTAGCTAGTGGGCTTTCTTCTTTCTTATTTCCATCTCCAAATGAACAATCACCCAAGGTATGATTAACTTTATCTTAGATAAAAAACACCTCCAACAAAGACAAATTAATGCTATTTACGTACACGCCTATAAGCTCAAGCAAAGCTAGTCTTTTTTTTTTTTTTTTAAGTAGAACTATTCTTATACAAGGGGGTCATATAGAATGACCCAAGACAAATATCTTTAAAGTAAAAATACTTCAGGATTGTGACTAATCTGCAGTTGAAAAGTAAAACTTCCATGGGATATCTTTAGCTCCAAAGCTATACTAAGAACCCATTACATTATTTCTTATGACAATTTTTTTTTTTTTTTGTAACAAGAGCTATGGTTAAATGTGTTGCTATAATAAGAAATTCCAGAAGAACTTATTGTAAGTTGTCTGAGAAATTTTTACAGAAATAAATATATTTGTTTCAAGTCCCTCTATTTCAGAATTTGAAGATTATGCTTAATTTGGCCAAAGAAATATAGAATTAAGATGAGATAAGAAAATATACACATTCTAATGAGAATTATGCATGTTTTTTAATATTTAAGAATATCAAATCCCATATAAGAAATTAATTTGTATTACTTAATTTATTTTTCTAAAAAAGCATATCCACTTACTAACTGACCTTTAAAATATCGCTAGAACCAGATTCATAAAACTGGTACTTAGTTTTTAAAGTATTCTAACTACATATAATAATTTGACCAATTAGCAGATTTAAACATTTAGAAACCCCACTCTGGTGACAATCATAGTTATCAATATGAATATTAAGTGTATTTTTTCAGATGTTTCATACACATTAATGTATGATTACTAAGAAGGAAAGAAAACCTTTTTAGTAAATGTATCCATATGAAATATAATGTTATGCAATTTGACTTTTCTTTAATAGTATATCATAGATAATTTTTTGGATAAGTTTGTGGAGGCTTAAATGGCTTTCAATAGTTGAAGAATATTTTATAATATTTATTTGTCAGAATTTAAACTATAATAATGAACAAATATAAACAAATGTTTATAATTTTAGCATTACAAGCATTTATTTTGTAGGTATATTGAATCCCTCTAAAGCAAATCTATTTCTGAAACATAAACTTTAAGAAATATAATTGTTGAATAAATATTTCAAATTTAGATACATATTTCAAATTTAGTGATATTTCCTATTTGCTCTTATTTGTCTTACACACATTTATTGAGTGCCCACCAGAAGCCTGGTACTTTATTGAGCACTTGAAGTCTATATCAGTGGACAAAGCAAGAAGGATATTTGTCCTTGAAGAACAAATTTTCAAGCAGGTGAATTCAATTTTGCATATTTTATGAAATGGGCTCAACTTTATTTTTATGTACTTACTATCCAAATACCTTGGTGCTATTTATTAGAAAGTTTATCGTTCCTCTTGCAATCTGTAAAAAGTCTCATTCATTTCTTAAATGAATGTTTCTAAGTTCTCTACTGTTTTTCATTGATCTTTCTATCTAACCTTGGACCAGTATTAAATATTATAATTTATAAAAGGTTTTGACATCTGGTGGAGCTAATGCTATATCAATGATGCTAAAATAACTTTCATATTCAGAATCTGTTTAAATATCATCACTTCCCCATATATCTGTTAGGCTGTTCCCTACATTTGACTTATAACAGTGCTTCAGTTCTTTTCCATCTCATATTTCAGTTTTATTTCTTCCAGCGTACTCATCAAATCATCTTTTCGAAATGCTGATTTACTTGTTTAAAATCACATTTCTTGCAGTGGTTATAAGCTCCCTAAGAACTGAGATCCTGATTGAATGCAGGCGCTGCTATCTACCTGTAGGTACCTCACTAAGAAAGATGCCTTGCACATAGGAGGTAATAGTAATGGTTGAAAGCATAGGTAAAGAGATGAATTAAATACTTAGAAAATGTAGTCTACAACTTCTGACTCACATTTTATCTTCTGTATGTTTGGATGCATTAACAATCAGTTTCTCAAAGTGTAAGCAACTACAGCCTGATAAGCAACTACTGTTACTGATAACAACAAAAATTGTGGTTTTAATTTTTTTTCTTAAAATACACCAATCAGTAAGCTAAGGGAACTGTCACGAGCATTAACACATCTGATTCTCCATTTCACAACCACATTTTGATGTTGGTAGTTTTGTACTCTCTTTACGGTGAAATAATATATAGGCTAAAAAAACCACATAAACCATATATGTACAGTTTAACAGATAAGGAATTTACTGGTGTCAAATCCAGAAGTAGAACATTATGTGTGTATTCCAGAAGCATCATAAATGTTTCTCAATAACCAAACACTTCCATTTTCCCCCTCAAGGCAAGGACCATTTTTTGACTTTCATTTAATTCATTCTTTGCTTTGAGTTTCCATGCTATTACATGTGTACACATCCCTAAATAGTATAGTTTTATTTTTCCTGTCCTTTGAGATTTCTGTGACTGGAATAGTATTGTGAGTATTCTCTTAAGTTTGCTTCTGTCACTCATTATATTGTGAGATCAAATCACAGTGTTGTTGAAGACATATTTCACTCCTTAGCGTTTTTCTATAGTAACACATTACAGGATGTATCTTAGTTTATTAGTTTATTTTGTAGTTGATAGTTGGTGAGCATCTAGTTATTTCTAGTTTGGATATTTCTCATGCAAGATTTGTTTAGTTATCATCGTGCATGGATTCTGGTGTTCATGTACATGAGTTTCTTTAGGGTATATACTTAGTAGGCAAAGTACTGGGAAATAATTTAACTTTCCTAGGTAAAGCCAACTTGTTTTCCACATCACCTGTGGCATTTACAATCCTAACAATGTATGAAATTTATCTATGATCCATATGATCTCTAATATTTAGTATTATCCAATTTTCATTTTTTTATCATTCCAAAGTGAATCTAGGAAAATCTCTTTGTGGTTGTAATTTTGATTTTATGTTTAAAAATACTAAGTACCTTTGAACATATGTCCATTTATGTTTTCCATTTTGAAATATCAAAAGTATTTTGCTGATATATTTTTTCTTGGTTTGCCTGTCATTTCTTATTAATTTGCGGAAATGCTTAATATACTCTTAATACTTGTCCTCTGTTGATTCTAAGAGTGGAAAATATTTTCTCTTATTTTTTTCCAATGTTAATTTTAATTAAAAAATTTCTTAATTCTAAGACAGTCAAAAGTGTTAACTTTCTTAATGTTTGTAATTTCTATACTCTGTTTTAATATAATTTTTACATTGAAATCATAGTGATAGTATTCTTTTCTATCTTCTAAAATATTGATAGGTTTTCTTTTACATGCAGGTAATTATTTTCTTTGGAATTGAATTTCAAATATGGTATGAAGGAGGATTCCCACTTTGTAAAATTTGTTTACTACATGAATATCCTAATGATGTTTATTGCAAGTCTGTCCTTTCCCCTCTAATGTGCAAACTGCCGCATTAAAAATTTGTCTCTAGAAATCCATGGGTCTGTTTCTAGGTTCTTTACTTGGTCGCATCAGTCTTTCTTTACCCTGATACCAGTATCTGATTGTCTTAAATACCAGAGCTCTTTAGGTCTTGATATTTAGAGGAGAAAATCTTTCAATGCAATCATTTTTTTTCCCAATAGCATGTTGCCTATTCTTGATCTTTTTCATTTCCAAATATATTTAGAGTCAGTTAGTTATATCCCATTTTTTAAAAATGTCGAGTATTTTAGAATTTATTTGAACCTATGGACTTATTTGGGGAAGAAATGCCATCTTTATATTATTGACTATGTTAATCTGTAAACATGATAGATTTCTCATTTTGATACTTCATATTTTGGGTTGCTTTTATCAATAGCATTTAAAGAATTCTACTTGCTAATTTTTGTTGCTTGTAGATAAAGATATAACAATTGTGGTTTTTTGTTTTTTTTACAATGTCTTTGTATCTTCCAGCTACTTCCCTAACTATCTTGTTAATTCTAGTAAATGTTTCTAGCTAAATTTTGGAAATTTTGTTAGGTATAAAATTGTATTATTTGTTAATACAGTTTTAAATGTTTAATTCATTTATTTTATGTTGCTATCCTCACTGGCTGAAATGATTAGTAAAAAAAAAAAAATGAAACCGAAGTTGAAAAGAAATAATAATCATTGATGTCCTTGCCCAGTTCCTAAGTCAAAAAGATAATTTTCATTGTCTTATCATACATATTATATTTGCTATAGGTTTATATGTGAGAAAAATCATCCAAGTTTTCAAACAGATTTCATCAACAGTGCTTCATTTTCTCAAAAGCTTCCTCAGATAAACTGTCTTTGTTAATCCAAGTCCACATTTTTGGAGGTCATTCTCTGCTAACTTGTTTCCTTACGTGTTTTGGTTTTGTTTGACTATTTTCTGTTTAATGTCCTTAAATTTCTTCTCCAGAAAGGATTTTCTTTTTGTAACAAATGTATGGAGTACTACAAATACGTAGCTTAATGTTTTATCTCCAATTGAACATATCAGCAACAGGGTAGAAACTGCCCTATGTTGTATTCTCCCCTAATTTTCTATTAAGTATCTGAATATTTTCTGTATATAGTTTACTTTGAGGGATGAAAAAAGTAGATATTAGTTTCACTAATAATTTAATGAACACCAGAAATCAGTATTTATTTTATTCACCATACGTTGTGTCAGACTATTTTTGCTAACACTCAAACTCATTTATTCATACCTCGTAATCTCTATATATGGTGGAGTTTAGCTCATATTAAAGACTACATAATTGAAAAGACTAATTAGAATCACATAAGAATGACTAATAGTGGCAGAATAAAAATAGACAAATTATTCATTTCTTTATGCATAACATATACTTACTATACATAAACAGTCACATAATTAGGTGTTTACAGAAAAAAAAAGAGCAGTATAACTTTAACTTTTCACAAAGGTCATCTGAGAAATGAGCATGGATGAAGCCAAATAAATAAAAACCATTTGGATCACGAGTATCTGAGAAAGTTCAAAATTGTCACATAAATAAGTTTTAATCTTTAGTATGTCAATCCTTATTATTAAATTTGTGAAGATCAGGCTAAAATTAATTTCATGAATTAGCTAAGCACATATATAAAGTACATTTATTGTATTGATAAATTATATATATTTGTATCACATAAAAATAAAAACTGATATGGAATCCTTCGTTTATTATCTGAGAATTTAAGTTCCATAAATATAACCAATTAACAGAGAGAGACAAAGCCTGGGGTTGTATAGGGAAAGGCCTGTGCAACTGAAATCATTTAAAATAAGTAAACCAGGTATTAAGGCTTTTTCAGAAATAGCCTTAATATGATCATATCTCAAAGTGTTATTTTAATGTATATTATAATGCTTTTTATCTACTGATGCTATTTCTCGATTGATGCTATGCTCATGAAAGTAAACAAAAACTAGCAATTCAATAGTCCCGTTAATATAGATAAAGGTATTATATGACTTCAGATTATAACTAAGGGACCTACATTATTGTGACTTTTTAAAACATGGATTCAAATAATTATGTTTTTTAAAAATAATTAAATATACTAAAATGAAGTATAAAATGTGATATAATATGCTTAAATTATTTTTATGCTCATCAATATGGTTTAATATATTTGATTAAATATATTCAATGTAATGTGCTTTAAATCTTTAAATGTGCTTTAAATTTAGGTAATGTCACTGTAATTAATAATAATAATGCATTTTTTGTTTTGTCTACCATGACCAAATTGAATTTAATTTAATTTAAAATTTTTTAAATTTTTTTTAAGTAATCTCTACACCCAACTTGGGGCCAGAACTCACAACCCTGAGATCAAGAATCACACACTCTTCTGACTGAGCCAGACATGCCCCCCAAATGTAATTTTAAAGGGCTTTCCTTTGTCACCACAGAATTTCTTAATGCAAATATCCTTGTGTTTTAAGATCTTGAAAATTGCATCAGGAAGACATGATTGCAAATGTCATTCTGATGTGGTAGACATCAGTAGTGTTCACCAATATCTGCTTCTTCCCTTCCGGTCAGCGAACACTGAATTTCTCAGCCATGTTATTTTCAGGTACGGATCTGCACCTACTCTGGCCCAAGGACCTTGATAAAAGTGATATGTGTAGGTTCAGGGCCATATCAATTAATTTTATGTGCAAAACCTTCCAGTTGCCTCTTTCTTTAGCACAGTGAAATTAGAGAAGGCCTTGATGTGAAGATGGTACTGCTAAAATGATCAACAGCCACCAGATAGATGAAAAGAGGCACTTGTAAGAATATCTAGTGCAAATATGAGCAAGTGGCCCAAGGGATAAGCACCTTCTGTATTCTAAAATTGTATACATTTGAGAAAGTACTGGAAAGACCAGAAATGTATTAATAAAAATAGTACAAGCAGTTAACACCCCCCCTTTTTTTAAGAGGTCAAAGCACTGGGGATGGGCAGAGGTAGAAAGAGAATCTTAAGTAGGCTCCATGGCCAGCCCAGGGCCTGATGTGGGGTTCAATCTCATGACACTGAGATCATGACCTGAGCTGAAATCGACCGTCAGACACTTAACTGACTGAGCCACCCTGGAGCCTCAACAGTTAACAACTTATAAAATGAATGATGTAGTGCTGAATGTAACTTTGGGTATAACGAGTTAGAAGAGGCTAAAGCAACTGTGAATCAAAAAAAGTGAAGTTCACTCAAAATACTTAGGCTTCCTGCTAATATAGAAGATTTAACTCTCTGAATCTCTCCTAGTGCACTGGACTGGTTTGGGAGCTGTCGTCTGCTATGACGTCCAACCCTTTGTCCAGCTGAAGGAACATGTCACCACTACCAGATGCAACAGCCTAGGTAGGGAGAAAGAATCATCCACCCTGTTTCACCTCTTGATTGTTCAGAGTTGCCACTTAGCTTACTGACAGGAATAAATGATTGATAGCTGTTAAAATTGAATTTGTGTTACATTTTGCTATGCCTATTCTTCACAGTATGAACTCAGGTCCTTGCTCTGACCTTGGTGTATAATGACTCAGAATAAAACACTTGTACCTTTAAAATATCCTACATTTGAAAATGTAAGTAAAAGTGTTCATTTTTGGTTTATAATTTAACATATTTCACTAATGTGATTAAAACCATACCAAATCAACCAAGCACCATACTGGAAATTCTAGAAATCAAGCAAAATTCTGGAATTTTGAAAGGCAAATTACTTATATACTGTCATTTGTAAATGAGGAAAAAAGGGAAAAAATCAACCTTCTGTGTTTGAAAAAGATGAATATTAGAAAATACAATGATATGCTAAGAAATTTGGATAGAACCCCAGTACTCTCTCCCCTCTATTTTTACATCTATATACATTCAACATCATAAACTAATCAATTGCCGAGCACATATACATCTTTCTCACTAAGCCAGCTGAGAAATATATTAGTGCATTTAAGTTTTGATAATCATTCTATAATTAAATTTCCAATGTATGTTCAAACAAGCGTGTCTCAACTTTATTTTAACCTATGATCCATTTTGGTAAACATTAAATTCTTATGTTCTCCATTAATGTCATTTGAGTTTCAAAATAAATTAGGTATTGTCACGAAGAGCATGTCAAATCAATGATAATATTAGTAAAAAAAATTATAATTTGAAAGATAAGATCATTGTGTGCTTAAGGTCTGCCTGTTTGTCACGGGGTTCACTGTCCTAAGAAGGAAAGAAGTTTAAACACAATGCAGGTCATTTTCAATGTCAAGTTTGTTTTACTCTTTAGTTTCCAAGCTTAATTTTTATTATAAAATTTGTTTGACTTTTTACATCTAGACTGATTGGCAAAAGATAGTAGTCCTTGAGAATTAAGTAGAAAAAAGTTTCACTGTTGTTGTTTTGTCCTTATAAGTCCCTTACTCTTTCTCTTGCTCATAATGAAGTCTAACTATTCAGAAACCATTCCCTCCATTGTTTCAAGAAAATATCAGCACTCTGTCATATTTGATAATGTCTTATATTGGCATACCATCTCTGTGCTGATATACTAATGATGCATCACTATCAGAAACAAATTAAAGAGAAAATTCTATTTAATTGCAGGACAGAGGTATGTTAAGAAAAGATATACTCAGAAGATATACTCAGACAAAAAAGTAGTGTGTCTAGAAATAATATATTGTGCATGATATTTCAAGTAAGCAAAAGTGGTTGACAAGAATGATTTTGTAGCAGCATTAGAAATGAAAAAGCAAAAGAATGAAAATGGAAAGGAAGGAAGAAAAGAATGAAGGAAACGTTTTGCTCAAAAGTAAGAAAATATTTTACACAGTTCTGAATTAAGCTAATGCCATGATCTGTTATCAGTTGAGTATATAGTAGTTGTAGACACCCTCTCAACCAGAGTGGAGATGCAGTAGAACTGGGGCTCTCTCTAAATGTAAATCTATTTATTAAAATAAGCCATATTTTTCTTCTGAGGGTGAATAAATATTTTAATTTTCACAATAACTTAATGAAATCATGCATTGCCCCATCTATCTGAAGAAGTCATGGTGAGGTGAAGAATATGAGATTGGAATCCAGGAATCTCGGGAGAACCCTCCCTCCTGATTTCCCTCCTTTCTTTCTGTTTATTTCTTTCTTTTTATTGTTTTCCAGTTTTAAAGCCTCTGCAAAGTTAATTCTTCAACTGTGTCTTCAAATATGACATATGGTTTCACCAAGAGGCATATGGGCGTATAGTATTTAATGAGAAATCTGACTCCCATCACTAAGGTACCTCTTCTGTCTTCTCAGCGCACTACAATTTATATAGATCTTATTCTACTTTCTTCATTTTTTACCTCTTCTCTCATGAGACTTTTGCCAATGGAATGATTTCTACATGGAGCCCTAACAATTGTATTCCATTTTGTATTATTGTCCTCCTGATTTTCTTTATAACTCTGCAGTCATGTGAGCTAAAGGATGTCCAGATAGCTGGTAAACATTATTCTGGGTGTGTCCGTGAAGGTGTTTCTGGAGATTAAAATTTAAATTGGCAGCTGCCACCAATGTAGGTGAGATCACCTATTCATCGAGGTCCTGAATAGAACAAAAAAGTGGAGGAAGGACAATTAGCTCTCTTGCCTGAACTAGAACCTCCATCTTCTCCTGCACTGAGACACTGGCACTCGTGGTTCTCAGGCTTTTGGACTGAATTATAACACCAACTTTCTCAGCTTACAGATGGCAGATTGTGTGACTTCTTGGCCTCCATAAGCGCATGAGCTCATTCTTTTTTTTTATTTTTTAAGACTTTATTTATTTATTTATTTATTTATTTATTTAATTCATTTATTTAGAGGGGGGAGGGGCAGAGGAAGAAAGAGAATCTCAAGCAGACTCCGTGCTGAGTGCAACGCCCCAGGGGTTTCAATCTCTTGACCTGAGCTAAAATCAAGAGCTGGCCATTTAACTGGGCCACCCAGGCACCCTATAGCATTTGTTTTTTAACTACTGTGTTTTGTAGTTCTTGTGGTATCTCTGTATGGATACTATGTTTATGTTGGTGTTACTGTTATTTAAATGAGTTGCATTTTACTATTTCAATTATTAACACAAGATTCCCATGGTAGAGGGTGAAGCCAGGAATGTTTACCAGTTTAATTAGCTTAAGGGCTTCTTTCCCTGTTCCTACAGTCATGGATTGTTTCATGAAAATATGGCTTTTCTGTGTAGGTATACCTCCTCTACAGTCAAAACTTAGCTTGTTTCAGAAATACTCGTGCTGAATTACCCATTCACTAATTGGTCATTTCTACCTAAGGCTTCCAAAATGACTACTTCATTTCTAAGGTCTTTTACCTTAGTGCCCCACCCCACCACCTCAAATCCCTTAACAAACCTTGATTTTCCATCTCCACCAGCCACGATGTCCTGTTAAGTCTCAGCTTGGCTCAGTGCTGCGCACGTTGAGAGTGAGGTTCTCTTTTCTTGGTAAGAATATTTGCTTGATATTGACTTCAAGATCTAACATAGCTAGATCCTTTTGTTTATCTCTACCCCTTTATGCCTTTGTGGCCTACTATCCACCGGTTTTGCTACTATCACTAAGTTTGAATATAATTTCAAGTAATTTGGAGGTTTTGATTTTCCAAGTGCCCTAATTTTGCTGAAAATGTGGTTTGAGGAGTTTTTTTTATTTAGTTTTCCTTTCGTTCTACATTTTCCAAGAAAAATGGAATACTCAAATATACGACACCACCGTATTCCGACTTTTGCTGATATGTGAAATATCATCGTTTCTCAAACATTTTTCTAAATGTTTATTTAAACGGATAATGTAAATGATAGGAAAATCAAACCTAAATATATGGGGAGTAAAATTGATATGCTCAAGTTGAAAGATTTGCTCAAAAACAGTAAAAAATATGATTTTATTATGCTAAGATCTGTCATTTTTAAAAAAACATTTAATACCACTTTATTAGTTTCCTAGGTTTATAATATTTTAGAAAGTACACAGATTTAAGCTGCTATTGAATGCTGATACCCAGAGTCATATTTATGGAACAAGAAACTTAAAACCAACAGTTTCTCCTGCAACAACTTGTCTGAGATAAATAAAAAGAAATGAAATGGAAATACATGTATCCTGAGCAAAATGATAAATCCCTTTTTAGACCTGAAACTACTATTTATTAACCAAATTATCCTGAAGTACCCATGTGCAAACAATGTCTAACAGCAATACTTATAACAGGTATATATTGATGTAAAAACTGTAACTTAGCTAAAATATCAATCAATCAATGAATGACAAAGGTTTTAGCAGTTCTCTGGCATGTTGCTGTTATTTTGCTAAACAAGATAAATTAGCAAAATAACCAGAGTGGAAATTAAATTAGAGTAACTACACACCATCTTAAGTATTGTGTTGTATTGCTTAAATGTCACTTAGTGTGAACTTTATTGTATTGGATAATTTAATTTCTTAAATTAACTTTCCTTCAAACACTATCTTATTACTTTGTTATTTCCCCAAGCACCCAACATGAGAAAGGAAATCTATTTCTTAAATTTATAAGTACAGAATTAAAACATATTTAATGAGTTGATAAACACATCCAACATGGATCTGTTTTATAATTAAACTTCAATAAAGGTTTATAATTATCTTTTGATGTTAGGGTTTTCAATTTTCTTTTACCCAATTTAAATGAACATTATATCCTTTTTCCAAAATAGTTCAAATTATGCTTTTGAAAATATATTTTTTCATCTAAATTTCATTTTGAAATGAAAGGCAAGAAAGAAGGCATGTCTGTTTAGATACATAAGTTCTATTTGGTATTTTTAAAATTATTATTTTCATACTGATCTTGAATAATTTACTCAAGAATGGTAAAATGCACATTTATGTATGAATGGTGATCTCATTTCTATTTCTACTAGCAGAAACGATTGTAACCAAACTGAACATCTCACAAGAGTTAAGAATAGATGTCATCAAGATGGCCACTTGGAGGGCTTCTGAATTTCCTTCCTGCCACAGACACACCAACTATGTAACTACTTATGGATCAGTTTCCTCTGAGAGAAATCCAAGATCTAGTTGAATGACTCCTACGCAATGGACATCTGAGAAAGTACCAACACTGAAAAGGGCTGTGAAAGCCTGAGATACACTCTCACCATAAGCCCCAAACCCTGCACGATGCCTTAAAATTGGGAGAGAAAACTCAACTTTTGGGTTCTCCCTGAGGAAAGAAGATGTTGCATCAAACTAGCACCTTGTTTTTTAATACTATCACCCCAGGGACAGGCCCCCAAATCACCCAGCTCTGCCGGTCAGTGCAGTTTGTGTTCATGAGTCCCACAAGACTATAGCCAGCAAAGAAGCAGTTGTTAAACAGGTATGTGAACACTCAAGGTTGCCATTGTCCCAGACTCAGTGCAGAGGGAACAGACAAAAATTCCCATCTTCCACTTTTTCCATGGAAGGGATTCTTTCTAGCTGTGACCTAACTTTCTGCCTCCTAATAACAATTTAGGGGCTGACTGGGATCCTCTCCAGAGCATGAATAAGCCAGGGAGCCCTTTCCCCACACTCTCCTTCCTGCTCATTCCAACAATAAAACAATAAAACAGATCATCAGCTTCTCCTTTCAAGGAGATTGTCCACACATCTTAACACCCCAACATCTATGGCTGCCCCCTGAAGGACAGGGCCCCAAAACACCTAGCCAACAGAGTTTGCATTCATGAGTCTTACAGTGCCATAGCAAACAAGGAAACTTATTTATTTGAGAGAGGGAGAGAAAGAGCATGAGCCAGGGGAGGGACAGGGAGAGAGGGAGAAAGAGAATCCTCAAGCCGACTTCACGCTGATTGCCACCCAATGTGGGACTTAGCACAGGCTCTATCCCAGGACCCTGATATCATAACCTGAGCTGAATCAAGAGTCGGACACTTAACTGACTGGGCTACCCAGGTGCCCCCAAAGAAGCAATTTAAACAAGAATGTGAACACTTGGGGTGCCTGGGTGGCACAGTTGTTAAGCGTCTGCCTTCGGCTCAGGGCGTGATCCCACCGTTATGGGATCGAGCCCCACATCAGGCTCCTCCATTATGAGCCTGCTTCTTCCTCTCCCACTCCCCCTGCTTGTGTTCCCTCTCTCGCTGGCTATCTATCTCTGTCAAATAAATAAATAAAATCTTTAAAAAAAAAAAAGAATGTGAACACTTTCCATGCCTATATACCTGGACTCGTTGTACAGGGAGCAGGCAAAAAAGCCCCTCCCCCAGTTTCTCCCTGAAAGTGGTTTGGCTGCATACTTTGCCAGCTGCTGTCTGAGGGTCAGGCTTCTCATCACTCTGCATCTAGATAGTGACTGCAATCCTCCTGAGAGCCTGAAAGAGCTGGTGGGCACTTTCCCCACATTCTCCCTTAGGCTTCCTCCAATAAAAACTAGTCTCCAACTTCTCCCTAGAAAGGAGCTTCTCTACACATCTTGCACTCCAAGTTTTGTGGCTGCCACTCAAGGGGCAAGGCCCTCAAGTCACCTTGCTCTGATAGCCAACAGAGCTTGGCATTCACAAGTCCTGCAGGACCATGTTAAACAAAAATACAGGTTTCAAATGGGCACAAAACATTTATAACTGTCCCTCAGGCTTAGCACTGAGAAAGCAGGCAGAAACACCTGTCTTCTAGCTTCCCCTAGAAAGGATCTGATTGTATACTGCCCAGCTGCTGCCTGAGCTTCTGGTTTCTAATCAGCCTGCATGTGGGAGTTGACAGGGATCCTTCTGAGAGCCTCATGGTGCTAGTGGGCTCATACCCTGCTGTCTCCCTCCAGCTAGCTCCAAAAGTAAATCAGGTCTTCAGCTTCCCCCTGGAGGGAGCTTGTCCATACATCTGGTACCCAATTGTTATGGCTACTACCTGAGAGACTGGCTCCAAATTACCTACCTCTGGGAGCTGATAAGGCTAGGCATTCAAGAGTCCCTGAGGATCACATGAAAACAAAGAGGTGGTTCTATTGGAAGCAAAATACTTCTAGCAACCATTCCCTCTGGTTCAGCACAGAGTGAGTGAGCAAAAACAGCCAACTCCTAGTTTCTCCCTCATAGGGGATAGACTGCATACCCAATGTTCCGACTTTCCCAAATGCTGCCTGAAGGTTGGATTTCAAATTAGCCCGCATTGGGAAGATGAAGGGGCAGGCAAATAGCAGTCCCCCAGAAACCTAAAAAGACATACGGACATTTATTTCCCATGCATTTGGGTAGGATGAAAGTCTATAAGCACAATAGCAACTTATGTGTTTTTTTCTATTGTAGTCAGTGGAAAATATTGTAACTCACATTTGGCCCTTGATTCCATGGGTTTGCATCAATAATGGGGATAAATCCTGCTTCAATTTCACCGTTGTAATATATTTCTCTCTTTAACTCAAGAAAGCTTATGTGAAGTCAAGAGAGTGAGACCGACTTCATGACAGGGAAGACCTTTTCCATAAATTATTTTTATACATAAATTTTTATAAACTTCGCTATTTTAACTTATTTTAGTAGGAGATTTGATACGGCATAAGTCATAAGTGATTGAGATATATTAGTGGGTCATGCCCCAACTGCTCAGTTACCTTAATATAAAACACTGTAAAATAAAGTTGATATAGTAGACCATAGAATTTTTGAGCATTAAGGTGTCAGGTTTTTTGCCCCATCTCTCTCACTCAACACAAGAATGGAGACTTAAAATCCAAAGAAATGTCTTTTCAAGGTTAAGCAGTGAATTTGTGTCCAAGCTGAAGTTATTATAATTATTATTAATATCAATATTCTTATATAATACTAGTATTACTAAAGATTAATATGCATTGTACATTGCTATATATTCAAGGAACTGTTTTAAGTTTTCATAAATAATTAGGTAATTTAATCACTGCCATAACCTGAGAAGTTACATAATTTGAATAAGGAAACCAGCTAGAAACTGGAAGAGCCAGGATTCCAAGTCAGACAAACTCATTCAGTAACTCATGGTTTTAATCACTAAACGCTGTTAAATAATGTGCAGTTATTATGCATTACATGTTAGAGGTACACAAAGTCATTTAAGGTAGACCATAAAGAAAATTTAACAATTGTTGAGATCTTACAATAATTGTTAAGCACTGTATCACTTAATCCTTACAGCAGTCCTATAAAACAGATTCTACGATTAGTGTCCACTTTACAGAGAAGGAAAACAAAAGACAGACATGGTAAATAACTTTCGTAGAGTATTAGGAACTTGCCCAACATTAAAAAGCTAGTAAAAGGCAAATGTGCCATTGGACTTTGGTCCTGGACTCTAAAACACATGTTTTGCTTTTGTTGTTGTTTTTATAACTTTAGGAATAATTTTCATTCCTTTAGTGTGGAGTTGGGGAAGGAGGTGTGTGTGGAAAAGTACCTATGTTTCTATCACATACAGTCAACCTTCAGGTACAACACAGTCTTTGCATCTTTGTCTTTGTCAATTACTGCACAAAGCATTCCTTAGAAAATAAGAAGTTTAGTAGGTAATCCTTAGTGCCCATCCAGCTCTAACACTGATTTATTCTAAGGATTTTGACACTATGTTATTTGGGTAGGGTGTTGACTTTTTTTTTTTCAAACATACAGCATAACAACTTGATATTTGTAGATATTGCAAAATGAGCACCACAATAAGTCTGGGTATCAAATGTCACCATACATAGTCACACTTTTTCTCTTGCAGGAAGTTTTAACATCTATTCTCTGAGCCACTTCAAAAAATTCAGTACAGTGTTATTAACTATATGCATCATGTTATATACATTATATCCCCATGACATTTATTTTATAATGGGAAATTTGTAAAAAAACACATGTTCTTATGCATTATTATGATATACAGCAAGAGGGTTGTTACGGCACCATGACATATTTTAGGTTACTAACAACGTAAGGCAACAATATGAAGATTGATAGAAGGAAACATGAGACTAGGACTGTATGCGAGATAAGTAATATAGTATTTCAAACTAGTATTAATGAATTGATAGACGATGCAGATTATTATCTGTATTTTAATGGTGTGCTCATTGATCTAAGGCAGAGCACAAAGGCAAGGGGAAGCTGCATGCTTTGTCAGAGCCAGTGAACTAATGAAGAAAATACTACTGTATCATACTGGACTGCAGCTGGTTGCTTTGCTTTCCTTTAAAAGATCTGCAAGTTCTTTCAAAGACATAATGTTACTCCTAATCAAACGCTTCCTCAAATATCACTCTCATGATATGGTTTAAATAAATGTTAGTTTCCCAGTTTATCTCATAGTATTGTATGAAATATATTTTAAAAATAGATCACAAATAATTTACATTGTTTCTACTTATGTAAATTTCTCATGGAATTTTAATCAATTTTAGAGTTCATGATATGTTATTATTATACTATTTATTATTGTTATTATCATCATATTTCCTAAAATAATTTTCAAAAAAAATTACTCCCAATCTATATCTTATTTACAGCAGGGGTGTGTGTGTGTGTGTGTGTGTTATATCTTTTTAAAAGGTATGTATATATACCTTTTAAAAAGAACTAAAGGTAAGAGTTAAGAGATGCACTTTGTTTCTTCAAGAGAGCTATACTGTTCAACATCTCTTTCTTCCCTTATTTTTCCTTCAAATAGGAAAAAGTGTTTAAATTTCAAGGAAAAGGGAGTTTCTACTTGCACAATGGCTTTTTTCTATTTAAAGTCACTTAGTTATTTTCACCCAGAGCTTTCATGCCACTTTCACACAATCTCATCAGCTAGTCAATAAAGAATTATGTACAGAGTTATAATTCTTCTTTAAAAAAAACTTTTGCATTTTTTCCCCTAAATTGAGCTATGACTCACACTTTTGTAATGTAGACCTCCATTTATCAAACTCAAATTCAGATGTCTAATGTTTTTTCATACAGGTTCTTTAGCATTTCATCTGTTTTGCACTGCATACTGGATCAGCAGCATAGAACCCATGGACACTTGCATAAGTCTTACCTGCAGTGATTTTTGTAAAAAACATTCTTCATGTAGAATGAAAAATGCTTTCATTTCATATGTTTGTTTAAATGATATATGAAAAACTTTAATAATTATATAAAATACTTCTTGTGGTCGCTATACTGATTCTAATTTGCAGAAGTTCTGTGACGTAATATAATTTATGAACTACCCATCCCTTAGTGAACTGGAAAATTGGACTAATCAACTCACTAGCACTTTTAATTATTATGGTTTTGAATAAGTGTACACTCTATAAACTCCATCTCGAAAAGCTCCAAAAAGAATAACAAACAAAAGGGCATAAAGGAACAAACAATGAAAAGAAAAGAAAATGCAATTGAGAACAATGACAATCCTAACAGATTAATCAAATTGATAAACTCCTATGAAATCTGATCAAAAATAGAAAAAAACAAATGATCATCACCAAAGATTCTAGACATAAGAATAATAAAAGTATTTATAATTTTTGCCAGTAAATTTCATGATATAGACAAATTTCTCAAAGACCCTAAGACTTACTCAAAAAAGAACAGAAAAATCTGAAGTGTTACAGATCTTATAAGAACAGATTCATAATTTAAAAAAAATTAAAGAACAAATCTCATGTCCAGAGGGTTTTCCACATACTTCTTCTATAATTTTAAGAAAGAAATAGCATCAATGTTGCAAAATTTTCCCAGATTTTAGCAAAGAAATAATTAATTTTATGTAGCCAACATAACCTTCAAATCAAAAGTTGGCAAGAAGTTTACAAAACTCAGAAAATATCTGATCAATATCTCTTGTGCACATGGATGCAAAAGTCTGTAACAAAATAAAATCAAATTCAACAATACATAACAAGAAAAACATGATGATACAAAAAATCTTATTCCATAAGTAAAAGAGTAATTTATCATTTTCAACTATGTTATATAACTTGCAATATGAGTAGGAAAATAAGGAAAAGTCACATGATCAACAAGACAGAAAAAGTATAAATAAGCCAACATCTCTTACTGATGGGAGAAAAAAACTTAACCATACAAGGGGACTTCTGTTATCTGATAATATGTATGGAGAAAAAACCATATGTAACATTAAGATATTTGATAGCTTTCTCTCTGAGATCAAGGATAGTCACTATGAACACTTCTGTTGTGTAACAGAGACCCTAGAGAGTGCAATAAAGACAGAAAATGAGAAGTAAAAGACAAAGATAAAAAAATATAAAGCAATTTAACTTCATTTCCTAGAAGTATTTGTTAAGCGTTTGAAATCTTTTTTCTTAAAGATTTATTTATTTATTTGAGAGCATGTGAGAGATTGTAGTGGGGAGGAGCAGAGGGAGAGGGAGAAAGAATCCCAAGCAGACTCTGCTCTAAGCGCAGAGCCCCACAGGGGGGCTTGATCTCAAGGTCCTGAGATCACAACCCTAAGATCATGACCTGAGCCAAAACCAAGTGTCCCTTGCTCAACTGAATGTGCCACTCAAACACCCCAGCACTTGAAATCTTACATAGACACATACCTACACACTTCTCCAATGTCATTATCTGGGGGCAAATCCATAATGGTGATTTCACCATGATATTCACAGATATGAATAATTTCTAAACCTCATTTCATTTGTTAAGCATATCCACAAAAAAGAGAAATATCTACTGAACTACTTTGAATAATTTTTTTGTTAGTGTTTTTGACAAAAATTGTAAACATCAGTAGTTCACTAGTAAACGCGTCAATGACAGGATTTTAACTTAAAATGTATATTTCTGTTAGCAGACAGAAAAATGCTTTAACAGTCTCAGAATATGTTTATGGACTTTTTTTCTTTACTCAGTCACACTACAGGTGGACTTAAAAATGCTTGTAGAGAAGATACTTATTTATCTGGTTTAGGTTTGTTTTGCAGAGAAGGTTTAGGGTAAGACAAATCCATGTTTTATATAATGGCCTTTTCAAATAGTTCATTGAAACTATTCACGTACTTGTACAATAGGAAGATAAAAGGCACTTCTTCAACATTGTTGTCGTCATGCTTCAATATCAACAAAATTATTTAGAATGATTGAGAATGCTTTAGCATGAAAGATGATTAACAAGATCCCTGAATTTGTACCATACAAAAACCATAGATAATTCTAATATTTCTAATTTCTTATTTTGCGAAATTGGTTTCACAATGACTTGGAATTTTTACAATTATGTCTGAGTTAATATCTATGAGGAAATTAACAATGAAAAATTTGTGCTAAATAATTACTAAGACCCATTTCAATTCTAAGGTTCCTTTATTCCGAGACTGAGTAAACTGTCCTGCAATGCATGTGGCTTTCTTTACAGTGATAATGGCTCCCACTCAGTAAACTGAATCCCTGCGAAGTTGGTCTGATACAACTGAAGGTACTGTATCAATCAAGTGCAGGCCCAGCGATTTCTGCTGTCCAAATGATCAGATAGGTTTGGTAATAAGCCAGTGTATTTTTTGCATGTCAATTGGCGGCTATTGCTATGGGCAGAAATATCTAAATATGCAAAAATTGGAAAATTTTATCTTGACATTTGGATATAGCCTAGTACAGATGGGATATGACTTCAAATGATATGAACTAACACCATAAAACACAATGTTTAAAATAAAGACTAGCATTTGTCAAGAATGGAAGCTGACCTTTGGAGAAAATGAAAGTTTATGTGCTTAGATCTCACCAGTCTGTCATTAACATATATTATTTTACTATGTGCCCAATAAAGAAAAAAACTTGACTATTTTACCTAGTTATATTGTGTTAATAAAATGAATAGTACCTGAATTTGAATAGACCCCTCTTGTGTGTAGAATTTTAATAATTCTTAATTTATATTAAAAGCAATAAGGAGCAAACAGTTGTGCTCAACCAAGAATGAGTTTGTCCTCCAGCAGATATCCGGCAATATCTGAAGATATTTTTGGTTTTCGACAAAATGTGGGGAGATACTCTGCTAGAAACTATGGATAAAGAGCAGGAATGCTGCTGAGCACCTTACAATGCACGGGAGCATCGTGCATAATGAAGGGTAATCATACCTGCCCCAAATGTCAGCAATTCTGAAGCTGAGAAACCCTGAGTTCATGTATGAAAAGAATTATCATACTGTTTAAATTTGGGGAGCACTATTTTTATAATACACGTGAGTAGATAACATAGAGGGAAATATTGGTAGAAATGAGCTTTGCACAGAAAGAAGAGAATGGCAGGATATAATCAATGCGAGAAGGCATAAGTTGCCACAAATATGAATGGTTAGCATTTGCTATTAAGTGAAGATCCAGCTGGTAATCTTCCTCATCTTCCATCACTTGTAATAGTACATCACACGCCCAGAGGCAAATCCACAATTGTTCTTGGGGCACCCTAGTCCTCAAGCAGTCTCTTTAAGTTTCAGGGGTTTGGTTTGTTTTTGATTTTGTTTTTTTAGTTATCAGTATTTAGTTGCATAAGTACTAGAATAATTAATTGGAAAGCAAGTCTCATTTCCTCAACTCAACATCCCACAGATTTTCTGATTCAGTGTCAAGGAAAGAAGACTTACTTTTCTGTATCTGCGTTCTTTCTTTCCCATACAAATTAGAAATCAGTTGCCTTTAAAACTCAGTATCATTTGGGCAATATAAAAATCCATACATGATTTCTTTACCAGCAAAATAATTTGAAGCAAATATTATATGATACAAATTCCCCATGGTTCTTCAGTAATTTTTTTAGGTGCCATCAAATATCAAATACAGTGATAGAAAACTGGAAAAGTTCTAATAAACTTTAACTTCCCAAAGGAAATTACAATAGCTTTTGTTAAAAAGCTATTATGTTGGTCTGCTCAAGTCTGCCCAAAGAAAATATCACAGGCTGGGTAAAAAACAGAAATGTAATTTCTCATGGTTTGGGGGGTTGGAAATTCAAGACCAAAGTAGCAGCAATGCTGGTGTCTGATGAGATCTCTTCCTGGCTTACAGATGGCCTCCTTATCGCTGTGTCCTCACATGGCCTTTTTGCTTTATATGCCTGTGAAGAAGAGAGAGCTCTTTGATGTCTCTTCCTCTTCTTCCAAGGACACCAGTATTATCAGATTAGGATCCCACACTTATGACCTCATTTAACCTTAATTACCTTCTTTTTTTTTTTTTTAAGATTTTTGTATTTATTTATTTGACAGAGATAGAGACAGCCAGCGAGAGAGGGAACACAAGCAGGGGGAGTGGGAGAGGAAGAAGCAGGCTCATAGTGGAAGAGCCTGATGTGGGGCTCCATCCCATAACGCCAGGATCACGCCCTGAGCGGAAGGCAGACGCTTAACCGCCGCCTGCCACCCAGGCGCCCCTTAAANGAAGAAGCAGGCTCATAGTGGAAGAGCCTGATGTGGGGCTCCATCCCATAACGCCGGGATCACGCCCTGAGCGGAAGGCAGACGCTTAACCGCCGCCTGCCACCCAGGCGCCCCTTAACCTTAATTACCTTCTTAAAGGCCCTATATCTAAATGTAGCCACACTGGCCATTAGAGCTTCAATATATGAATTTTGGAGGGACAAATTTTAGTCCAAAAAAGTTATATTTTTCTGTTTTCTAAGATTGTGATAATCCATAAAGTAACAATGATGTGCATAAAAGTTCCATTTATTTGTTAAAAATATGATAATCCTATTGGTTAGCAGATATTGTGCTAGTTTCTCAGGGTAGAATAGAGGACAAGAAAGAAATATTCACTGATATCTTGCAACTTATAGGCTGGTGGGGAATATTTTTGAACTAGTCTAGTGATAACCATGAAATGTGTGTTTATTCCTATAGGTTTGGAGATTTCAGGGTGGGAGGAAGCAATGTTCTTATATTTTGGCCTATGTTCAAATTTTTAAATAAAAGGTAAGGTTATGAGGATGAAGAGGGGCAGAATTAGTGGTAGGTAAGGACATAGAGGACAGCAGAGAAACCGGAAAGCTAATTCCTTTCCTTAATAGGGCAAGGATTAAAAAAATGTAGTAACATTGTGAATCATTGTTGAAAATCCAGTTAAAGATTGTGACCATAAATTTAAAACGATCATAAATTAAAACTCTGCCTCTATTTTAGCATATGCAAGGACAGAGAAAATAGACAAAAATAAAAACAATAATAATAGTGATGACGTTAGCTGAATCTATTAAATGCTTACTGTGATAAACACTTTAACTGGATTATTTCATTCTTTTTATAGTGAGGTATCTACTATTATTACCCTGATGTGATGATTGAGTAAACTGAGGCTTACAAAGATTTAAATAATTCTGCAAATAGTGATTAATATAAGAAGGTAAGTAGTCTGACTTCAAAAACAAGATTCTTAGGCCCTTCACTATTTCTTCCAGGGTCAGAATTTTGGCAGGTTCATGTGATATGACATCAGAGATACCAGAAAATTAAATCATCCACAGGAGTAATTGAAAAGATAAATCACTAAATGTTTGCTAAATGGGGCTGGGACTAAACACTAAATAAAGATTTAGACAGGAGGAAGTCAATGGTTTTAGGTATAATAAGGAAGAAGAAAAAAACTGCATTTGGAGTACTTAAGTAAGGAGGAAAAAGAGGTGTGGCTCCATAGTTCGATGTATAAATTATTTATTATGTTTGGTGACACTACTCCTGAAAAAAAAAATACAATTTGTGATTGCAGAAATGAGTTAGTGAGGACAAGTGAAGAGAAAGTCATTAGAAATCCTAGGTGCCAAAAACCCAGAGGCTAGGGTATTCAAGGGTTATCAATGAACATCAAATATACCAAAAACGTCAGAATCTGATGTGTCAGCCATACTCAAGTCATCAATGAATTAAAGGCCAGGGAGTTGACTAATCTAATATTGATGATATGATGCTAAAAATACTTTTTAAATATATCCTAGGGGCGATGAAAAATTATATGGAAGCAGTAGTGAGTGTCAAAGAGTGTCATCTTCACTCTTGCCCTGAATTATGAAGGGTTTGAGTAAATAAATATTTTCCCTTGATGATTCAGAATATGCAGTGTCCTCTGGGAATGGCTAGATTTCATTTAAAGCAATACAATGAAGTAAGAGTTCAGAGAATGAGTTGGCTCATTTTAGAACAGGCATTTCAAGAGATGAGTTGAAAGCTGGAGAGGGAAAGAAGTCAGGAAATGTAGAGTAAAAGAAGAGAAGTTCAAAGAGAGCAAAGGTGTAGTAATTTTGTATTATAGTGGCAACTGGCATGCTAACCGGAAAACAACACAAAGCAGCAAATTGTAATGGTAGGTATGGTGAAATAAAACCGAATAGTCTCTTAGAAAGTGTTTTACAGATTGTAGCTGTGGCCCTGAAGTGAGATCTAGTAGATAGAGGCTTGTGGGGCTGTGTGTGTTAATTTTCTTCATGGTCTGCTAGTATTAGAGGATATAGTAAGGATAGCATTGCCCGAAAGTAACAAGAAAGAAAGGATGAGTCATATATATCATCCTTCATCCTGAGTTTGGGGGCTGAGGTTGGTGTCAGGAGATGTCAAAAAGAAGACACACATATCTGGTTCAAGATTGTAATCTCTCAGTGCCCTCTTGAGTGGGGAGAAGTATTCCACTTAACTTCATATTCATTGCAGGACAGTCTTGGTCGTGATTCCTATCTGCTCTGCATTGCCATGGTTCTGCCTTGGTTTTATAAAATATATATTTTGTGGAATTGACCATATTTATTTATGAAATGCTACACTGAATAGTGTCCCAATAGTTATCTTTCTTCTCAAGTAGAAATCTCCCAGGATTTTTATTCCTGGGGCTTTATTCAAGGAAATGTTTCTGTACAGAGATCCTATTTTGATTTTCATTCTTTTATTCATAAAGAGAACCATAGACTAGTTGCTTTCCCTATAGTTATGTTCCTAGATCTGATCTATAAGGATACATATATATGCTTAAATCATAATTGTAGCTAGAATTATACCACTATGTATGTTTTTTAAATGTATAACCACATGAAGATACAAATTACATCTATTTTTCAAATATTCTCATATATTTTATTACATTTGATCTTCATATTAACTGTTAATGATTATTAATTTGTTTACATATTCCACAAATATTTGTTGAATGTTATATATTCGGACCTCTATTGGTTTCTGTGGTTTGGATAAAAAATAGATGACCATTAAAGGAAGCCCCTATGTAAACGTACAATGTAATCAGTGTAATAGAATTATGTGCAAAGGGTATCAATACTATCATAGAAGAAAGAATGATAATCTCTATATACTGTAGTGCATTTTGACAACATTTTTTTTTAAAGATTTTATTTATTTATTCGATAGAGATAGAGACAGCCAGCGAGAGAGGGAACACGCAGGGGGAGTGGGAGAGGAAGAAGCAGGCTCATAGCAGAAGAGCCTGACGTGGGGCTCGATCCCATAACACCAGGACCACGCCCTGAGCTGAAGGCAGACACTTAACCGCTGTGCCACCCAGGCGCCCCTTGGCAACATTTTTTTAGAAAGAATTGACATTAAAGTGAGGTTATGAAATATAAGCTTTCACCATATATGCCAGAATGGACCAACACTTGATAAGGTATGGATCTATAAAGTGGCAAGGAATTGCAGTCAACTTTGTCCTGCTGTGGGATGGCTTTATTATTTTCTAAGAACATAGGTACCATGCTAACAGGTTGAGTTTTTTTCTTGAAGCAACTGAAGTTTCTTTTCTTTTTTTTTTTTTTTAAGATTTTTTATTTATTCATTTGACAGAGAGAGAGACAGCCAGTGAGAGAGGGAACACAAGCAGGAGAAGTGAGAGAGGAAGAAGCAGGCTCCCAGAGGAGGAGCCTGATGCGGGGCTCGATCCCAGAACTCTGGGATCACGCTCTGAGCCATAGGGAGGCACTTAAGGACTGAGCCACCCAGGTGCCCCAACTGAAGTTTCTTACATCTAGTAATCAGTTCTGAAGTGCAAAGCTTTAGGGATGGGAAAAGAATCAGGTTTGTGAGTAGTTGTATTGTGCTTCCTTTTCCCCCCATAATCTTTGGAGAAAAGATTGTTGTAGGTTTTTTTCCCCTTTTTCAAGTTTTAATTTAAATTCCAGTTAGGTAGCATACAGTGTAATGTTAGTTTTAGGTATAGAATTTAGTGAATCATCACTGACATACAACACCCAGTGCTCATCACAACAAGTGCTGTCCTTAATATGCATCACCCATTTGGCTCATCTCCCCAACCTCCTCCCTTCCAGCAACCCTCAGTTTGTTCTCTATAGTTAAGAATATGTTTTGTGATTTGCTTCTTCTTTTTATTCCCCCATGTTCATCTGTTTTGTTTCTTAAATTCCATTTATGAGTGAAGTCATATTGTATTTGTCTTTCTCTGACTGACTTATTTCACTTAGCATTATACACTCTAGCTCCATCCACGTTGTAGCAAATAGCAAGATTCCATTCTTTTTTATGGCTGGGTAGTATTCTCTTGTATACATACACCACCTCTTCTTTATCCATTCATCAGTTCAGGGACATTTGGGCTCTGCATAATTTGGCTATTGCTGATAATGCTGCTATAAATATCAGGGTGCATGTATCCCTTTGAATCAACATTTGTGTATCCTTTGGTTAAACACCTAGTAGTACAAATGCTGGATTGTAGGGTAGTTCTACTTTTAACTTTTTGGAGGGACCCCCTACTGACTTCCAGAGTGGCTGCACCAGTTTGCATTCCCACCAACAGTGCAGGAGGGTTCCCCTTTCTCTGCATTCTTGCCAACACCTGTTGTTTCCTGCATTGTTAATTTTAGCCATTCTGACAGGTGTGAGGTGATACCTCACTGTAGTTTTGATTTGTATTTCCCTGATGATAAGTGATGTTAAGCATCTTTTCATGTGTCTGTTAGCCATCTGCATGTCTTCTTTGGAAAAATTTATTCATGTCTTTTGCCCATTTTTTACTGGTTTTCTGAATGAATTAGAAAGATGCTGACGATAATGAATTCAAATATCCATTGTAGTCTATAGGCTTTTTATAAATTCTTTGCTTGATTTTTTTCAAATTCTTTCAATTTCTAAAGGTAGGCAGGCGGTTAGATAATAGATAAATATACAGGTATAATATCATAATACAACATCAATATTATATGTAGATAGAGAAGGCTTCTGTATGTCTCATTAATGATTAATGATCGCCTCAACTTGACTAAACTTGAGACAAATTTCTGCCTGACATAGACCTCTCACCACTCTTTTCCTAGAGCATTAAATTTAGAAAGTTTGCAATTGTTAAGTTATTTTTCTGCCCCTTTGAGATATAAATCTTCTACAAACTAGGACAATTTTTCTCAAGAACCTGGGAGCCATACTTTTAAAATGTAATCATCATGGAAGAGAGGGACCCAACCTAACTTCAAAAAGTACCAATTAGCAAGCACAGATTGCTTCATCACATGAACCAACCTCCCTGCACCAAATCCCTTCATACTGTCCTATCAACTCAACCCAGTGCTCACAAACTCTCCTGCCTTTCAGGGGAGGAGAGTTCAGTATCTTTTTCCTACTGCAACACTCTTGAATAGTTTTCTATGTCTATTTAACTCCACCTGATGCAATTTCTCTTTAACATCATGAGGCTAAGCCTAGAAGGCCCTGAATTAAAAGCTAGCTGAAATTCAGTCAGCTGAAATTCTTTTTATATGCAATGGATGTAGATTGAAGAAAATGGAACAAGCTTTTCTTCCTGATTTTTAATAGTTGGTCAAGGCATAATTTTTCATGATTTTTCTGTCTCCACATATATTTTATTGGTTAAATTATAGTGACTGCATCAAGAGTACTTGGCAGATTATATTTATAATAGTTAAGCATTAACTATTATATAAAGTTCCTTGATAACAGGAGACATGACTTAGATTTCTGTCTACCCATCATCACACCTGAAAATAATGTTGAAACAAGCAGACATTTAATAAATGTTTTGCACGATAGGGAAATTCTGATAACAGCCGACTCATGGATGGGGAAAATCACTGGAACAGAAAACAGGTGCAGGGCCACAGTAAATACAATTATGGAGATTATTTCATCTGATTATAATCATGATGGCTAATGTTTAGTTATATCCATATAATTTCGGTAAGTGGAGTTGATCACCATATGGCAGAATTTGACTTACTGACGATGAAACTAACACACAGACGTACACACACACACACACACACACACACACACACTCACAAAGAAACATTCCTGTGATCATGATGCTTTTGCTTAACATACAGATATACCCCTCTGAAGAAGTGTATCTATATTTTTAGCTATGTAAATATAGCTCAATATACATGAAAATTTGAAATTGCAAAGTAGTTTAAGTGATTACTTCTATGGAATCTAAATATATTCGTATCTTCACACATTACAAAATGATTTACCACTGAGTACATCTAAATAGAGGCATATACTATTACATTTAATTGTTTTATGGATCACTAACAATTTGTCCAATGGGAATAGGGTTAATAGTCATTTGATTGAGGATCAAAGTGAACAAAGATAAAACTTATCCATTATATATTGTTTGACTTATAGGGATTTTACTTACAGAAATTTTACTTGCAAGAATTTCATATGCAGATACATACTTTTAAAAACACAAAATATGTATGGCATTTTCCACTAGAAGAGTTTTTAAGGAGTTATATTGGAATTATTTAAAATAAAAAAGAAAGAAGATTAGGGTGCCTGGGTGTCTCAGTTGGTTAAGTGTCCCAACTCTTGATTTCAGCTCGGGTCGTGATCTCAGGGTCGTGAAATTAGGCCCCACATTGGGCTCTGTGCTCGGTGGGGAATCTGCCTGAAATTCTCTCTCTCCCTCTGCCTCCTCCTGCCCACTCTCTGTCTCTCTCTCTTTCTCAAATAAATCAATAAATTAATAAATAAAAGAAAGAGAATTATTTGCACAAATTGTCTTTCACCTATTTAGTGCCGTGGAGCAGTCATCTATTACATGAAATCCTAACATCTAAAAAATTTGGTGTCTTATCCAAAGACATGAGTTTAGTTTGGTAAGAATATAAATATTTTCTATATTACTCGTAATTGTAATAGGAAAACAGAATAAGTTATTTCCATTTTTTCTTAGGATTATATTCACTATAAGAAGTGAAGTATATCTGCATATTCTTGAATTGATATTTATATGTGAGACACAAATTTAATCAAAGATTTTGAAATAATAAAATTTATTTTTAAAAGATTACTTCATAAATATTTTGAAGACACCAATATTATATTCATTTATAAATTACCTTCTTGGTTTAAACTGTTTTGTTAAATTATTTTCTTTTTATTCATAGATTTTAATAAAAGAAGAATTGTTTTTAATTAACTTTAATATTTTTAAAGAGGCAAATTTTTCTTTGCATTTGTTAAGCCTCCTAGTGAGCAAGCAATTAGATGAAGCCTATATTTAATGTTACAGAAGGCACAATTTAAGTGAAGATGGAAACATTAACCCCATAGAACACTAGCTATGTTCAGGTGCTCTCTTCTATTCAATCCTAGACGTAGGTCACTACTCCCTCACATCTTGATATGACAGACTCAGCACTTGGAGCTCAGGACAAATAAGGCAAACACGGAAGCTCAGCCCCTGTCAGCTGACATGAGTTTCTATCTAAAGGGAGTTAATTTCTACAATATGCTCCAGAGCCAGTCTCACCACTGAATATCCTTTCTCAAGAGCCAGAGAATCAGGTTTTAAGAAAGTCACAAGCATATTTGTTTGCTATTATTTAACTATAAACAGCCATTAAGAGAAAACCTCAGTGGGGCAGATGATAGAACCTACGTGCTTTTGAGATCTAGGGTCATCCAGGCTTGTCCTCAATCCCAAAGCCCTGGAATGCCTTGCTCTGTGATATCGAGTCCTGGTTGGAAAGATCTGGATCCAGCAAGTATATACAGGCAATGGGAAAAATGTGACTAGTCCTTGCTGACAGTTCTAAATAGAGATGGCCTCCCAGCCAAGAAAAAATAAAGCAAACATTTTTAAATTTCTTATTAGGAAACAATAGCCAGCAGGAACATGAGAACACTCAACCTCTCAATGATCTAGAAGTTTGGCACCTCCTAATCTGGAACCTAAACCATGTAAACATGAGGAAATAGGGAAAATTTCTATGGGAAATCCTGTATATATACATACATATACATATGTATATATATGTGTGTGTGTGTGTATGAATACATATATATGTATTCTCTCTCTCTATATATATATATAGAGAGAGTGTGTGTGTGTGTTTTATTTATATATATAGAATATATAGGAGATATATATATATATATATATATATATATGTATGTATTTGGATATATATATCTCCATCCAGGGCACATTTCAGAAGAAATTAAGTTTGTTGTCTTGGGATCACCTTTGACCACTACCTACCCATAGGGAATGGTCCAGCATATCAGATATTACCCCATCCTCCCCAGGTGAAGGAAAGGCTTTAAACCAAATGATCTTGATGGGATTTTATTGTGGCACCAGCTAATTAACAATCCTAGGTCAAGGGGTGTTTTGAGGCTAAGTGGACCAGATGCCTCTTTATGTCTGACTACACTGCCACTTTCTGAATTATGTAAGAGTTACTGCAAGTACCCTTCAACCCAGGCCACATAGTCTTAAATTCCACATACAACTTCAAAGTGGTTCTGAGCAAGACACAGAGTCAAGATATATTTAAAATAAAAGTGAAAATTTTAATGTTTAAGTTGGCAGCTATTAGCCTGGTATTTTCTCAGTAGCTCTCTGGTTAGGAATTATTATTCTTATTTTACAGATATGAAAATGGGCTCAGAATGTTGAAAGGTACACTTTAGGCCACATAACTAGTCCATGGTAGACCACGAAAGCAAGGAGGGATTCATTGGCCTCTGATGATTGTACAATACATTCATTCACCCTCTGAGGCACGAAGGCATTATATGAAGACACAAGGAATCTGTCAAGAAGGAACTCAACATGAAGAGTGAGTATATTAGAGTAGACCCGTAGTCTCAGTACAGGGAGTTATTTTGATTTAATTTCTGATTCCTACATTCTCAGAGCATTTGGAAGGCAAGAAAGGCAAAAGCACAAAACACGTCTATTGCTTTGATTCCAAATAACTAGTTTGTTCCTCCTTTTCTTATCCTTTGCCTTTATTCCCATATGTTACCACAAAACCCCTGGTTTTTATTTAAGAAATTTGAAAAAACTAAATAGGCTAGCTCTCAAATTTGCATTTAGGCCTTCTCATGATCTTTGTGTCATAGAAAATTTCATTTAATGTAAGACACATCTGTAGCAAGACACATTTAGGAAAGAAGATATTTACTATGTTTAATTCTCAATAACCATATAAAGATAAAAAATAAACTTCAGAGAATTCAATTGAAATAATCTTCACCATTACTAAGAGGCAAATTTGAATTTACACTCAGATTTATTAATTTAAAACCAGTTTTGGGGCGCCTGGGTGGCACAGCGGTTAAGCGTCTGCCTTCGGCTCAGGGCGTGATCCCGGCATTGTGGGATCGAGCCCCACATCAGGCTCCTCCACTATGAGCCTGCTTCTTACTCTCCCACTCCCCCTGCTTGTGTTCCCTCTCTCACTGGCTGTCTCTATCTCTGCTAAATAAATAAAATAAAATTAAAAAAAAATAAAATAAAACCAGTTTGCTTTTCATTACAAAATAGCCAAGTATGAGACAGTTCTCCTAGTATGCAGATGAGGACCCCGGGACAAAGTTCGAAAATGGTCTTTAGATAAATACATTTAAAAAGTTGATAGAGATAATTCCTAATGACCAGTTTTTTTTTTAATGAACTAATGGTGTAATCTGCCAAATTTATGAAAAAAGGAGACTAGTGTCTTAAAGAAAAATGTACAATTTCAGAAAATTCTTTGGTTAGATATGAAAAGGGTCTAACTTAAATTGAAAATCATACCAAGTAAACTTTGCTTTTTTAAAAAAATATATTTATCCTGAGAAATATTCCTATAAAATTTGATATTAATTCTACAATAGTTTGCCAGTATATTTTGAAGTCATATTTTGGTCAATGATTTCAGTGGCACCCTTAAATAGGAGAATATTCTATTTGAATATATGCTATTTAAATAAAATCCTAAATCACAGAAAAATAATTACATACTGTAAATGTATTTACTAAGGGTCAAGGTTTCATTTTCATTAGGTTTATATTTTCCCTTTTAACAGTTCTATTCATTTCACTTTTTAGACAGCCCTTAAAACTAAGAAAAATGAAACAATACCTAAATGCTCCAAACAAGTAATATTAGAATTTGTGCCTGCATTCTTCTAATGAATTACATAGATTGAAGGCAGAGAAAGCACCTCTCCAGTGATATGAGAGCAGATTTCATTTTCATCTTGGTTGGAATGCAACTTAAAAGTGATGTGAGTAGAATAGGTGTTGAAATAAATAGCGATCTCTATTCAGCTTTAGTTGTTTGCAAAGAGTCACAGTTCTTTCGAATGTTATTAATTTACCTAAAGCCAGACCTCAGTTTGTACATAGAGAGTGGCTGAAAGGAAAGATATTACATATGAACTAGAATTTGCTGTCTCATATTTCAGATTATATAATACCACAGTGCAAAAAAGACAATATCAAACATTAATGTTTCTATGTAAACACATATTTGAAAATGTTAGTTACAAAGGAGAAAACAAAAATGAAACAGAAAACATCCAATGTTTGTCTCTTCAGAAAAAAACTGATCTTAGTGGGGGCATCTTTTATGACATCCTGTCATTCTAAATTTCTTTCTTGAAGAAAGGAGGATTTTATAATTCTAAATTTGATCTCAGAGATTTAGGTGATTGTAATGGTCTCTTTGTAAAATGCATAGGTCAGAGTTTGTCTTTAAACAGCTAGTACTTGGCCACTTCAGAATTTACATGATTTATGCATAACTCTGAATTAATAATGAACAGTTTATAACAAACTTTCTAAATTTTAAATGGAAAATAGACTAACATTCACTTGAACCTAAGTGCTAAGTCAGTGTTCAAATGATAATATGAATTAGGATACATTTTTTCAATGTATATGGTTTTTTTAAGTTTTGGGAATATGTACATATTTTGAGGAATCAAGTTCCTGATTAAAAATCAGGATTTGTCAGGCTCCACCACAGGCAGTTATAAAGGTTTTGCCTGACAGGCCTCATGGGGAGCCCTCGGGTCCCTCTACACCACACCTGGTGCACAGGCACTACATTGCAGTTAATGGAGAGAGTTGCAGCCATGGAGAGAGTTGCAGCCAAGGACTCAGGCCCACTGGTGAATCATGCGCTTGGCATATTTGCATTCCCAGCCCCAGCACCTTCCTTCCTAGGTCACATTATCTGAGGCCTTGGGTGGAGGTCACCTTCAGGTTCCTCTGCTGAGGCCTCCTTATAGGGAGAGGTGGAAGTAGAAAACTTGAAGACACTCTTCCTTACTCTGACTCACCACTAGGGCCTTTCCACTCCTAGCACTCCCCCCTCACGCTGCCTCTAACCATAGGGCCCACAGAACAGCTGGAGCCTTTTGTTCTGGGTTCGCTAACAGTGAGATGACCTACACTCTGTGCAGATCCCCCTCTCCTTCCCCCATGGTGCAGTTCCACAGGAGAAAATGGAGCAGAGGGAGCAGGTGCTTTCTCTCCTTTAGTTTCTTGCCCATATCACTGCAGTAAATAGTTAAAGGCTTTAACTCTCATTTTTTGTCTGCTTGCTACTCCCACGCTCAGCAGCTCAGCTCTCTCCCAGTTCAGAGAAACTCCTGACAAATTGGCACTGTGAACAAGATAGCCCATTAAGTACAATGGCATTCTGGAAGAGCAAAAAGCCTAAAGATCTTGCAGGGTAGCTTTGGGAGGTGATAGTGGAGTCCACAGGGCCTTCTAGAGGGGTGCTGGGAAGCTGTTTACAAGTCTGAGGGTCCTGGGGCTCTTCACCAATTTGTCCTAGGAGGTGCCAGTGGAGCCCATGGGGCCCTTTGCCAGATGGCCAATGAGTCTGGCAGAGTGCTCAGTGGGAGCCATGGACCATTCTTGGGGGATGCTAGCATATTGTTCACATAAATGTCTCAATTTCCAAGAGGAACTTTGTTCCTTCTCTCTAGCCCCCACACACCCGAGGCTGAACTCACCTCATAGGCCAGATTAAAGATCTAACAAGTTTTCAGAAAAAGATAGGGGAGCAGTTCCCTAGCCACTGCTTGTGGCCCTTCAACAATGGTACCAGAGGTAGTCAAGGAGGTCCCACACGCTGGATACTCCAAGGAGGTCCCCGGGGCCTGAAAAACACCCTGCATTACTGAAAGTTGTTGAAACTTTAGACAAGAAAAAAAGTGTAGTGCTTTTGGTTTGCTTCTGCCCCAAGGAGAACTGAGAGACTTAATTAGATCCCCTCTGGAGGTAACCTTGCTAAAGGCAGTACGTGAGAGGGGCGCAGTGTGGGTCTATTACCACTGACCACTCTGAAGAGTGTCTTCTGGTAACAGAAGGTGAGAGGCAGTAGTAGCCTCAGCAAAACTACTTTCTTGGTGCTGCCCTGCTGCAGGGAAGCTGGGTCTCCTCCCTCCGGGGCTCCTCCCCAACCAGCCTATCTTGCACAGCTCAGGGAGTCCTGGCAAGTAGGAAACAGCTGTCCCCCTGGCCAGCTCCACCTCACTTTCTATTCCTTCCCCATGCTTGTGACCGGAGACTGACAGGTCGTTCCTGTGACCCACAGGCGTTCTGTTCACTCCGCCCCTCCCTTGCTGGTCTGGGGATGGGGCAGAGCGCCCCATTGACTTTTGCCCTGAATTTTCAGCTTTCTGAAATGAACAAAACCAGGGGAAAGTCTAATGTCCATAGGTCCCAAAGAGGGATGACAGATTAAAATTCAAGAAAGAATTTTTAAAAATTGTACTTCTTTGGCCTTTTAGATACCAATGCCCTGGTAACTGATCCTTAGAACCCCTGGCACCAAAATGAGGGGCAAACAGATAATGCTTTCTGGTTTGGGCCTGAGGCCACCATCACTCGCAACTTTGCCCAAGTCCAACTATAGACAGGTCTCTTCAGGATCCTACAAACTTTCATTGTTATTGTTCCTCTATACAACGTGCCTTCTTTCCTTAGCTGTGTTTTTCTTTTTACCACTTGCTTTGAGCAGTGTGATATAGCTTCGTTTAGTTTCTTCACGTATCCTGTGTTTGGGGCTCATTGAAATCGGTAGTTTTCTTTGAGCGTGAAAGATTTTTAGCCATTATTTTTTTGAGTTTCTTCCCGTCTGTCCTCTCACTGGAGGACTCCATCTACACACATACTAGTCTTCTTGTAAATTTCCCTCAGCTTACTAAATCTATTTTCATCTTTAAAATTTTTTGTGTTTAATTTTTGATAGTGGTTTCTAATGGCATGTATCAAATTCACTAATCCCTTCATCCACACTGCAGAATGTGTCGCTAGTACCATTCACAGTATTTTCCATTGCATAGATCATAGTTCTCATCTCTAGAAGTTTGACTAGTGTCTTTTTTTTTTACATCTTCTGTGTCACAACAGCAATCACTGCTTCAATGTCCGTGTCTACTACTTCTGCAAGTCAGTAGAAGCTCTACCTGTGAATATGAGGCAGCTCTTTGAGTCCACATTATTGACTGCCATGGAGTGAGGACAAGAGTTTTATTTACTCCCATTGGTGAAGTCTTGACCCGTGTGAGTGAGCAGGTATTCATGAATCTACACTGCATCCCTGAGCTCCCAAGTTCAGTGATTTAACTGAAGAAACCATAGGGGTGTTAGGACAAGGAGTAAACATTTCAAAAAATTGTAATTGCATACTTTTCTTGTTATTCTTATCAATGTAAAGAATTTCTAGTGTCAGAAAAGTAGTAGATAATCAAACTCCAAGTCTTGATTCAGTCATCTTAATAATTTTCTGGTAAAAGGTTAAAAACATAAAAATTAATAACATGGTTCCACTGCTCTGCTGCCAAAAGCAGGGAATATGCCATTGAAATAATTATTTATAGCATAAGATCTGAAGTTGAGCATAGAAATGTTAGATACATATAAATATCTCTGTAATAAAATATTAAAGTCCCAACTCTGGCTATAATAAATTTGTTATTTGACCTTGGTAAATCCTTTACCAAGAATGAATCTTTTTTTTTTTTTTTTAAGATTTTACTTATTTATTTGACAGAGAGAGAGAGAGAGCACAAGCATGGGGAGTGGCAGGAGAGGGAGAGGGACAGGCAGGCTCCCTAATGAGCAGGAAGCCTGATGCGGGGCTCGATACCAAGGTCCTGGGATCATGACCTGAGCTGAAGGCAGACGCTTAACCGACTGAGCCACCCAGGCATCCCTGCAAAAATGAGTCTTAATTTTCTTACCTTCCTTAGAGTAGAATAGTAATTTCTATATAAAAAGGTCATTGTGAGTCTTAAAATGATTTATAAGGAAGCTTTTAATAAACACTGAAATCTAAGTAAACTTAAGAGAGTATTCTTATTTATGTACTTTAATTAAGACACATTAAATTCTATGGTGATGATGGTTTATTTGCAAATAATAACTGTATACTGCCTCCTAATCAGCCTTTGTCTTCAGATAGCACCTGCTACTCCTAATGTATGCTGTCTTGATTAACAGAAAAAATGCTTTGTACTGGTGTTCACTCCAGATTGTTTTACTCTTTTCCATTTCTTTTGCTCTAGAAACTAAAACACTCCACATTTTAAAGCATCCTATATAAAATATAAGTGGAAAAGTATTAAAAAATGGCAAATTGGTTATATACCAGCATACTTATAAAATCTTTTTTTAATTTAGCTTTTATAGAGATACTTGGTTTTTTTTTTAATCAACACAAATACTAGGTATCCTAGTATATAGAAGTTTTTGTGTCCTAGGAGCCACAAGAATTGGACTCTTGTTTTAATATAAAAGCACACATATGGTCTAAGAAAGCTGTATCAATTCTGGGCCTGTTTTCTCATCTGAGAAAATAGAGATTGTATTATATGACTTAGTAACTTCTAATTGGGATAATTATGTGCTTTAGAAATACATACATCAAAGAATTATTGGAATTCAAACTTGTTAATACTGGGTATTTTAATTTTATATTATGGAATATTCTAAGCCTAAGGGAGCAGAAAGAACATATCACTAATACCCAATTTACAGTTCCTGCAACTTAGACAATTATCAATCTATGGGCAATTTTATTTTATCTATACACCTACTAGTTTCCACCTTTCACATTATTATTATAAATCACATTCCATACATCAAATAATTTTATCCATAAACATATTGATATATATCTAGAAAACTTGCTGTTATGTGATCCCATTAGTTTACCCAAAGATGAAGAACAATGACTAGTTAAAATCAAGCCAGTGTTCAAATTCCTTTAATTTACCCATAAAGTTTTAAAATATATTTTAGATTGTTTAATTTAGAATTTTGATCAGTTGTTATGTCTCTAAAGTATATAGAATCTGTAAGTGTTCTCTTCCTGTCTCGTATCTATTTAAGAAACTGGATAATTTACTCCTTGGAGTACCTATAGTCTGAGTTCTCCTGATTTCATTTCTAGTTGTCATTTACTATGTGTTTATTTCCTTTATTTTGATAAATAAAGAAGTTTGAAGTCAGATTCACATTTGACCAATGAGATAAATCAGATTCAGGTTCAGGTTTGATTTTCTGACAAGACAATTTCATAGGTTGCTTTGTGGCTGTCTCCATTTTGTGATGTTAACAGCCAATTTTTTCTTAGATCCATTATTTCATTAGAAGTTGCAAATGATGACATTCTGTCACTCCTTCTTCGTTATTACCTGCAATTTCTGTAAATAGTCTATAGGGTAGGCAAAACTTTAATTCTAACATCTTAGGGTGTCCACTGGGTCAGAGAATTAAAATGACTCAAGATCTTAACAACAGAAAAGCATATAGATTTTTACATGTTAATGGAAGCGTCCATAGGCAAAAGAAGTCCAAAGAAAGCTGGGTGTTTATATACCAAATTGAACAAAGATAGGTAATTACAGACAAATAACTAAAATATATGCAGAAACTATAGGAAGATGAGAGCTATTTTAATAAGGTCTGTTTGTACAGATTTCTTTCAGTCTCAACTCTCTGTCTTTGGTGAAAAGAATATTTCTTCTTGGTAGAAGGAGAGTACCTTTCACACTGAAGTTTTATCTCCTGCTTTTGTGAAGAAAGGGTAGGTCAGAGTGCCTTGTCCTTCTTGCACCTACTATTTTCCAGGTCCCTTTAGTTCAAAATAATCTTTATGCCAAAGTGGCATAAACATATTTGATATCTTTTAATACTTTATAATTATTTTTTTATGAAGCTTAAATTGTTTTTAGTTTGGCCAGAAGCAGCCTCCTTAAGTTGGTTCCAGAATCCTTTTGGAATACCCTTTGTTATTTTTGGAAACTCCCTTAGTTTTTGGCATGACAGATCTTGGTGTATACCTGCCTTGGAATCCCCAACAAAAACTTCATTCAAGCATCCCTGACTCCTTTCTTTGAGAAGTGCTTCTAAGGTCACAGTCCAAGCACTAGCGATGTTCATATTTACTAGATTGACCCTGGTGCCTAGTCCCTTTTATTAGAAAGGAAAAGTTAACAAATCATATTTCTTATAAGGTAAATTCATCATGAATTCATACTGAAACTTGCAATTCAAATTCAGGATGACAAATATTTTACTTAATCATTTACAACAATTTCTCATTTGCCCCATTTTGAAAATCTGGTCCCCAACATCACCAGCATAATTATTTATTTGCTTTATCATATGATACAATTGCAACTATATTGCAATTATTATGCTAACACTATTTCCAAACTTAAAACAGTCTTAAAATAACAATACCGGCACTACTTCCAACCTCATGACTAAAATGAGATTAAGATTTTCCTTTCGCTTTTGTTTGTTTTTTTGTCCTTTGAGTAACTTAGAGTGTTTGACGACATTTGAGATAATTTTTCTATTAGTTATCCCAACCACTGGCATATAGTTAAGGTCATTTGTGAAATTTGGATTTCAAATTTTATGAAGTTATTTTTTTTTCTTAGTAACCTGTTTATTTATTTATTTTATTATTATATTATGTTAGTCACCATACAGTACATCCCCGGATTCCAATGCTAAGTTCCATGCTTCATTAGTTGCGTATAACACCCAGTGCACCATGCAATACGTGCCCTCCTTACTACCCATCACCAGCCTATCCCCCTTCCTCCACCCCCTCCCCTCTGAAGTCTTCAGTCCATAGTCTCTCATGTTTCATTCCCCCTTCTGATTACCCCCCCTTTCTTTATCCCTTTCTTCCCCTACCGATCATCCTAGTTCTTATGTTCCATAGATGAGAGAAACCATATGATAATTGTCTTTCTCTGCTTGACTTATTTCACTTAGCATTATCTCCTCCAGTGCCGTCCATGTTGCAGCAAATGTTGAGAANTCGTTCTTTCTGATAGCTGAGTAATATTCCATTGTATATATGGACCACAGCTTCTTAATCCAGTCATCTGTTGAAGGGCATCTCGGCTCCTTCCATGATTTGGCTATTGTGGACAATGCAGCTATGAACATTGGGGTGCATATGGCCCTTCTCTTTACTACGTCTGTATCTTTGGGGTAAACACCCAGTAGTGCAATGGCTGGGTCATAGGGTAGTTCAATTTTTAACTTTTTAAGGGACCTCCACACTGTTTTCCAGAGTGGCTGTACCAACTTGCATTCCCACCAACAATGTAGGAGGGATCCCCTTTCTCCACATCCTCTCCAACAATTGTTGTTTCTTGCCTTGTCTATCTTTGCCATTCTAACTGGCGTAAGGTGGTATCTCAGTGTGGTTTTGATTTGAATTTCCCTGATGGCTAATGATTTTGAACATTTTTTCATGTGTCTGTTAGCCATTTGTATGTCTTCATTGGAAAAGTGTCTGTTCATATCTTCTGCCCATTTTATGATTTGTTTATTTGTTTCTCGTGTATTGAGTTTGAGAAGTTCTTTGTAGATCTTGGATACCAGTCCTTTATCTGTGGTGTCCTTTGCAAATATATTCTCCCATTCCGTGGGCTGTCTCTTAGTTTTTTTGACTGTTTCCTTGGCTGTGCAGAAGCTCTTTATCCTGATAAAGTCCCATAAGTTCATTTTATCTTTTATTTCTCTTGCCTTTGGAGATGTGTCGTGAAAAAGGTTGCTCTGGCCGATGTCATAGAAGTTGTTGCCTATGTTCTCCTCTAGAATTTTGATGGATTCCTGTCTCACATTGAGGTCTTTCATCCATTTGGAGTTTATTTTTGTGTATGGTGTGAGAGAGTGGTCAAGTTTCATTCTTTTGCATGTAGCTGTCCAATTTTCCCAGCACCATTTATTGAAGAGACTGTCTTTTTTCCACCGGATGTTTTTTCCTGCTTTATCAAAGATTAGTTGCCCAAAGAGCCGAGGGTCCATTTCTGGGTTCTCTATTCTGTTCCATTGGTCGATGTGTCTGTTTTTGTGCCAGTACCATGCTGTCTTTGTGATCACAGCTTTGTAGTACAGCTCAATCCGGCATTGTGATGCCCCCAGCTTTGTTTTTCCTTTTCAACCGTTCCTTGGAGATTCGGGGCCTTTTCTGGTTCCATACAAATTTAAGGACTTTTTGTTCCAGTTCTTTGAAAAATGTCCCAAATTTTATGAAGTTATTTTAAAGAAAAATTTCTTTTTTTTTTTTTTAAGATTTATTTATTTATTTGGCAGAGAGAGGGACAGCCAGTGAGAGAGGGACCACAAGCAGGGGGAGTGGGAGAGAAAGAAGCAGGCTCCCAGTGGAGGAGCCTGATGTGGGGCTCGATCCCAGAATGCCAGGATTATGCCCTGAGCTGAAGGCAGGCACTTAACGACTGAGCAGCCCAGGTGCCTGATAAAGAAAAATTTCTTATGCTGATACATAAATGAGACATATAGTTATCATGTTAAATACATATAGTGGCCTAAGAACCAGCATCTTTGCATACATATATATACACACACAAATGTATATGCACCCTTAATAAGGAAGTATGTATAATCTCTTACTGTTATTGAATGTTGAAATATAGCTTAAGGGATGCCTGGATATCTCAGTCGGTTAAGAGTCTGCCTTCCGCTCAGGTCATGATCCTGGGCTCCTGGGATTGAGCGCCAGGTCAAGCTCCCTGCTCACTGGGGAGCTTGCTTCTCCCTTTCCCTCTACCTTCCCCCACTCATGTGTTTTCTCTCTACTTTCTCTCTCTCTCTCAAATAAATAAATAAATAAAATCTTTTTTAAAAATATAGCTTAAGATTGAATTTGTTCAAATGCCTTTTCTCCCACTAAAGATATGATCACATGAGGTTTTTCCTTAGACCTGTTAATATAATGGATTATATCAGTGTGTTTTTTAATACCAGACACCTTTGTTTTCTAGAATTAACCCTACTCAGTCACTATGTATTATTTTTAAACATATTACTGGATTCTGCCTGCTAACATTTCTTTTAGGATTTTACCTCAATTTTCTAAAGTGACCAATTTTAGGCCATTTTTTTGGTAAAATATTTTTATGTTTGAGCATTAGTATTACAGTTACTTATTTAAAAGAATTCAAAAATTGGAAATTTTATATCAGTGCTCTAGAGAACTTAGAATGGCATATAATCATGTAAATTTTAAGGCTGTGACAAGGCATCCCTTTGAAAATACCTGGGCCTGATGGCTTTTATGAGTGATCTCTTTAGCTACTCTTTTATTTCTCCTGTGTTTATTGATCCTTTTAAGAATTATAGACTAGAATCATTGTCTGTAAGTTGTCTTTTTATAGAAAATTGTCCATTTAAATTTTCAAATGTATTTATTATAATTGCACAAAAATCTGACAATATTTTTATTTACTCAGTTTTGATAATTTTTCCCCTTTCCATTTCCAATTTTTTCTTTTTGTTTTCTGTATATTTTCCTGATTAAATTGGCTAATGGCTTGTTTACTTTTTTTCCTTAGTAATGAAGATTACAGTTTCACACACAATTCAGATAACAAACCTACATCTGAATCCGGACTTGGTTACTTAGATTTTGTCAGATTATTTAATCTCTCTAAATTTCTTTATATGTAAAAGAGTAATACACATTGTAAGGATTTAAAAGAATAAAAAAATATAAGATTCTTAGCTCAAAACTGGTACCTGATAATCAGTATTTGCTGTCATTATTATTAGTCACTATTGGTAACAAATGAAATAGAAAACATATTCTTATTCTCATACATATATTCTTAATTATTTTAGCAGAACCACTTATTAGTTGTACTAAGATATATGACAATTATCTTACTTTGAACAGCTGCACAGTTAATGGAAGTAGGGTAAATCACTTCATAAAATTAGCATTGCTAAAATTATGAATATTATAGCTGTGGATGGTTAGATCTAGTATAGTATTGTTCTTAACGATAATTTTGTTTTCAAATTTAGATTGATATTTTCCATAAAAAACAATTTTAAATTCCTGTTTTTTACATAATTATCATTCAGCACAAATAGACAAGAAACAAAACTAAAAAAGTGCTGACAGTGGAAATGACTACGAAATAATCTTCTTATGTTATGCAGCTAATGTTTGAAATCCTATCTATGTCTACATTATTTTTGGCTTTTTTTGAAAGCTATCTTATTATTATTATTTTTTAATCAACATCTACTTCAAATGAAGCAGTGACCTTCACAGTACTTTGTAAAGGAGTGAGTAAAAAGGAAAAGGAAAACAGAATATCAGTTTCAACATACCAAAGAGAGAAAATAATTTTAATCCCCACCCTACAACATCACAGATAGGTAGATTAAGTACTTAAGTAGCATCACATTGTAAAAATTACAATATCTTTTGTGATTATGAGGCACTCTAATAAGTGTAGAAATTAGAAAACTCTAAAATAAAGTTAACTTTTATCTCAGTGACTAGTACAGCTTTCTTTCTAAATTGCATTATAAGTCTAATATTTGTACTATGTGAAGACCAAATTAACATCAGGAATGCCGTGGTGTGTATTTGTATGTGGTGTGTGCCCGCATGTGTGTGTGCACGTGTGTGTGAGAAAGAGTGAGAGAGAGACAGAGAGAGAAAGAGACAGCTCTCTATGGTTTTAGGAAATTTCAATGTTTTAATGGATTATCATTCTGTTACATTTCAAAACATTTTTAAATGCAAATTTCCTTTCAGAAGTGGGTAAGATAACTATTAATTTGTTATTCATGCAACAACCATTTTTTAAGTTACTTTTTAGTTATGTGCCTGCAGAATGTTAAGATTTTGCCATGTTAAAATTAAAATGATATGGACAACTAAACATGTAAATCTATAATTACAATAAAATGCAGTAAGGACTGCAATACTCAAAGTTTTGATACATTGCAGCTATTTCTAATAGTTTATCATCCCATACCACATGTATACATATTTACATATACCTTTACAAAAAATTTATAATCCCAAAAGTAAACCTGCTGTCCTTCTATTGTTTAAAAAAAGTACATAAATTTCTTTAAATATAAAATATGATAAAAATCATAATAACCATGTCCTGAATAAGTAAACAATTTAAAATCCCTTTCACAAATGTTCATGTTGCAGGAGCTCTTACTGAGTAAAATGACAACTTTTTTTTTCTTTTAAAGGTTGTTCTCTGCTTTTTGTGTCTATTAACAATGGAATCAGGCATGTCCCTGAGGCCTGGGGCACAAGATCTTTTTGAGAGACTGGGGGATGTGCTATCATTTGTGACAAGGAAAAGTGAGCATGGTGAGAAGGAGGGGAGGGACTCCACACTGGATATAACTTTGACTTTCAGAATAAAACACTTTGTGTAATTTATTTTACCAGATTTCTCCTTCCCTTTTTCCCACTCCAATTATCTCTCTTATTCAACTCCTATTACAGATCTCAGCCTCTGGCAAAAGTGGCACACAGAGAGATTCCTCGGAGGAAGCAGCTCACGCTCATCCCTGGATTGCCCAATAGCCCCTCTAAATTTTGTGGCTTGAATTCCCAGAGCACATCACCCTCACAATAGCAGCCAGTGACCCCGAAATGATAAGTAGGAGCAAAATGTCCCAACTGCATATGGTAACTTTACTTGCCCAAGGTCAGAACAACCCAGTTATCTGTTTAGGAATCCCTGATGAGGAATTGTAGGATTTTACCTTTCTTCTGAATGAGTCTGAAACTCCAAAATGCCTTGTAAAAACAGAACTGTGAATTTGAAAATACAAATCGTCTTCGCGACAGCATTGTCTTTAATCTTAAGTATGAGACTGAGAATTCTTTAGACTATCACATAACCAGTGATTTGCTTGAATGACAGTACCTAAAAAGAACATGCATGCATTGTAGGCCCTCTGGGACTCGGCGACAGTTCTTCATAAATAGACTTAGTCAAGAAAGTTGCAGGGATGGGTGGATACATAGAGAAAGCAGCCCAGTGAGGTAGGTCTAATCGTCATACTAATCAAATAAATGGGTTGAACTTCTCTTGTTATTCCTGGAAGATGGCAGCCATTTTTTTTTTAGAAAGCATTACAAATTTCATTCTCATCTAACAAAAATTAGTGATTATCCAATTAGAAAGTAGCTCTACTGCTAAGATGTTTGTTTAATTAGAGACGTTTGGCATAATTTCTCTTTCTTAGGTCTTAAATCTTAAGATTGATACTGGCCAGTCAGCAATTACAGAATGCTACATTTCTCCGTTCCCAAGTAGCCGATGGACTCTTATCAATCATAGAAATAGCCATAAATGATTGCATGTTTACTATGAGACATGCATTTTATATGCATTCATTTAGTTCTCAAAAATTTAGAAATCTGGTATTATTTTGCTATTATTTTTTATGCAGATTAAAAAACAGCCTAAAAAACATGTAATTATTCAAAACCCTCATTGATAATAAATAGAAATCAGGTATTTGAAGCCTAGGTTTTTCTGGCTTGAAAGCCCACTGTCTATCCAGCCTAAAGCAATGATTCTCATTGTTTTATAATCAAACCAACTGTAAGTATGCCTTATAATAAGTGATGCTAATATATTGAGGTGTGGTGTTGCCAGGGTAGCAGTTTCATCTTTTTATGATTTCTTTCATGTGCTAGAGGAATAGGACCGTCAAAAACTGATAAATATAGGGGCGCCTGGGTGGCACAGCGGTTAAGCGTCTGCCTTCAGCTCAGGGCATGATCCCGGCGTTATGGGATCGAGCCCCACATCAGGCTCCTCCGCTATGAGCCTGCTTCTTCCTCTCCCGCTCCTCCTGCTTGTGTTCCCTCTCTTGCTGGCTGTCTCTATCTCTGTCGAATAAATAAATAAAATAAATAAAATCTTTAAAAAAAACACTATTCCTTATAAAATAATCTTAATTATTTTGAAATATTATCTAGATATTTTGATTTAGCAATATCTAAAAATGCATAACAGGAAATCACTTGATATCAGAATATTCAGTACCTCAAGTTATACAATACATATTCTTGGTGATCCAATGTGCTGCACTGAATTAGTCATGTATTACTGTGTAACAAATCACCTCTAAAATTATTGGCCTAAAACAAAAATGCTAATCATTTATCACTCATCCTGTTAAAATTTCAAGCTGACATGAACACAGATATTCCCAGTACACATGGCCTCAGGTGGAAGACTCAGAATATGGTGGTTAGTAGGAAGTGAAAGCTCATTCACTCACACATCTGGTGGTTGGTGTTGGCTGCAGGCTGCTGGCTAGCCAACATTTGGCCAGGAATAGTTACACATGCCTCTCCACATAGCCTGGGCTTCCTTACAACATGTTGGCTAGGTTCCATTGATAAGTGCCCCAGGTGAGAGAGAAAACGCGGTGGAAACTGAAAGCTTTTTGTCCAAGCTTTGGAAGTCAAATAGCATCCCTTCCACCACATTCTATTCCTTAGGCCATGGCACAGATCTGTCCAGCATCAGTGGGAAGGAACAAAAATCCCTCACCTCTTCTAAAAGGCCTGTCAACATCACACTATAAGAAGATTATGTAGGGTGGGATATATCATGTTACCATAATTTTGCCTTTGGACTCCAAAAATATATATGTAAATAATTCCAATTCATTCCCTCCCACAAACCCCAAAGTTTATCCCACTTTATCAGCTAAAAATCCAGTATCTTATCATGTAAATAAGGCTCAGATGCATATCAATGTCCTTTGTTGCAGCTTCTGGAGTAGAGCACTTCAAGTACAGTTTCTTGCATTCTAAAGACCCATGAAATTAAGAGAAAAATGAATACGCACCCCACATCCAACATGCAGAGGTTATACAGACATGGCATAACTGCCACAGATGCCCCTGTTTAATGAGGGAGAAAACTGAAGGCATGCAGATACCACTGGTTCATAGAGGTTATGAAATTCACAATACAAGACACTTGCTGATAATTTGTTTAGAATTCAGTGCTACTTCCTGGGAATGATTTTCCACAGTTGTTCTTGTTTTTAAGATTTATTTATCTGAGAGAGAGAGGTGGAGCAGAGGAAGAGGGAGAGAGACTCCCAAGCAGACTCCTGGCTCAGCACGGAGCCCTACACAGGGCTCAATCTAATGACCCTGAGATCATGACCTGAGCCAAGCTCAAGAGTCAGAGGCCTAACTGAGTGAGACACCCAGGCACCCCAGCTGTTTGATACACATTCTAGTTTCTTGGTTACTTTCTAAGTCATTATTCCATTTCCATAAGAAATAGCCAATGTTTGTAGCTGAATATTTTTCTCAGCCTGCCTCTATTTGTAATTTGGACTCCAAAATCATATTTGTATTTTGTACTATCTCCACCTTTGGATTACGATCTGGTTGTATGTTTGTCAATAGAATTCTTTTAAAAATTTTGTGGGTTTTCTATGGAACTTGTAGGGATCTTTTTCTATTAGAAAAAGCCTCATATAAAAATTTGAGTGAAATTTATTCTGCTGTATCTTGGATTTCTCATAAAGTTGCTGGAGGATAACAGCATTAGGATTCTTAGAGGCACTTATTTTCTGTTCGGGACAACAATTTAAAACTTTCTGAGATCTTCACCAAGACTTTTATAGTCACAACATCAGCTTCATCTCTAGATTATGTTTTTCAACAATGCCTTTTATGTAAGATTAGCTCAGATGTCATTTCACAATTTTAGCATCATTTCTTATCTGGAAAGCCTGGGAGTCAGAAAACTTATTTTCAGACACAGAGTAATAGCTTCTCTATGTTCATTCACTCATTCTTTAACTTATCTCTCTGCATTCACATCTTACTAAATACATTTAGAAGAAGCAAGCCAACATTTTCAATAGAAATGTCCTTAATTACATCATCATTTCATTAGGTATAGTTTCTCCTTTTTTTGTTATGGTAGGTAATAGCTTATTTGTTTTTCCCCTTTCTTCTTATCCTTCTTCTTCTTTTTTAACTTTTTACCACTACATAAGAATACTTACAGCATCTTCAAGGGTCATCAGACTTCTGCTAACATTCTTTTCAAGGTCATTTCAACTTCTAACTGTTCCTTGGTCTCAAAGTCAGTGACCCAAATTTTAGATTTTTTTTTCTTGGTGGAAGAACTAAACTTTTAGCTGCAGAGCAATAAGTAATTAATCTATGTTAGCTATGTATCGTTATAACATTAGCCCTAAACCTAGTGATTTTACAGCAACAACCTAACATTTTCTAAGGACTAGGATTTCAGGTAGTGCACAGACAACATTTCTTTTTTTATGCTCCATGATGCCTAATATCTCATTTGGGAGACTTGAAGGTTGAGGCGTAGAATTATCTGAAGGCTTACCACTTATATATTCAGGAGCTGAGGCAAATGTTGGTTGAGTTACTTGTGAGAGTTATTAACAGGAGTATACTTTCATGGACCCTCCATATGGCTTATGCTTCCTGCAAGATGATGGTTGGGTCCACAAAAAGTATACATATAGAGAGAGAGACAGGCAGAGTCATGTTACCTTTTATAAGCTTTTAGCTTTAGAAGTCATGTAGGATTACTTCTGTCACATTCTAATGAGTGCAGCAGTTACTGTGCTCTGTCCAGTTTCAAGTAGGGTGAGGGGAATAGCGCCATCTTTTGGTAGATGTGTGTACACCATAGTATAAGAAGAGTATACGGGATTGGATCTATATTGGGGTGGTCATATTTGGAAAATACAATCTTCAGCATCTAGCAACAGGAGTTAACTCAAAAAATACCAAGAGACTGAGAAATTCCAGAACTCATGAGGAAGAACTTATTATAGGATTGGCATGTTCCATAATAAAAAAAAGAGTATACCACCAATTTTTCATAATATATTGAAGTATCAGCCGTTTTTCTGTCAACAATTATATAAATAACATATTTTTAATGTTAAGGATAAAATAACATTTTTAATGTTAAGGGTAAATATATACATTCTCAAATTACAGTAAAATTTTATTTTACCTAGTGATTCCTGTCTATAAAGAGTGGCAAATCGAATATTTACATATTCCAATGCAGGTAAAACATCACAGGTATGTATGCCACATGTATTTTTTTTAAAGATATTTTTATTTATTCATTTGACAGAGAGAGAGAGAGACAGCCAGCGAGAGAGGGAACACAAGCAGGGGGAGTGGGAGAGGAAGAAGCAGGCTCCCCGCAGAGGAGCCTGATGTGGGGCTCAATCCCAGAACGTGAGGCTCACTCCCTGAGCTGAAGGCAGACGCTTAACGACTGAGCCACCCAGGCGCCCCTGCTACGTGTATTTTTAACAGTAATTTATCATTAATTCAGTTTGGGAAGTGAGCAGAAATAAAACTGATAAGATTAAACTCTATGGAATGGTGTGATTGAAATATTTTTGTAAGATATTAATATAAATTATCATAATTTATTTCATTTTCTGCCAAAAGTCTCCATTTTGCATAACTGAGGCCACAGTCTTTAGCTAAAGGTTTGGGAAACTAATGGTAAAGCATGAATGAAAATAATGCATACCTAAGTTTAAAGGCATACAGGAACTTCATTCTTTATTCATTTCTTCCTGTAATTTCCTATGTATTTCCTGGTGGTTAGTGATAAGATACCGAAATTATGGCCAGAAGAAAGTTTCAAAAAACACAGATGTGAGCCATTTGCCCAAAAGCTGTCTGATAAAAGTCTAGAGAATTTGGAAGATCTAGGGTCTAACATTTTATGTTCTGGTGGAAATATAGGCCATAGTATAACTTCCCATGATGTGTGTATACTTGTATGCATACAAATCTAAAGGTGGACCAAAACCAACCAACCAACCAACCAGCCAGTAAAGAATAAAGGCTATCGATTTACACTCTGGGTGAAGCTGCAGATAAAAAGTGTTTTCCCAGTGAGAAGGACTCATTTTCTTCACAAGAAGCTTTAACAATACCGATCATTTACTGCATCCTTAGTACTTAAGATAGGTGAATGGCAGGAGGAACAAAAATCAAATAGCCATTATCATTTCCATCACTCTCATTCATCAGCAGCATATCAGTGCTTTGTGCATATGATGAATGATAAAATAAATCCACTATTAAGTGCAGATTGATGGATGATTTTAACTACCTCATAGCTTTCTCAGTGTATGAACTGATAGAAGTCATCATAAACTGTGTCATTAGTGTAATCAGTAGAATTCCATTGCATTTGCTGCTTATTTGTCAAATATGTTTTAACTAAAAGCTTTTAAAAAAGCCTCAAGTGCTTTGTTTCCCACAGGTGCTCAATAAACCAGCAACCATTGTCACATCATGAATGACAGACCACGGGGATAGACAGACTATTTCTGGTCTCTATGGCACTCTATGTTCTTCCAGAAGACTGAGCTGAATTCTACAGGAATTACCTGGGCTTGTTTTTGTTGGAAAATTTTGAACTTTTCCACCACAAGTGCGGTAGGATCGAATGGTTTTCATAATGCCTACCTAAAAAGGCATTGGTAAAGCTGACAGTTTTAAAATATTTGTTTTTCTACCTGCTGACTTGCCAAAAGGTTCCCAATACCTTTTTTTGATCTTCCCATGATCCAGGTAGGAGTGTAAATGGGAACTGTGAGTTAGTGGAGTTTGCTTGAGACCTGCTGTGTACTATGTTATCAGTGGCTATTCCAAAGACTAGCATTAATAAACATTCAACTCTATTTCCTATTAATGATAGTTTTTTAACCTTCACTGCAAGCCTCAGGACTGGAAAAGGAAAATTCATTGCTGCTGACTTTGAATGTGAACAGAGGACATTAAAATTTGAAGCTAAACTCTGTGTGGGCAAATTTATATCCAAGTGGCAGTAAAATAGCACATTAAGAAAGACTTTCCTGCTGTTATTTTTTTCCTTTGCTGATTATTACCCTCCCAGTGTTTCTATGCATACTGAAGTACAATATGCATATAGATGTGGGCCATTGAGAATAATATCAGTAAGAGCAAAAGCCGTGGACAGTCCATCATCCATATCCTACCCTCGTGAGTATAAAAGGGAGGCAAAGCCAGGGGTCTTGCTCAGGAGACTATGAAACCAGCTGGAAATCAAAGGATTATAAATAACCTTCTCTATTTTTAATATTTTCACAAAAGAAGTAAATTCTCTGTCTTGATATTTTAGGAAAAATATTTGTGATTGAAAGTATGTGGAAAGCACCATTAATCAACATTGCCATCGTACACTATGTTATCTACAATCAGGATGTATAAGGGTAAGAGACACTGATATTTGTTGATGACTATAAGGATTAGTCAATAGTTCAAGGGAATCAATAATTTCATCATACATGTGTGGAATCCTTGCAAGTGAACACAGTGTAAAGTGCCTTAGCATCAATTAAATTTATACAAGTAAGAAGTCTTGTGTATCATTGATATAACATTTCAAACAGAAAGGACATTGAGTATCTCTTCTCTTTCAAAGTTGTATAAAGCAAAAAAAGATCCGCATTAATGAAATATTAAGTTTGACTCATTTAAGTATATGAAAATTAAAGTCATCACAATAATGTTATTTGCTTTCCCTACACTCCACTTGGGTTACACATTATCTCCTTGAAATTCTTTTCTACCTGGATGCTGTGGCTCTGGATGTTCTTGACCTGGCCTCACCTAGGACCAGATTTTGGGCTTTTCCATTTGTTGTTTGATCAAAAGCTCAAATTAATTATTCCAAAAATCGAATTAAGTGTGTTTTCCAACTGTTTCTAAATCTCTTATTCATTAAAGTCATCATGTGCTCCAATTTATCAAGTTTTTAAATCTCAGACTTATATTTTTCTTGTGTATATCCACATTCAATAGGTTATATCAGTTTTTCAAAATGTCACTCATTTTTCTTGTTTTTGTTTGTTAGATTATTTTCCACTTGAGGCCTTTATTATCTTTTGTCTAATTTATGTCAATACTTCTGTAACTTTTACCACAAATTTCTCTACCTCCTTCCAATTTTATCATTCTTTAAGGTCAAAGCATCTTCCCAAACCACAAATTTCAACATTCTTCTCTCCTGTGCAGAAACCATAGGTGCCTCTTATTTGCACATATAAATATTCTAAGTTCTTCAGGAATACATTAAGGGGCCTCTATAATCTGGCTCTAACATAAATTTCCCATGATTACAGTGATCCTTTTTCTTAGAAAGACTGCAATGGACAACTAAGTGTTCCCAATCTGAACATGGTTCTTTCTGCACCTCTGCTCCCTCAGTTCAAATCCTTCCACTGCAGTCTCTTCACAACCCATAGAGTAGTTAAAAACCTATCTATTCTACTGTTATGGGCTGAATTGTGTTCTTTCAAAATTCTTAGGTTGGAGTCCCAATGCATGCCTTAGAATATAACTGTGTTTGGAGATGGGGCCTTGCAGAGGTGATGAGATTAAGATGAGACTGTTAGAATGGGCCACCATTCTGACTGGTATCCTTATAAGAAGAGTGAATTTGGACACACAGGGAGACACCAGGGGTACACGTGCACACAGGGATGACCATGTGAAAAGGCAACAAGTAAGCAGCTATCTGCAAACCAAGGAGAGAGGCTTTAGAGGAACCAAACCTGCTGGCATCTTGATCTTGGACTTCTGGCCTCTAGAACTATGAGAAAATATATTTCCATAGTTTAAGTCACTCAATCTGTGTTAGTTTGTTATGGCAGGCCCAGCAAACTAATACACCTAAAAAAAGAACTAACTTGCCATGTACTTCATAGAATCTGTACCATACCTCAGTAATACCATATGAGTCCAAACTGGGACAATTTTGAAAATAAAAATAGAAATAAAGAAAAAAGAAAATTATATAATCTTGAATCATATATTTATTGAAATATTTTAATGTAGACCATTAAATATCTTAAACATAAATTTGAAAAAATATTTTTATAAAAAACTCATGTGCAAGTATTGAAGTAAAATTTAAAAATTCTTCTATTTATAATTACATAGCCCAGTTAGTAGTCATATATTTTATTAGCTCCTTAGATGTTTCTATTTCTCATGCTGTATCATTGATAGTTTAATAAAAAAATTATTATTTTTATATAAGGCCTTATTTATAACTTTTCAGAAAATTATCTTCAGTTATTATGCTGCATATTTATTTATTTATTTGTTTATTTAAAGATTTTATTTATTTATGTGACAGACAGCCAGCGAGAGAGGGAACACAGCAGGGGAGTGGGAGAGGAAGAAGCAGGCTCCCAGCGGAGGAGCCGAATGTGAGACTCGATCCCAGAACGCCGGGATCACGCCCTGAGCCAAAGGCAGCCGCTTAACGACTGCGCTACCCAGGCGCCCCCTTATGTTGCATACTTAGGTTAGATATTTTGACCTTTAACTGTGTTAGATGTTTGACCTTTAACCTTTTAATTGCAAAAAAAAAAATACTTCATATGCTCTTGTTGAAGGTTCAGAGCAAACTTCGTTTAAATCAGGATATTTTCCCATTCTAATAGAGTTTTATATTGAAAGAATTTTTTAACCCCAATACTTTCTTTTTTTCTTATTCAGGTCGCATTTCTCCAAAAATGTTTATACACCAAATTTTTTCAAATTAGTTGCTTTTTGTACATTGTAGGTTTCTGAATTTCACTTTATAAAGTTTATATAAAATATTAACTTCTATAAATAGAAAAAGTGGTTCTGTCAAAAACTCATTTATTTATTTGTTTGTTTGTTTGCTTGACAGAGAGAGTGAGAGCACAAACAGAGGGAGCAGCAGGCACCCTGCTAAGCAGGGAGTCCAATTTGAGTCTCATTCCAGGACTCTGGAATCATCACCTGAGCCTAAGGCAGACGCTTAACCGACTCAGCCACCCAGGTGACCCTCTGTCAAAAATTCTTGACACAAATAGAGAATATTCCAAAGTCTAACTTCAGAATTTCAGGTTAAATTATGTACAACATTTGAGCTCTCAATATTTATTTTGTTTAGTCCCTCCATTTCAAAGCCTTCCTGTCTCTAATATTTGTTTACAAGTGATGCATTTTGTTAAACACTTCCTGTGAAGGTTTCACAGTGTGTCAATTTGAGTAGGCTGAGCTAAATCTCCTGGATTCACTTTCTTCTATTCTTAGATTAAAATTGGCTACAAGGAAGACCCGGGAAATTTGGAGGAAGGGAAGCAGCTCAAATAGCCATTCTGTAGCTCACACATCCTGTTGCTGACTTGCTGACTCTTACTGTTAGCATGAAACAGTAGCCAGGCATGTGATTGCTCTACTTTCCCCTGGATTCTCCTTTAGCTTCACTGACTCCTGCGCTCGGTGTTTAACCACTTTACCAAGCACACCAGCATCTGAAGGATAGCTTCATCACCAAACAGAGGTAATAAAAATAGACGAGTTTCAACGTGTCCCCCTAGGGTTCCAGATCTTGTGTGTGGGTTCCACTGTGGACTCATGATCTCCCCTTCCTGATGTAATGGGAAGAAACAGCATGTTGGCTCCCTATTGCTTCTCTTTCCCATGTTACTGTGACTGCGGCTTAGACACTTCTACTTAACTAGGCACATAGACATGTTAACATTTATGTAAACTGCCTATACCCAAAGCCCACATTCCACTGGGGAGATAAGGAAGTATGTACAGAAATAATATTTGCTGGGGCACCTGGGTGGCACAGCGGTTAAGCGTCTGGCCTTCGGCTCAGGGCGTGATCCCGGCATGATGGGATCGAGCCCCACATCAGGCCTCTTCCGCTATGAGCCTGCTTCTTCCTCTCCCACTCCCTCTGCTTGTGTTCCCTCTCTCGCTGGCTGTCTCTATCTCTGTCAAATAAATAAATAAAATCTTTAAAAAAAAAAAAAAAATAATATTTGCTATGTCTACGATTTATAGGAGTACTGTGACCAGATTCCTGTACACAAAGATCAACTGATCAAGGACAGAAAAGTTCATGACTTTCCTTGGATCCTTGCAGGTAACTGAATGTCTACAGATTTCACTCATCCCTTGATTCCAATCCCCTCCTGCTTTTCCCTTTTCCTAACATAAAAAGCACTTTAGTATCGTCTGGGTTAGGATGCTTCTTTAGGACAATAATCTGCTACCTTCTCAGTTTGCTGGTTTTCTGAATGAAGCTGCTTTCCTTACCCCAATATCTTGCCTCTAGACTTATTGGCCTGTCATGCGGTGAGCAGAGTAAGCTTGGACTCAGTTACACTGATAGCCTTCCCTGTGTGGACTACAAATGCCAGTGTTGGACAATAGCCTTCAGAGATAACCTAATTAGCTCACACAATTGTGTAACCATTTCATTGTAAGAAATACACACACACACACACACTCGTTCTGCTTCTCTAGTTAAACTTTGACTAATACACTTTGAAAGTTGGGTTTTTAATTCACTGTGTTGAATATTTTCATTTAAAATTTCCTGTTTAGGGGTGCCTGGGTGGCACAGCGGTTAAGCGTCTGCCTTCCGCTCAGGGCGTGATCCCGGCGTTACGGGATCGAGTCCCACATCAGGCTCTTCTGCTATGGGCCTGCTTCTTCCTCTCCCACTCCCCCTGCTTGTGTTCTCTCTCTCCCTAGCTGTCTCTATGTCTGTTGAATAAATAAAAAAAAATCTTTAAAAAAAATAAAAAATTAAAAAAAATAAAATTTCCTGTTTATTTTGAATACAACAAAAATTTAGAGGAATTTTTACAAAACAGTTCAGATCATCATAACGTATATAAGTTTTTAAAAATTATTTATTTATTTATTTTTAATTTTTTATAGTGTTCATTTAACCAACATACAGTACATCATTAGTTTTTGATGTAGTGTCCAATGATTCATTAGTTGTGTATAACACCCAGTGTTCATCACAACACATGCCTTCCTTAATACCCATCACCCAGCTACCCCATCCCCCCATCCCCCTCCCTTCTGTAACCTTAAGTTTGTTTGCCTGGAGTCCAGAGTGTTTCATGGTTTGTCTCCCTCTCTGATTTCTTCCCCTTTAGTTTTCCCTCCCTTCCCCATGTATACAGGTTTAATTGAAAAATATTTTCCAGTGGTGCCTAGGTGGCTCAATTGGTTAAGTGTTTGCTTTCAGCTCCTGTCATAATCCCAGGGTCCTGGGATGGAGCCCCAGAGCTGGCTCCCTACTCAGTGGGGAGTCTGTTTCTCCTTCTCCTCTGCCCCTCCTCCCTGCTCATGCTCTCTCTCAAATAAATAAAAAAATATTTTAAAAAATATATTAAAAAAGTAAAATATTTTTCAAAGGCAAAATCATTTCTAAAATCTAATTGATCATAAATAGCAGAAAGAAGAATGCATACTATTATGCTGAAGTGCTCCTTTTTGGCTCACCACAATTCTTACTTAACAATTCTGTAGTTCAGTTCCTTTAAGTCAAAATATAAATATTTGTATATACACATTCACAAATACACATACACAGATTTAATATATTTGCTTGTTTATAAATTTAGCTTCTCATTCAATTGTTAGGATATTCTACCTTGCTCAGATGAAATTATGAATTTGGTACATTAATGCAATATGTTTCTTTATTCAGTAATAACTTTTTTTTCCAAATGTTTTTTTCCAAATTACTACAAAAATTAGCAATATTAAATTTTTAACTCAATTTAAAATAACTTTCTGAATAATCAGTTTCATCTTCTACAAAATTAATTTCCAAATTTTCTTTGATTCTACTAGCTGCGTAAAAAAAATTGAACTATTATAGAAATTAACTTATTTTATATGTGATTTCACTGTTTTTTTTTTTTTTAAAGATTTTATTTATTTATTTGACAGAGAGAGAGACAGCAGCAAAAGAGGGAACACAGGGGGAGTGGGAGAGGAAGAATCAGGCTCCCAGGGGAGGAGCCCAATATGGGGCTCGATACCAGGACTCTGGGGTCACACCCTGGGCCGAAGGCAGATGCTTAGTAACTGAGCCACCAAGACATCCCTGACTTCAGTGTTTTGAAGCTTGTAGCAGTTGACGGATTTGCTTAGTTGTAACTGTGTAAAGAGTCATCCTTTCAATAGCTATTGCTTCACTTTTCATACTTGCACAAGGAAATGTGGAAATCAGTATGGAATAAAATAACTTTGGAGCAAGGCATTTGATCTAAGGGACAAGTCATGTACTAAAGAGTGACATGTAAAAGCACCTTCTGTTTCTTCATTTGTCTCAAATAACTACTAATCTTGAAAGGGTGCTTCTTCAGTGGGTTTGTGTCTTCTAGGTATCATGAGATCAGTGGTAACAGCATTAACTCAAAGATGAATGAGAAAAGGAAACAGACATGTTGTGCAAATTTAAAAAATTTATTATGTCTTAAAAAATGGAAGTTTAGTATGCCATTTTCATTAAACATATATTTTCATTTTTTTCTCAGTGCTCCAAAAGTGTTAATTACAGAATAAATGATGTTGCCAAAAGAACCTGAATAGCTTTACATTTGCAAATTTCCATAGGTATTAAAACGACTGAAGAATGTGTGTTCCTTTCATTCATTATATACTCTCTTTAGGAGAGACACAGAAACAAACAAACACACAAACAAACTTATTTTGTTTTCCACAGACAACCTCCTGCCACAGCATGGAGAACTTGGAGCGTCTTGCATTTAATCGCAGAACTTCTCGGGTAAATGAAAGGACTACGAAGGTCACTAGTATCATGTATTTTTCCCAAATCACTCAAAATATTAAGAAACTAGTAGAAAACTTTGTTTTACCAATACGAGAGTTCTTTATGCTTTTTTTTGAAATATTTTCAAGTCTATTCTGGATTACTTTAATGCAAATAATCATACTTTATTAAAAAATAAAAATATGGAAATGATAAATTCGATGGAAAATTGAAATCACAGATGGAAAATGGAGGTGTTCTGGACAGTCCTTAACAAAAGCCGTTAACAACTGTTCCAGCCTGCTTTTTGGTCCACATCACTGATTACAGTTTGTGTTTGACCCTTCCACATTATAATTTTTAAATTTCATGTACCTTGTAAATATCTGATTTCTCCAATATATTTTAAGCTCATCAGAGAACAAAAAGTGTCTTTAAATTACCTGTGTTTTGGTTATAGTGTCTTGCATGTGGTAGTTCTATAACAAACTGACATTGATTTTAAATGGATTATTTCACTGTATGTTTAGTATTATGTTTTAAGAGACTGAGTTTTATAGTTGTGTCTTTCCTCTTAAATAGAGATTTATTTTTAGTAAACTGGATATATCCTAATATTGAAAATACTTCTACCATCCTATGTCTCATCTACAGCTCTATTTTCTCTCTATCTGATAGCCCAGTGAATTGTAAATATAGGCAGGAATTGGGAAATTTCGGTCATGGAAATTCTATTTTCAAAAGCAAATATTATCCTAGATTATTAATGTTCTTGGCCCATCCTTCCACTTACACCTAATATATCATGTTGAATGCAGTAGGTGTTCAAATATTTAGTGTTTGTAGGGTGATATCAATGTATGGAAGGAAAGTATTCTAACTTAATTTGGTAAATTACAATAAAATTCATCTTAATTATCAATGTCAAAAGCAGTCCTTGGTCAATTAGTTAAAAAGTCAGTTAAAGCATGGAATTACTAATAATGACACATAAATAATTTATATATCTTATTTTATGTTAAATCATATAAATGTACATTCATTATATATGATCTTGTAGAGAGTGTTTTCGTTAGAGAGTTGGAAGTTTTGTTTTTTGCATAAACAATATGTATAAAGGGCCATCTATCATTTTAGTTTTCATCTACAGTACTCAGTAAGAGAGCAGTATTTGAGCCTTCCACAGTTATATAAAGTTTTGCAAAGTATTCAACTTAGTTTTCATGATAATGATAATTCTATTTGCAATTAAAATGATCATCTTGTTAAAGGTATTTAATTTAAAATGAAATTATAGAAACAATTATAACTGGCATATTGTGGCTTAGAAAGAAACACAGCTCACTCATAAGAGCATACAGCTCAATAGGTTGGAGCATAAGTGCACATGAGGTCATGAAGAAAGGAATTTGTTATTTTTTCTTAGTATGTCAGCTGCATCCATCAGTAGATTTTATGGAAAGAAATAAAGATAAATATTTAACACTGAAAAGTAATTAAGCTGGTGATTTTGTTAAATTGGGGTTCATACTGTTCATATGATGGACATAATTCCTTTAGGCTTCTACAGACAGCATTTATCACAATGCAATGTGCAAGGAAGGTTGTCAGTAAAAGTTTGGTGAGTTATTAGCGTAGTGGCTACTGACCCGATGTAACAAACAACGGAGATGCTCTCCTATACATGTTTCTATAAGCAGAATTGTCTATTTTCAAGCTCTCAGAATGGCAAATTAACACAGCCGTTGAGAGGACTGTATGCTAAGCTATTTGGACTTCTCTGTCATTTTACTTTTATCACTATTTCTAAAACCTGAAACAGATTAAATAAGGTTGGTTGTAGGCTCACTCTGTAGGAGACATACACAGTGAATCATTCAATTTATCTTCTACACTAATCAAGGTGCTAAAAAAATAACCAACAAATATACCATGCAAAGATTTGAAAAGACAATAGGAGAAAACCTAATTTTACTAGAATTTCTATACTCAGCCAAAATATTATTAAAGTGTGAGGGAAAAAATTCAAAGATTTTTCAAGCACATACAAGATCAGAAAATATACCCCTAGCACACACTTTCTTATAAATCTAATTGAGATTAAATGGTTTTTATTTCCATTGTTAAAAGAAGACAAGAAACTAAGAAAAAGTAAGACAAGTTACCCAAAATTAAGGGAACACCTAAAAGAACAGTAAAAATTAATTCTAGGATGGTAGATGGGTACCTGTCCTAGTAAGTAACCAGTCAGATTGGACAAAAATGCCTGGAACTTCAGAAAAGCAGTTGTCATCAATCGCAAAGGAATTAATCGCAAAATGATATGAACAAATTAAAAAATAGAATCAAGTAAAAAATACCATAATAGAAAGAACTGTAATTAGAATCTATAGAAAAGATAAAAATCCATATAAGAACAAAGATGTCATCATAGTTTATTAGTACCTTTCATCCTTGAGCTTATTTTAAATAGGAGCTCTTTTCTAATTTCACTGGATTTCTTGATCCAGTGAAACTCTTATGAATTAAAAGCCTCCTTGGATTATGGCAAATCTGAAAAGCTTTGCTTGTTGTCTATGTGATACATATTTTTCAAAGACATTTTTTCTTGCTATCATAACAGTTGCTGACCATACCAAATAAGGCTCTTTCAATTGTCTGAGGATCCCTAGTTGGTATCTAGAGTTCCAACTCAAGTTCCTGGAAGTCTGTAAGTATTGGTGGAAATAATTATTCAACCAATTTTCCTTTACCTGAATTAGATATTATGCTTTGAGACCCTGTAAGCTAGGTAACAAAATCCTTCAGGTCTCACAAAAGCTACTCCATGATTTTATACAGTTCATATCATTATTTACAGTAGAATCCCCTTTATTTACTTGATTTATTTAGCTATCTGTGGAAGTGGTATTATGGGTGGAGTGTGAGTGATGGGATTTGTTACATTCTGGATTTCACAAAATTCTCTGTACAGAGAGAGTAGAGAAGTAGGAAGGAGTGGACAATGGTTCTAGGGTATTTCAAATAATCTATAGGCTTTTGGTTTCATATCTCACTCTGGGACTCTTCAATTCACCTTGCTTTTTCTAACCCTTTGGATCTCTGAGTTTCTAGAACTCAAATCAGTTCCCTGCTAAAACAAAGGTATGCATTATAAAAGTTCCCGAAGAAGATAGAAAGGGCAGAGATTACTTGAAGTAATGATGGCTGAAAAAGTCCTAAATCTGATGAAATACATTAGTCTACAAATCAAAGAAAGTCAATGAACTCCGAATAGGATAAACACAAAGATTCACATTGGGAAACATTATTATCAAACTCTTAAAACCCAAAGACAGAGAATCTTGAAAGCCATAAGAGAGAAGTGATTGATCACATAAGAGGGAATCCTCAATAAATTTATCAACCAGTGTCTCATCAGAAGACTGGAAGCCAGAAGGCAGTGGATGATATATTTCAATGGCTAAAAGAAACAAAACAAAACAAAACAAAACAAAACAAAGTGAAACAAATAAACACCCTGTCAACTTAGAATTCTATATTCAGCAAAACAAAACTCTTTCCAACCCCTCCTTTATATTGTTATATCAACCTTTTAGAAAATCTCTATTTTTCAATTCCTGAAACTACATTTTCATGCATTTTCTTCCACCTGAGCACTGAGCACATTGAACTCTATCCCATTTGAAAATGACAGTGTGTGTGATGTGTATGCTTTACATTAAAAGAGGAGAGGGAGTTTCTATACATATTAAAAAATTTTAAAGGCTTATAGTTACCACCAAACACTGATGAATGTGTGACCTTTGCCAGAGCTGTCAAGCTAGGGCAAAAAAGTCAAGGACTTAGGACAATAGCTCTTAGTCAATTTAATTTCAGTTTGTGCAACACATCTTGTGCAAAATATAGTCCATCGTAAACATCATACTAAAGAGCAGTAATATTCCTCAGAGACCCTGAAGACAGCCCTCCCCAGAGATTGCAGAAATTTGTTTTGTGTGCTGTTAGTGGTTGATGTGGTCTTGTCATTGGTAATCACTTGTATGTGAACATGATTATTTGTACAGTTGAATTAATTTATTTTCAGACCTCATCCTTTGTTTTTACTGGAAGAGTTCAAAGCACACCAAAGAATTATATATTTTGGTGAAAGATTGTCTTTTATGATCCACTGCTTATTTACAAAAAAAAAAAAAAGGAAAGAAATTGGGGGAATATGCATTTAAGCTTACTTAAATGAACAGCATAATGGGAAAACTGGGATTCTTCCTGCATTTCTTTTTTGCATTGTGTTGACAAGACTATATATAATTTATAGATATATTATATTACCAGTACAGTGCATGATGCTGTCACATTGAAAGCCATTCAATGTTGTCTTCAGATTGTCACAGTGAATATGAAACATGCAGACCCTCTTTTATAAAGAAAAAGACCATAAAACTTGAATAATAAATAAATGAACGAACGAATGAAGGAAAGAATGAATGAATAAATAAATAAATAATATGAGGGCAAAATTAAGACAGTCCAGTTAAACAAAAGCAAAGGGAATTCAATACCACTCTACCACCTTACAAAAAATGCTAAAGGAAGTCCTTTAGATACAAATGAAGGGACACTAGATAGTAACTCAGATCATATTATGATATAAAGATCTCTAATAAAGGTAATATGATCTTGGCTTGTAATACACTTTTTATTATCTACAGAATTTTTTAAATGCATAGAAATAAGTCCTATGACATGATTTCTATACACTGAATAAGCCTCTTCCTCAAGTTACTCAGCAATCCTTAGCTACTACCAATAGCTATCCAAAGGAATCCTGTGGTGGGTGATTGCAGTTTCTACACTACCCACTGTATCTATTCAGGAGAGCCTATCAAGCCAACAATGGTGTCAGATTACCATCATACCAGCTCCCTAACTTAAAACAGTGCATTGATCACAGAGGTAAAACAAATGTCATTTATGTCCCTTCATGATCCTTTCCTATGTCCCTTCCATCATATCTAATGACATATGCATACATTCACATATATATTTTCATCTTCCATTGGGATTAATCATGGTTTTCAGAAAATACATGGTGAACTGTGCTAGTCCCCTATCCAAAGTTCTTTTCTTTTTCCTTAGTAAAGAACTCTCATTCTATTCAGGTAACAGTGTAAACAGCTTTAAAAGGTTTTTCCCAGTCTATCTTACAGGTTGACATGGCCATATAAAAATGTCTTGCTAATATGTTAAAAACAACATGTATCATGTAGGAATCTTAAATAAGAGCCCTCCTTAGAAAGATGGCAAAAGCTCATGTGTACATCTCTTTACTCCCTGCACTTCCTCTTGCTTTCCTGCTTAGAATCTAGAGGGATCATTCGGCAAATTTGAAAGTGGAAACCTGGCTTAACGATGCTGGAGCAAAAGTAGAATACGACGTGTGTCCTTGGGAAACAGGGAGCTGTTATACCGGATCCAGAATGCATATCACTGGATTTCTTTTACAATAGAGAGAAGTCAATTAATATACTTTAAGTTCCTATTTATTTTCTGATTGTTATTACTTGAAGGTAAATGCAGTGCCTATCAGATATACAGACTGATTTTTTTATTAGACAATCCACTTCAATTTCAGAATATTAATTTTTGTTTCTATTTTAGAAACTACTTTCTCCCTCTCTAAAATTGCTTAAACTATTTTCTCCATCTCTAAAATGAATTTTCTCTTATTGTTCACCTGGAAACATATTTTTGAAATCATGGTGAGCCCTTTTGGAATATTGTATAAAATATAAAGCCTTCCCAGATGTGTCTCATCCACTCAAATCCACATTTACAATTACCTCCTCTGCTTTGCTCGCATCAATTTCACCACATGTTGCTATAAATTGATTCGCTTCCACATGTGAGAATTGTGGGAGAATTCATGAGATGTAAATCATGTTATCTATTTTGTATATCTAAACACTATAACACATATCAATTTGTATCATCCACACATGCACAAGATATTCAGACTCAATATTAAATTCTGATTATTTAATGTCAAAAGGTCATCTAGAGCAGTACTCTTAGAGTGTCACAGGTATTTTATATATATCATCCCTGCCCCTAAAAAGAACCAAGATTTTGGTGAGAATCTTGAAATAATAATACCTAATCATAGCTTATTCACTTCCAATCATTCCTAAATTTGAACCAAACATATTTAAAATGTTAATTTGCTACCTAGACAGTTCATCTGGTTAACCACCTCAATTTAAAAATGACATTTAATCAAGAAAAAATGTGAAAGAAAAATAGCATTTGAGTATTTCGTTCCAGTGTTTTTCTATCTTACATAATATAGTACTCAGAGAACTTTATACATGAATTAATTCAACCGTGATTTTTCCAAGATTTAGTTGATAAATATTTCTATTCGAAACTTATCCAAAGATCTTACCAGTCCAAACCAAAGTTAACATATTACTCCTGTAATATGTAAACTAGTATAGATTCAATTTTCTTAGTTTCTGTGTATTACTGTTTTCAAACTCCCAGTCCCTAATTATGAAACATCCTTTTCTTTGTAACCTAAATCAACTTCATCTACCATGTCTATCTTTCTCTAGCTCACTTTCACGCCCATCCCTCGATGTCTATTTCGACTGTTACCTTGCTGGTACATGGCCTTAACTATATTGCACTATGAGAATTTATTATTACTGACATTCTGCCATGTTACCTGACCTAGATTTTACAAATGTCTCTCTATTGCATAAAGATAAAAGTCCTCTGATTGAAAACGTTTCCATAATTTCTTCCATGCAATTTGTCATGAGCTGCTAATACATACTCTCTGTTGTAATCAGATAGTAAAGTCTTTGAAACTTTCATGTGACTTTTTTATCCTAAAATGTGTGCTTGCTGTATATTGTGGTTTATAGCTTTACATACCTTCTCTTAAGTCTGTTTGTCTCTCCAGTTAAGATATCAGATCTTTGTACTTTAAGTTCTTCCCATTCCCTAGTCATTTTTTTAATGTTACCAGTCATTTTTCATTATCAGCAGCACTTCCTCTCTGCTTCTAATCAATTACCTCTTTGTGCACATAATGACATGTGAGTGGTTTTATGCCTCTTTAATGGAATTTAATCTGTGGACTTTGTGGGCTTCTCATTTAGAGGCTTTTGTCTCTCAACGCCTGTTTGGTTGTTGTGCTGTGCTGTTTGAGTGCCTGTTAGATGTCTCAATGATTGTTTAGAAGAGAATGGCAGAGTATATTCAAGATGAAAAATTATATTACTTAACAATAAGAGTAATATTAAATTTACGGACATCTATTTAGTGGTGGCGGTATTCCCAAGGACCCTTATTATTATCTGATATTATCTAATGAAATCTTAACAATAATGTTTGAAGATAAATATAATCCTATATTTACAAAAGAGGAAATTAAAATTGAGAGGTTACTGTTTGCCATAAGTCATCTACTCTGCAAATGGCAGTGCAGAAATATATACTCAAATCTATCTGAACTGAAAGCTTATTTTATTCCGACACAAAGCTTCGAGTTGTTATCAGCAGTAAGGAAAGGTTTGGATTTGAAAATAAGAGGAATCATTTGAAAGTCATGTTGAAGAAATTGTTTTCTCCTATCACTATGGTAGCACAGTAACCTGAAATCCTAGAAGAGAGAAACATGAGATATTCTATATTTAATATAACAAATAGATCAAAAAGAAGTATTAGTCTTCTTTGCATTGGAATTTTCAAGGAGCTGAAGTTTTTTCAATCTCTCCCTCTCACTTTTGGAAGCAACAGCAGAGCATAATAAGCAGCTGTGTGGACATGGCAGCATTTAATTTGAAGAACAGAAACTCCTCATTTGTTTCAAAAGTAATAACCCAACAAAATCCTCTAATTCTTGATGGACAATTTAGAAATATGATGAAAATAGGATCACTGCATAATTAATTTGCCTTGTGGCTAATAAACACAGGTTGATTGCACTTACAAAGTCAATCACAAATTAACAAGATAACCCTTATGTAATTAAGCCAGTGCAAATACATGGATTAATCAGTCGTTCCTATCACTGACAGCCTGTTTGGAAAAAAAAAAAAATCCCTCACATCTAAAACCAAACAACAACAAAAGAGAACATGAAGAGAAAGGTATTAATTCTATTGCTCTTCTAAGTCATTTAAAAATGACATATATGAGACAGTGTAAGTTTTTAAAATTTCTGTTATGCCTAGTATTGGTATTCTGCTGGGAAGTTTGGATCCTTACCAAAATATTAATGGAATTTTATGTAATAAAATATGAGAAGATTAGTCATTGGATTTGTAATATAAATCTCAATTGTGCTTGAGGGCACAACGACTCATTTACCTGTATGGCCAAAGTCAGAACTGCAGGTAGCAACTATAAGACACCCACATGTTGGGGATGGGAAGTATAGTGATTTGTGGAAATATCTGCTTATATATTTAATTTTTTCCCCTTTTTTCATGTGTTTATTTTACTGCATTAAGAACAGTCAAAAAAGAAACTATCGTGGGAAGTGCACTAATTGAATTACTCCTTTACAATCTCACTCTCTTACCTAATTGCCAGCTTTTAGAAATGAAAAAAAAAAAATTTGTACCTAGATCATGAAAATCATCACTGACATTTTTAGGGCTTGAATTTAGAAGTTAGATATGGCCAGTCATAAGTACTCAGCATCACAGATGATTCCATGAAGAAAGACAATCTATATGTACAAAAATAGATGTCAATTCCCTTTGATGAGATAAATAAATTCAAGTATCAAAGGTAAACACAATAGGAAAAGGACTAACAAACATGTAGAAATATATTCAAATTGATGAATTTTCTACTGTTAATTTAGTTTTGACACATTTATAAAAATATTAAATATTAGAAAAAATATGCTTATTTTCCAAATTTTCCTAATTGACTTATTCAGTGCCACAACTAAATCAGTTTTAACCTACCATAGTCAAGTCCCGTTCAGTGTGGGAGGCTGAGGCTACTGTAGAAAACAGGGGTCTGTAGTAAATAATGACAATTTAAAGCTGGAAGCACTCTGAAAAATGAATAGCATCACCTTCCATTATGAACATGGCAATATCCTAGAGAAGTTAATCTGGCCAATATCATAGACTATTTATTATATTATCCTAAACCAGCACCTTCTAATTCCTTTTATTTCATTCTCTCCATAACACTGTGCTGCCTACCAAAGCTATTTGTTATTCTGCTATGATTAAGAGATTTCAATTTTTAGTCTGTATTAACACTGTAGTTAAGAAAGTATTTTAATTTGCAAAGTCTTAACTGGAAGAATTTATTCCATTTTCTGGCAACATTATCTGTATATCTAAAGGCGTAGTCAAGTCCTGAGGGTACTACCTCATTACAAAGTGTGCTAGAGTAAAAACTATTCAGAACAGAGAGGAAGAGAAAGCTGTCAAGTCCAACATATATTAAATAATGTGTTATTTTTGTTAAATGCATTTTTTTTGGACAACAGAACATGTCAAATAATCTCATTGTTAGCTTGCTCTATATATTTTGGAATGCACTAAATGAAGATACCTTCTCAGAGACATTACAAATCACCATCATCACATCCTGTTCATGTCATTAATTTCATGATAAGAATTAATTTCATGATAAAAATTTTTGCTTTTTATAATATGTTAGTTAAGCCACATTTATAAATTCAACTCGACTGTTACCTATAGAATAAATATGTGTATACTTTGAGTCAATATGATAAAAATAGGCATATCTTGGTTAGAGTAAATTCAGTAGTCATCTAATTAAAAACAAGCCCTTATATTTGATGGTTTTCATGCTAAAATTAGAAAATTTTATTTCTGCTTCCTAAATAACATGTTTTACCTGCAGAATATATGCATCACCTATTATAAAGCTAATTTAATTCAAATCTCCTTGTTAAATGGGAAGAATAGCAAACTGAAATAACCAGAAAAAATCTTATATTGCATGAAAATTCTTATTTGCTGTCCATAGCCACTGTGGATGCAGAGGAATATATCTCAAATAGACCTAATACAAAATGAAACATTTTGTTTAGGTGAAACTGAATTCATGAGTAGTATCACCTTGCTCTAGCACTTATGTAACAATCAGGGTGTATCCAAATAATCATATCAGCAAATATCCTTTAAATAAAATATATATACTGATCACCAAAGCGTGCAATACATTTTTTTTTTTTGAGCATTAGACCAGTATGAGAAAGTAAGCTAGTTTTGGAGTCATTAGACTAACTACTACTATTGACAGGAATGACCCAAATTTTTGTCTTGATGGTTACCGCCATCATAGGAGGTTAAGAAGTGCTAAGTTTTGTATAATTAAAATTTTACTTATCAGTACTCTCATCACATTTTTGCATGCATACATTTTTTAAAGTTGATCTAAAAGCTAACTTTAGTCACACTGTCATTTATCTGTAACAAACATAGAAATCTGATTATCTTGTTAATCTTAAAATACACCAAAAAATCATCATAGGTATTAGGTGAAATACACAGAAAATATTTTCTGAGATGTACTGATCATAAGCCTGCCCTATACTATATAATACTATTCAAAGGTGTGTTTCTTTAGTATCTTAAAATACTGTGATTTCTAAGGTTTATTCTCTAGCATTAGAAGAATAACATTTATCAATCCAAAATTCATAATAAAATAAAATAAATATAAGAAAAGTTAATCTTCAAAATAATAATCATTTAAGTCATACTTAATGAATTGTATGTGATCAGAGCAAATTGCTTTACCTTTAATTGAAAAATAACCACAAAAGCAAATTAGAGTTTTGCATTAAATTCATGGAAGTCCAAACGTGGGTTGGGGAGAAAGGTCTTACATAAGAGTATTCTATTTGAGAGAAGAAACTACATTTTGATAAGCAGGTCATCAAATCCTGACACACTTCCAAATTCTCCTATGTAATATCCTTCTTTCTGTACATACGTATTGAAAAATCAGCGACAATCAGTCTTCATTGAGTTAAAATTATCATGCCTACAGAAAAGACTTTAGATCAGATATCATGGTTCTTTTTAAATTCTAGCCAATTTTGATTTCTGGGATATGTTTATATCACTCAAAAAGCCATCAAAATTCTAGATTCCTTCAAATAGAAATAATTTCAAGTTACATTTTTTATGGTTATTGTTGTTTTATTACTGTTGTTTTGTTAAATAAGAAAAAGTCTCAGAATTCAAGAGTGAAAACGTGAGATCCTGAGAATATGAACTCAATGTACAAAATCAGGAAAATATAAAATAATTTATAGTGTTTAGAGAAATGCAATAATTTCAGTGCGACTGGGACATGTCATGTTTGTGTCTGAAGGTATGCATGCTGTGCTGGAGCTGGGAATTTGAGGAAATAAAATTAGAGAGAGAGGCCAGAGCCAGATTATGACAAACACTGCTCTCCCAAGGAATTTGAACTTTGTTCCCAAAGCCTCAAGGAAATGGAGAATGGTTCTAAGAATCAAATCAATATATTAATATGATTTAAAAATTTTTTAAATATGATCACTTTTTAAAATAAATTAAATTTAAAAATATGTTCACTTGTAACACAAGTTAAAGGAAGGCAAAACATAAAACAGAATAAAATCTACTTTGATTATTTATTGGGCTTGGTTTTATAAAAAAGGGAAATAAAATAAATGATGTAATTGAATCTTTTGATATCTGCCCCTCAATAAATGTACTTGATACTGAAGGAGCTAAATTTTACTCAGATTTTAATTTATTTCAGGCTATCCATATATTTATTAGCTAACAGTTCCCTTCAAAATAGAAATAAATTTTTAATGATTCTGTAGATAATCATATATTCATAATAAAAATTAAAATTATAATATTAATAATAACATTGTTTAATTGATTAATATCTGCTGGGCATAGTGCTAAGTTTTTCATATCAATTTTCATCCATTTAATTATTACAACTAGCCTAAGAAGAAGATCTCAAAGGTTTAGTCTCCCTGTATACTACCTATTACAGTGGCTGAAATGAAAACAGTTAACTTTTTCTCAAGATTAATACTTTTGTGCATAATTGAACATTCTGTAGAACATAATTGCTGTATTTATGTATTAGTTGATCCTCTTTCCCTACTAGTCAGTTTCTGGTCCTTTCTATTTTTATAATGTATGTTGCTATAAAATCCAGCAGTCTAAGGAAGTCACATAAGGGCGTTTATCTCCCTACTAGTCCAGTGAAAAAGAAGGCAGAAAGATAGGATGAATTCTCCCCCCTTCCAGGGACACTCATAAATTTTGTATTCTTGTCCCCCTGGATAAAGACGTTGTAAATACCTGGAGCTTTCTAACATCTTACTTTAATTCTCACTTAATTTAGATTTTGTGGTGGCACAATAATTCATTATTTAATTGTATTTTAAATTGTTATTAAATATCCTTTAACAAAGTACAGTCATTCACACCATACACTTTTCTATAGTGGACAATTCTTCAAGTATGAGTGATAGGGAGTAAGGGACAACAGTGGTCTATGGAAACCTCATCTTTGAGCCCTGCATGTGCAAGCAGAAAATCTGAACTTCAAACTGTCTCAACAGTTCTATCTATGGCTACGAATGTCCTCCATTTTCCTAACCTTAGCATCATTCTATGCTATCTTCATATGTGGTTTTATCTTCATTGCTGTTTTCTACTTAGCTCTAGCTCATGCTTCTCTAAATGCCAGATCTGATTATTCCAATACCTACACTGAAATTCCTTTTAGACAACTGAAAGGCATTTTCTTTAGGGGAGGAATTAATTGCTTATTCTTGATATTTCCTTATGTATGAATAGAAATCCAATAGTGGGAAAACTCCTGACCTCGTTCCATATTTTATTCCATCACAAAGAAAATGAAGCAATTTATCTGACTGGAAAACCAGGGAAGAATAAACCAGTGGTATATAAGCCAGATGCAGCTCTCTGCACATTGGAACCAAAGAATCATGAAAGAGCATGGCTTCCACCCTGCCCCATGCCTAGTCTCTCATTGTGTTTCTTTTTTTTTTTTCTCTTTGCTACACAATGATATAGAAGGTAAAATTTAAATTCACATAGAACAATAGAATAGAAATGTTCTTATTTTTATTTTTAATTTGCTTTGAGATTCAAGTAACATAGAGAGGCAAAACAAATCTTGCATAAAAAGAGTAAACACATTTTTAAATCCTGCAAACCTTAGCAATCAACGTGATTTAACAGACATTACAAGATGACACATTCGGCCTTTAAAAAGTTAATGCTTTAGGCTGTCATATAGAACTGAATTGATTAAATGAGGATAAACTAAGATAAATTAAAAGTTCACCCTTAACCATGATATTAAATCCTTCTCAATCTGACCTATCTATTCATGTCCTGTTCTGCAAAATGCACGCTCAAAAGTAGAGAATATATTTTCAAAGTTAGCTCTCACACTAAGGGTCAGACTTCTATTCTAAAGATTTTAAAACAACAAGGATACAAAAGTATTTCAAGGGCATAACATTCCCCACAGGAGATCTAATTAGTTGCTTGTGGTCATCCTGGGCATTCTACTGAATACATCTGTCCTCCTAGATGTCCAATATCCCTCCATCTGCTTTGTCAGCTATATTCTTAAGGGCACAACATGAAATATTGAAATCCACAAATTAAAAGCTTGGGTCTCAAAGAGAAAAGTCAGAGAACAGAATGAAACAGGGAGAAAGCATGAGGAAGAGCTCTAATCAATGAGGTATTAAAAAGAATATGAGCTGTCAAAAGCACAGAACTGATTGCATCTAGAAAATGACAAACAAACAAACAAAAAAATGTGTTTACGATAGAAGTTCTCATAAAGCACCAGGGGGTGGGAAGAGTGGCTGGGTTGTAATGCTTTGTTCTTAAAAATCAACAAACTTATGTAATGGGACGGTTTATATGTCATTGGGTTTATGACTAGAGCTCTAGTCTTATTATTTTAATTCCACTAGGAGTCAAGTTCTGATCCAATGTTATATTCTGTTAGCAATACAAAAGAGAAAAATATTGTGCCAAATTCTGGTACAGTGTAGAATTCTCTTTCCCCATACAGTTCATCCTGCCAACAAAACACTCAGTCCAAATCAATAAGTAAATAACTCCAGGAAAATATAGTTGAAAATGAATTGAAACAGAGTTAAAGTGTAGAGGACAAAAATAAATCCTTTCACAATGTGGAGAGCTTTCTACCTTACTTCAATTATGGAACGCACCTGCATATAACTCACTTAAAATTGTGGCGTTTGTGAATTATAGATCTTTCACACATGAGAAATACTGGTAAAAAATGCACATACTTTATCTTATTCATTTTCCTTTTAAGAGTTCTTTAAAAAATAAATTGGAAGTGTCTGGATTTTCTGTCCCTTTTTTTTTTAATCAATTAGCTATCGACATTACACAATATCTATACTTTAAGAATTAGAACTAGGAAGGCATGATTTTCTAGATGTTTTGTGGAACTTCTTGAAAGGATAATGAAACTTCTTGAAAGGATCATATGAAACACACGTGAAAGTCTTATCTATCTTATAGCCAAGTAGAAAGTTGATGCATTCATCTGATTGATGAAGAGCCCATGTGTTTTAGGGAAAGCAGAGTGAAAAGAGGAAAAATAAAATTTTATTTAAAAAATTAGGATTTCGGTTTCCCTTAATCAAAAACTGACTTTAGTAGTAGATATTATAAGCCAATTGAGGAAGGTTAGAATAAATGGTAGAAATCTACAAAGAAAATAAATGAAGTATATACTATAAAACTGTAAAAATATAGTCTAGTAGAGAATTAAGTTATTGGAAATTTTGAACTACATATCATATAAGTATGATGATAAAATTATTCTAGGTCACTGGCCAGATTACCTAAATGAGGTTGCTAAATTAGGCCAAATTGTAATAGACTGATGGAAGTTCTCATCCTAACACATTTTTCATTAACACATGACTGCTTACAATAAACTAAAACCAAATCGTTTATATTAACTAGGGTAAAGTTTTTCTTAAAATAACACAGGAAGTCTAGAGAATGATATGATTTCATTTCATATTATAAAGGTGCTACACTTTTGGGCACCTGGGTGGCTCGGCTGGTTAAGGATCTGCCTTTGCCTCAGATCATGATCCCCAGACTCCTGGGATGGAGCCCCACGTTTGGATCCCTGCTGAGTGGAGAGTCTGCTTCCCTCTCCCTCTGCTCCTCTCCCACTTGTGTTCTCTCTCTCTCTTTCAAAGAAATAAATAAAATCTTTAAAAAAATGTGCTACATTTTTATTATTACAAGCATCTAAGAAATTCTTAATTAAGAAAAATGTGTGTATATATACACACATGAACATATATATATGTATTATCCTGTGTAATATATTGCACATGCATACATGTATGGTTATTTGCACACATACATATGCATGCATAAACACACATATACATAACTATGCACATGCATACATACATGAGCACAAAAATAATTATACATAAGGTACAGAGAATTGAATATATACTGAATAATGTTAAAATGGCAGGGCACTAAAAGTAGGGAAAACTGGCTTAAAACCTAAGATACTAAATAGAACTCAAGAATTTGCTATTTGAAGGCCAACTTTAAGCACTTTTGGAAATCTACTATTATTAGGCCCTGCCCTCTCCCTCAGCAGCCAAACTTGACAAGAGGAATTAATTCTCTCTCTCTTTTTTAAAAGATTTTATTTATTTATTTATTTTGGAGAGAGAGAGAGAGACAGAGCAGAGGGGGAGGGGGAGATTTTCAAGCAGACTCTGCACTGAGTGCAGAGCCCAAGTGGGGGCTTAATCTCACCACTCTGAGATCGTGACCTAAGCTGAAACCAAGAGTCAGATGCTTAACCAACTGAGCCACCTATGAGGCCCAAGAATTGATTCTTAATGTAATAACTACAAATATGTTCAGTATACGGGTGAAAAAAGTACTTGTGTTCCTATGGTTTGGAGGAAAGGAAAATCCTTTCTACTTTACCTCTAGTCACATTCTCCTAGCTTAATCCTCAAATTAAGAGTATTGCTTTGTAAATGTCTCTCTTAAACTAGTATATCCCTAAAAAAGAAACAAGTAGTTAGAGTGATAGCTGACCTTCTACTCATTTCTGATCAGTATCAATTATTTCAGGTTTTGTGCTTTTGGAAGTCACAGAAAAAAAAAATTAGTTACAGGAGGAAAATGGAACAGCACAACTTCATAAGTTTTTTTCCTTAAATGTTACTAGAATAAGGTGGGAACTGCTATGATGATGGCATGTGCAAAATTGGGACCCAGGGAGTAAAGAGAGTCTAGAAATGATGAGAATAATATTCAAATCTCCCTAATTTTTTTTAAATAACAACAAACTCATAGCAATTTGGTTTTTATTGTATCTGCTCAAAGGCCCTATAAATGGAAGGATTCCCATATTCATTATTTAGTTCAAGTCCTATTCTCTAGTTGAGGGACTCTATACCATTATGTTCCATAAGTTTGGATGTGTGAAGTGCAGACTTTGGAGAATAATCTTGGTTTCTATTAGTACCAAAGTGTATGACCTCATATCTTTGAATTTTCATCTGTGTTCTACTAAAATGGGGACAAGAATTACTAACATTCATAGCTAAAATTAATAAAAATATGAAAACTCTTAGGTTTTTCTGGTTAAGCATTCAAAAGATAACAATCCAGTGCTATTATCTTTCAAATTGATAGACTGCCTTGTGAAAATTAATAATTTAAGTAAGCATTTAAAAATTGTAGCAGTGAATTCTAATACAATCGCTTTTTAGTCTTTTATATTTCTAATACCAAATTAATGTTTTTCTAACGGTTAATTTTTGTTCATTATGATGTTATTTCATGTGTACCAAATGTTGGAACTCTCAGGATTTATTCCAATTCTATACTCAGATACCAAATTGAAAACATATTTTTTGTAGAAGTCCTATCTGTGCTAAATTTCGCCCTTTGAATTTGCGTGTATCTTCAATCTTCTATCTTCCATTTCCATTTTGAAAAAAAAAACAACAAAAAACAAACCTAAAGAATAGATAGCGACCACCAATTTTAATTTCCAACACTTACCTGCATAACCACATCATATTATCAATTCATAGCTGGATGTTAAATCTCCTAAAACACTTTTGGTGAATTAATGCTTTTATCTGGTTTTTACCCACACTTCCAATGAATTGAAGTAAGCATTGAACACTCGCTGATCAAGCCAAATATATACTTTGGAAAGGAGTATACTCTGTGCGGTGTGTGTTATGTGTGCCAAGATGAAAAAAAATGTGTGTGTGTCTGTGTCTGTGTTTAATAATCTACACTTAACCCTCTAAAAATAAATTTGGAGGGACTATCTTGTTATGCATGTTTTTAATAGGCCAGTAGTTCAAGTTCTGAGTTTTTACTTATTTTTCATCCTGTTCTTCCATTTTATTTGAAGAGAATTTAAGATATCCATTTATGTGTATATATGCATGTGAGTGTGTGAGTGTGAGTGCATAGGATGGTAACTAGATTTTAGAATGTGCTCGAGGGCATTAGTTTGAATAAATATTTATTAAGGATAAACTATTTCAACTGATACTTACTCGCATAAGTTGTTCCTTAGGGGTTAGGTGCTTGAAGTATCCTTCAGGGATATTGCTTTGCATAAGCTGTTTGCATTTAGATTCCCTTTAGGAGATGTTAATTGCTTGAGCTGTCATTAAAACGTGGAGATTTAGATCCTGTTAAAGTAATACCCTGGAGTGTGACTGCGAGGAACTGCTGAGATGAGTTTGAATATGTCTGAATCCTGGAGGTTTGCTCTAGGATGGATAAACCCGGAAGTAAACAGTCTGACTGCATTACTAGAAGGTAAGCTCCATGCAAGCAGGCATTTTGTCTCATTATTCATTTATGTGTACAACCTAGGAAATATACCTAGTTTATGGAAGGCAATTTAATATGTTAAGATGACTGGATGAATAGATGGATTTTTGGCAAGAACTATTTATCCGATGGTGGCTATACATTGTGAAATAAAAGATCTTACTCAGAGATTTTATACTTTAAATATTCTTTATACCATGAGGGACGTGTTGAATCTACTTCTGGAGCCTCCTTCATTCTGTGCTATGATGAGTATACTCATTTTTTATCCCCTAGTATCCTTTACTGTGATGATTAATATTATGTATCAAATTGGTTAGGTTATAATACCCAGATTTTGGTCCAACATCAGTCTACTGTTCTGTGAAGATTTTTTTAGAGATGATAACATTTAAATCAGTGAACTTAGAGGAGATTATGCTTCATAATATAGGTGGACCTCATCCAATCAGTTTAACTCCTTAAGAGAAAAGACTGTGGTCCCTTAAAGAGGAAGAAATTCTGTCTCCAGAATCCCTTTGGACTCAATTCTGCAGCACCAACTCTTGACAGCCTGCCCTGCTAATTTCAGACTTGCCAATCTTCATGACCATGTAAAGTCAATTCTTTAATCCCCCAACTATTGGTTATTTTTTACCAGACAACCTGACTAAAACACTTACCTTAAGTGATTTTTTGGCAATCAGATTCTGATACATAGGAGAGATGAATATACTGAAATATTTTGTCTTCATTTTTTAAAAAGTAATAATCTAATCTGTGTGTAGTCTAAATGTGACAAAGCCAAGGGAGGTGGTAGGACTGATTTCTATTTGCCCATGACAACTTTGTCTAATCCTTCTGTCCAAATTAATGAGATAGAACCTAATAACCATGATGAAATCTGGGACTAGGTCAATGCGAGGTGGTTTTATCTCTACCACTTACTTCAATAATATGGACAGGTTTCTTCTTAATTAGTCACTTAGTAAGTTAGGAATATATTGAGACCAAAATACATTAAACTTTTAAAATGTGAAAATTGAGAAATATTTTATATAACTGCAATAAACTAAATAATGTCCCCCAATGATGTCCATGTTTTAATCCTTGCAACCTGTGAATATTACCTTACATGGAAAGTGGAATTAAATTTGCAGATGGATTAAGGTTGCTTATCTGAAACAATGCAGATCTTTAAGAAAGAACTTTCTCCTGAATTATCCCTGTGGGGTGAATGTAATCACAAGAGTCTTTAAAAGTTTAAGAGGAGGCAGAAGTAAAGGTGAAAGTGATAGGAAAAGATTCAGCCTGCCATTGCAGCTTTGAGAATGAAGAGACCATAAATCGAGGAACGAGATCTATAGAAACTTTGTGCTGTTTTGATCCACTCAATTTGGGATAAGGTGTTACAGAAGTAATAGAAAATAAATACAACAACTATGACTTAAAACATAATGATTGCAATAAAATAAATGCCTGCTGTAATTTTTGACTGTATACTATGTGTGAGGCATATTTTAGTATTGTAATACTGTCTTACAATTTACTAATACGTGAAATATTTACACAGGCACATTCTGGATGGTCAGCCAGAATAATGAGAATATTTCCCACTTTCCCCTGCATCCTATGTGGCCTTGTGATTAAGTTTTTGCCAACGGGATTTAAGTAGAAGCACGGTATGCAATACCTAGAAAAATGTTGTTTAAAAAAAAAGCAAAAGCTTCTTCTCCAACTTTTTCTTCCTGCTTGCTGGAATGTGGTCAAGATGTCTGAAGTTTGAGCACCCACCTTGGACCATAAGGTCAATGTCATGTGTTAGGGAAGGCAAAACAAAAAGATGGAAGGAATTTTTGTCTCTGATGATGGTAAAGGTACTTTACCAGCTTTGCACTTGGTTTTTATGAAATTGGATTCAGATCACATATAAGCAGCATGTAATTGAGGTTCCTTAATCTTGCAGCCAAACAGGGCTCCTGTATTGTACACCTCTAAGGACACCATTAGATAGTTGGAGACAATATACTGAGGTACGGAAAACCTGCCCTCAGTTTTATAGTGGATAGCATTTATATACACTCCAGTGTGAAGATGTTCCCTGGGGTTGTATATTGCAGAGACCTTATTGCCAAATCAAATTTTAAAACAATTAAATTATTATAATCAGTTTTTACCTTGTCATGTGGTGACATATTGGACATTAAACAAGATTTGTTAGACTCTAAGAACGCATCAATCCTATAAAATTTTAGTGACTGAGTTCCATGATAAAAATGACTTTGAAACTCTCCACATTATGCTCTGTATTTCCCTGTCATCACTGACCTGTAACTCTTGTTAAGATATAATTTGCTTTTCTTCAACTGCCCTGGGACCTAGAATAGCCATTAATGAATACTTCAGCACTGATATCCATCCCCAGTATTGATCTGCTGTTGGCAGTTTCATTTTACTAACAGAACACATCATCAGGGTTTTGTGTTATGTTCACCATCAGGAAAAGCACCAACACTTTGCACACACACTGCTTTGACAGAAACTCTTTTCCAGTATATTGAATGGCATGAGTGTCAACAATATTTTGATGACTGTTTTCGACTCAGTGGTATGAAGGTTACTGAAGTAAAATAATTTTGAAAAGAATGATAATCTAAGTCTTCATCACACCCCTATGAATATAAAATCTTCCAACCTGTTCACTGAGGACATTTAGAGATTATTCAAATACACATTCATTTCCTAGCCCCTGTTTGTAATTTCTGCTCACTAGTGATTTTAATTCCATGCAATCACGGGTTATTGTGAAATGATATTTCAGTATGTGACCTTTGCTGTTTTCTTTTTATGCAAACATGTTTTTAACAAAAATTAAACAGGGAAAAAAACATAATAATCAGAATTTATGAGGAAAAAATGCACTAATATCTTGTTCCTTTAGAATATAAAATAGGTGTTTGGAATTTGGTATCTTAAAAACTTTTCCTTCTACACATTCTTCAGTTTTTAAATCACTGATATCAGAAAAAATCCTAGCCATCAACTCAGTTCTTCACTTTCAGAAAGATTTTTCTCATACTCTTTAATCTCTCTGCACTCTTGTGAATAACACATTTTGGTCATTATTCCCTAAGGAATCTAGAGAAGCTAATATCTCTACAAAGACAATAGTTTATGTTAATAAAGACCTATTATTTCCCAAACTCTGAATTTAGCACTTCCTACTACTTATGTGAATTATCTCTCAAAAAATACTATGTGGTTCATATTTTTATTGTCATCACTGGATAAATGAAGACAATTGCAGTTTAAAGTGTATAAATACAAGCCTGACATCATATTCTTGATAAACTTATAGTGCTGGGACTTGAATCCAAACTCTTTATCTCTAGATCCTTCTTATAAACCACTACACCAAGAAACAAGGGCAGCCTGGAAACTCAGCAGAATAGTTAGTAGAAAAATTATCATAATTTTTTAATCTAGTTAAATAGCTTAGTGGTTTTGTTGACTATGCAAGTAATGTATATGTTTTATAAAATAGATTACCATAGAGAACTAATTAATATATATCAGCAGTTAGCAAAATATGGCCCCAGGGAAAAATCTGGCCTCTTGCCTGTTTTTATAAATAAAATTTTAGTGGAAAACAGCCACATTCATTAATTTAGGTATTGTCTATGGCCATGTTTGTACCACAAGGACAGAATTTAGTACTTGTAACAGAGACCATAAAATATTTACTATCTGTCCCTTTACAAAAAATATTTGCAAACATCTGATGTAGGTTATCATCTTTTATCATATAAGGCTTCAAAGAAGTTACTTAGCTTCTATAATAAGATGTAAAACTAAAGACACCTTTCTAAGCTATTAATAATTTTTAAATATTGAACAATCTAATTAAAGGAGCGAATTATCTTTCTTATCTTCATGTAGAAGATATTACAAAATTTTGTCAAAGAGATAAAAGAAGATGTAGTCAGAGTGTAAAAAATATACAAATATATTTAGAAGTTTATTTTTAAAATATTTATATCTACCACTGTTCAGAATTGTTAGATGAACACTTGTCATATAATAGATGCTAATTAAAATATTTGATGGATGAACAAATACATTTGTTTAAAGGCATCATATTGCACTATACTCACATGTAGGATACATAAAAAGAATCAATTATTCAGAAAGGATTAGATATTACCAATACACTTACTATAAAAAAATTCTAAATTAGCGAAGAAATTAAGAAAATCAATTTTTATTACTATAAGCAATTGAATCTACATAAAGTTATAAGAGGGGGGAAAAAGGAATCCCTGTAAAGAGGGCTTCTTTGAAGAAATAAATTAAATAAAGATAAATATAAAGGCAAAGCATAATAGACAGAAGAAGGCTCAGATAAGAAAGCCATTGAAGGATAAGAAATTTCATTTGAAATCTAAGAACAAAGTCATATCTATTTTCCATATAAAATATAAAGAATGAACAGTTGTCAAGGAATTCACAGAGCTATCTTAAATAATTATACATGGTATCTTTGCAAAAACAAAAAAAATGATCTTCTCTAAGTCACAAGCAATCAGGGGCATAGTAAGGAGCTCTCTATAATGTCATGCCTTATGTAACAAACAAATTGTAAAAGTCCCTGTCTGATTAAATTTAAATCAAGAATATACACATCTATATGCACACCTCCTTTGAGCAGTAAATTAATTTACCAGGAAGTTGTTTTACTAGGCCCCAGGTTCAGATTAACAGTACACATAAACTTGATTCTAGAGAAAGGCTAGAGAACCAGATAATTACCTCAATTTTCTACTTTGAAGTATGAGATAATTTCTTTAATAGTCCAGACTATATTTAAATCATTGGTTTAGACAAAATTAGGAAGAGAAGAAGAGAAAGAAAGAAAGAAGAAAGAAAGAAAGAAAGAAAGAAAGAAAGAAAGAAAGAAAGAAAAAGAAGAAGAAAGAAAGAAAGAAAGAAAGAAAGAAAGAAAGAAAGAAAGAAAGAAGAAAGCTGCTCTAGCTGTTACCTGGCCACCCATTTTAAATTTAACTACAACGAACGAATAAATAAATAAATAAATAAATAAATAAATAAATAAATAAAATGCTTATGAGATATAATCAGATCCTAGCCAACTGTTAACAGAGTAAATAATCTGAGGGGACATTTAAAGGGTTTGAGAAATAGGAAGAGAGATAATTTCTTAAAAGCACGTATTTTATTGCTTTCTTTTAAACCCAGGTAGCCAAAAGAAAAACTCCCCCACTTCATTGAATAGCAATATCCTAAGCTTCAAAGAAAATGGGACTATTTGTTTGAGAAGCCAGTAACAATTCTAGCATAGAGTTTGTTAAAATTTGTTCTCTATGCTTATTTGATACTGCATTTTTTGATCCTGCAATATTTCTTATTGAACTCCTAAATCTCATAAACTATCGACTTTCTGCATTTCATGTATGCATTTCCACCACAAATAAGGTGGATTGATCCTACTTATAAGCAATATGGCCCTTTACAATTTTAATGCCTGATCCAGACTGTAAGACTTGCATTTTTTTCTTAATGAGTTGAAAGAAACAATATAGTAGACATCTTTTAGAGAAGAAAAAATATTAAGGTGAAATATCCAAAAGTACTTAGATCTTGTTTCACATGTAAAATTTTCTCAGAACATACTTGAGAAAATTTATACGTAAGTACATGTAAATTAATTCAGGACATAATTTTGAATTTTTATTTAAATTTTAAATTATATCTATTTTCCTAGAAACCAAACAAAGCCCCTCATCTGAAGACAAAATTTTAAAAAATGAGCATAGGTCATTCAGGGAAGTTATGAAGGAATTATTTGGAAGTGTTAGACAAAATGGATGAATCTTTGTTACATTTTAAAGATATGATAAAGAGTGTATACTAATTTTGGATCACTGATTTTGGATAAAGCAAGCATAGAGCATACTTGAACTTTTTTATAATTGTTCAGGATTTGTGATTTGTAAGATATCTTGATGCCTATTACAGTTTTTTTTAATTAAATCCTGACAATTAAGGGAAAAAATTAATAGGAATGCAAGTCATCACATAATTAATATTTATTTTAAGGACATGTCATTCTGATTTAGAAGTTTACCCCAATTTCTTAGCTCTCTTAAGCAACTCATCACATCAATCACCAGCATTAATATTTGAATTTGGGCGGGGGGGGCGCCTGGGTGGCACAGCGGTTAAGCGTCTGCCTTTGGTTCAGGGCGTGATCCCGGCGTTATGGGATCGAGCCCCACATCAGGCTCTTCCTCTATGAGCCTGCTTCTTCCTCTCCCACTCCCCCTGCTTGTGTTCCCTCTCTCACTGGCTGTCTCTATCTCTGTCGAATAAAGAAATTAAACAATCTTTAAAAAAAAATATTTGAATTTGGGAAGAGTTCAGTTTTGTAATCCTTGATTTTGTTTTCACCAAGATAGGTGTGCATGTGTTTACATGTGTATTTTGTGTATAAGTATCATATTGTTTTCGTTTGAAATATTTATTCTATCCTATAGATTCATGTGTTTATAAGGAAGGTTTTCATACAGTGTATTTCCAATTTTACTATAAATAACTTTATACTTATCAAGCAATACACAAATCCTGGACAGTATTCTAAGAGCTTTAGTCCCCCTAGAATCTGTCAACTATTAGCTCTGGCTACATTAGCAGGTATTACCATGATATTACCCAATTGAAGTTAACATTGATTGTCTTACATAATGGAGAAGAGAAGGTATTCTAGTTTCTGATGAGTCCATATAAAGTACCAGGCTTTCCCACTTTGCTAAACTTCCTTGGGGCTTTTGGGGACATGTCTATATGGTTAAGAAGTTACTGCTCCTTGAGTGTTTGTTATAAGGAGGCATCACAGAAGAGTGGATAAGCACATAATCTTTCAGATGAGACTGACTAAAGTCAGATTCTAGGTTATGCCACTGATTAACTTCAGTTTACATTATTTACCAATTTTAAACCTCACATTTCTCATTTATTAAATAAAATGAGTGTACATATTACTCCGCCATCAGAAAGGATGAATAGTTACCATTTACATTGACATGGGTGGAACTGGAAGGTGTTATGCTGAGTGAAATAAGTCAATCAGAGAAGGACAATTATATGGTCTCACTCATGTGAAATATAAGAAACAGCACAGAGGATCACAGGGGAAGGGAGAGAAAACTGAACGGGAAGTCGTTAGAGAGGGAGAAAAACCATGAGGGACTCTTAACTATAGGAAACAAACAGGGTTGCTGGAGGGGAGGTGGGTGGGAGGATGGGGTAATTAGGTGATGTTCTTTAAGGAGGGCACCTGGTGTGGGGTACCTGGGTGGCTCAGTCGTTAAGCATCTGCCTTGGGCTCTGGGCGTGATCCCAGAGTCCTGGGATCGAGCCCCATATCAAGCTCCATATCGAGCCCCATATCGGGCCCCTCAGCTGGGAGCCTGCTTCTTCCTCTCCTACTCCCCCTGCTTTTGTTCCCTCTCTCGCTGTCTCTCTGTCAAATAAATAAATAAAATCATTAAAAAAAAAAAAAGGAGGGCACTTGGTGTGATGAGCACTGGGTATTACAAGCAAATGATGGATTATTGAATGCTACACCTGAAACTAGTGATATACTATAGGTTGGCTAATTGAATTTAAATTAAAAAAATAAAAATAAATGAGTGTATAGATGAAATAAAGTTTATGAAGCTCAATATATTCATGGCATCATCAAGTAATAAAATCAATTTTATGTATTCTTACTTAGGACACTTGGTCTGCTATCACGTTCACCCTCGAATCCACATAAACCTAAATTTTGTTTTTAAGAAATTAAAAGATAAACCATTTCTAATTAGCCTTCACTTTGCTCTGTGGACCTAACTCCCAGTAAGATGGGGCAGTACTTTCAGATATTATCGTAGTTCTAGATTTAAGAGTTAATCACTAAATTCTACAACTGAAACTAATATTACACTGCATTTTAACTAACAACTTTAAATAAAAACTTGGAAGAAAAAAGTTAATACAGTAAAAAGGGAATAATTCAGCACTGTTTTTTTGTTTTACTTGTTGAGTGCAGGGATAGTAATTTATTTATGTCTACATTTTTTTTTTTAAGAATTGCACGGAGCTGGGCACATTTTAGGTTACTCAATATGCATTTGAGTGCTGAACTAATAAATAGAAACTGTTTAAATAAACGACATCCAGATTTCATTTTTACTGATACTGGTAACAAAAAAAACACTGTATTTTCAAGCAGTGGCTCTGGAGTCAGGCAGCCAGAGGTCAAATTTTTGCTCACTAGTTCTGTAACTGGCTGGGTTGCCCACTGCTGTATTCATCAACTTTTTCCTCTGCAATAAATGACCCCCAAATCTCAGTGGCTCACAAACACAATTCTTAGTTTACAGGCTGGCTGTGGATATGGCCTTGCTCTGCTCACTAGAGTTCAACTGTGCTTGACTCCAGCACCTATATTGCATGCAGGTCCACTTAATACCCGTCTCTTTCTGGAACTCAGGTTGAGTGCTGGAGTTCAAGAGGATCAAGAAAAAATATGTGATGCTGCTAAAGCCTCTGTTCAGAATTGGCACACTATTGCTCCTTCCCATATCCTGCTGCTTAAAAGAAATCATATTTCTGATTTAAAAGAAATTTAAATTATGACTTAAAAGAAATCATAAAGCAGCCCCAAATCAGTGCGGGGAGGAAATATAATTCAACTCTCTATTGGTAGGCCAAGTCGAAGAGTGTGGACATATATTCATATTATAAAGAAGGGGCAGAGTGGTCCAATCACGAACACTGCTTTGGTATGTTTTTTCTCCCTTATTATGTTAATAAAGTTATTGGATTAATGAGATTATTTTGAGAATTAAGTAAGATAATATACTTAAGCATATAACACAGTGACTGGCAAAATTCAAATGCAGTATTAATAATTCCTATTAATCTCATCCCTTTTTATTCCATGGCCTCAGTAATATCATGTTCTTTCTTTTTTGGCTCACATAATTACTAATCAGTGTCTAAATCTGGGGGCATGTGGTATGGAGTATCTAAAATGGCCCCCATGATTCTTGCCTTCTAATAGTCATGCCCTTGTGTAATATCCTCCTTTTATTGATGGATGTGTAGTATGCATGTTAAGAGGAGTTATGAAATGGCAGATATTGACAGCTCTTCAGCGACCCAATAAAAGGTGGTATCTATTTTCTAATAAAGTAACAAAATGAAGTATGCATTCACTTAATATTTATTAACTCCCTTTATAACTCTTTTTCCACACAAATTCCATTCTGAGGAAATAGTAGTTCATATAATGTTTCATAGGTGCATGTTACTTCAAATAGCATTTAATATACTTTATTCTATATCCATATCTTCTTTGCAAATTTAGGAATGCCAAATATTCTCAATTCCAAGAGGTTTTAACAAGAAGACCAATAATAATGAAATATACACATAAACAAGTGTACCTTTCCATCCACACTGAGAAAATCGCCCACCATTCCACAATTATATTTTGTGTGCATTTCTATATTTTATATAGATTTTCAATATTTATCGGGACCTTAAAATTCACGTTGTCCTAACTTGCAGGTAGATGATCATCTAACTTTTGTTTGAATACTGAAACATCCAAAGTCAGCATACTATCAAGAATGACTAGTTCCTATACTGAGGCCCCACTTAAGATTTGTCTAGGCTAAGTATCACAGTACATTTACAAATTGAAGCTTTCCTGACAATCTTGTACTGAATTGTGGGGACATTTCTAAGCTTGTTCTTCTCCCTCTGAAATGGATTCCTTCCTACAATAGCATATAATGATCCCGCTGTGTTCTGATGAGTTAAGTTTCTTTTGCATAATTCTTGGTTTTGATTTTTGAGGACATTTTGTTTTCACATTCTTTGCCCAAGTTTTAGGAGAACAAAAATAATATCTTTTATAGTTTCACTTTCCCTAGAGCACTACTTCCTTAAAACTCTTTTTTTTAAGTTGTGTTCTAATGGTTGCATTTGCTCCTACTTTTTTAATTTTAATTTTAATTTTTATAATAATTTTTTTATTATATTATGTTAGTCACCATACAGTACATCCCTAGTTTTTGATGTAAAGTTTCATGATTCATTACTTGCGTGTAACACCGAGTGCACCATGCAATACGTGCCCTCCTTAGTACCCATCACCAGCCTATCCCATTCCCCCACGCCTACTAAAAGTGAAATGACCATTCTTTCTAAGTGCCCTTCTGAAGGAGTAAATTTCCCTTGGTTTCCTATGACTTCCTCCATAAATTTCTGCATGCATTTGGAAGAATGAGCTCTGAGATGAGGAGTACCCTATATCTAGATTACCTAGCTTCCAGTAGAGTGGGACACAGGAAGAGGGGAAACTGTGTTTATGAAGAAGTTTTAACATTAATCCATAAAAAAAAGTATGCAAAAAATGTTGGATTTCTTTTTTTTTTCCTGAGTCAACTTAATTTGACACCTGAGTCTTTATTCTATGTAGTACTGATAAGTTTCTTCATTAAGTTTCTATATTTCAGTCCCAACTTCACCCTCCTATGCAGTATCATGCTCCAGGAACATTATTTCATGTCAAGAATGTGGAAAGCACAAGCACCTTTGTCCGTACATGCCAATGTGTTTCTATTTGTTGCTTTGCAGACGGTCCTCCTTCCATACATTCTAAAGCCATAGGTATTCTTGTATCTTTGCTTGTGTTCCCATGTACCTTGACTCATCATCACCTTGCATCTTTCTGACACAAAGTCCTGGTCTGCTTGAAGAAATCACTTTTTAGTCTTTGATACCGAATATCTATCTCTGTCCTTGCACTTTCTCTTTCTTACCTCCCCAACAAATATTCAATCTTAGATCTTTAACTTTTAATAATGAAAGTCAGGAAACCTTGAAGACTACTTTACTTTCCACTCTGACACCTTGCCCCCAGCCAATTGATGCCAAATGCTTCCTTACTTAAGTTGTGGGAGTGAAAAGTAGCAGGTTAAGAGAAAAATGGAAAGTTTAGTACAAAAACTGACCTAAATGCAAATTTTAAAACAATATTCAGAACACTTGCTTTCAAAAGAATTTAACATTACCTTTCTTTTGAGTTTTTTATTGAAACTTACTTTCAAACACCTCTCCCTCGATGTACACTTCTGCTTCAGTGCCCCTTCAATACCCCTGCCTTAAATATTTGACCTCATTAAGATATTTTATTCAGTGGCCCTCTTTTGTACATAATATTTTATTTTTTGCTTAGTTTATACCTAAGGTTCATATTTGTAATCACTCATTCGAAAATAATCTCAGCATCTTTGATTCTTCTTTTTCCGTTGTATTCAACTGGCAATTCTAATCTTTATACAACTGAACCATCCTTTGGCAAATACTTAAAACCTCTTTTTTTTTATCAACACCCTCAAATGATTATATTACCTCAATTTTTTGCTATCATATTATAAACGAATATATTCTCACTCTTCTTTTTTCCCATTATTATCTGTTAAAATTGATTAGGTCAGTTTGTTCCATAATTTCCTTTATATATTCTGTTGTTTCTCTGTATATTTTCCAAAATTGTCAATCTCTACTAGAGCATACATCTCAGCATGCAAACATGGTATCCTTACTTAGAAGTAAACAAATATATCTAATGCATAAATCAATAAACCCTCCTTGACCACATTTCCTTACATTTAAGCCCCATATCATTTTCTATTCACAACAAGAGTTCCTCGAAGAATTTTCTACTCTTACATCTCTACTTTTTCTTCTTGTTGTCAGTCTTCAATCTTTTGCAATCAGGCTTTCATCATGAGCATTTCTCTCTACTCTTTCAAGTTACAAATAGTCCTCACATTTCCAAATGTAAAGGTCAAAACTACCCAAATTTGGCAAACTCTTTCCAAGAATTCTTAACACCTCCCCTTTATTTTTCTTCTTAGAACTTAACACTATCTAACATGCCATATGTTTTACGTATTTCATATTTTTCTTTCTTGTCTGCCTCCCTTCTCCAGAATATAATCTCCATAATTGCAGAAATGTTTGCTCACTGTTCTATTACTTCGCTGCTGTTTCTCTGCTGCCTGAAGAATCCCTAGCATAGAGTAGATTTTAAGTTCATTATTCTCTGTGGAATGATTGAATACGGCACACTATTCCACTCCACTCTGTCTTCAACTAACAAGCTTCTTTAGATTTATTGACTACTGTTGATATATTCTTCTCCCGGTTGGCTTCTAAGACAATACCCCATTCAACTTCCTAATTCACAGACTTTATCATGTTAATGTCCTTTGTTGAATTCTTGCTCTTCTATCCTTTTTCAAGGTTTAAGGATATATTTTGGGTACTATATCTTTCTAGACATTTTATCCCCTAGTAACTTTATTTGTATCTACGATTATAAAAATTATGTACTGATAATTTTTTCCATTTTTTTCAGCTATATTGAGATATAATTGACAGATTAAATTGTGAAATATTTAAGGTTTAGTATTGACAATTTTAAATGAATAATTCTATCGCAAACCATTCCTGGGTTCTCCAAACTCACTATCTGCCTACTTGACAACTCTACTTGGATGCTTTCTAGGTACCTCTATCCCATGCTAGAAATTTTGATTTCCCTTTTTCCAATCTATTCTTCAACCAGCATTCCCCATCAGAGTAAAGGATATTACCAACCACCTAGTAGCAAAACTCACAACTCTTTGAGTCATCTTGTGGTGACTCATAAACTCTCTAATTTACCTGATTTATCATCAGAGGCACATAGTGTGATATGTGATTATAAGCTTAAAATGTTAAGACCTCACTTCTTCTACACCAAAATTATTTCAAATGTATTCACTCTCCTCCATCGTAACTATCATTTCACTAACCCAAACTCCATTGCCTTTAATCCTGAATCACTAATATCACTTTATGACTGTTCTTTTTTCCTTTTCTTTCCTCTCTTCACTGAGCGGCTGAAGAATATTTTAAAACATAAAAAAAGATTATGTGATCTTCATGTTTAAATAGATTCTCACTGAACTTAAAAAAAAAAAACCATCAGAATTCTTTATGAAAGTTTGCAAGATCTTCCTTGATCTGGTCTGTATGCTCTTATTCAACTTCATCTTGTGCTCCCCTTACTGTTCTTGTTTCAGATACACTATTCTCCCAGCATTTCCTAGAAGAGAAACTTTTGGGGGTGGGGGAGGGCTTCAGTGAATTTGAACTTGTTTTTTCATATGCATGGAACCTTCTGTTCTTTACTCTTTACCTGGCTAACCCTTCATTCTAAGACTCTCAGAGTAAATACATCCTCCCTGAGAATCCCTCTCTGACAAACCTATTCAAAAACAGGCTCTGCAGTGTTCTTCCTAGGCAATGGCATACTTACTTCTCAGCACATCAAAAACAGTACATTTTTATTTGATTTTCTGTATTGCTTGCAGCTAAATATAATGCCAGCTCCATTTTAGCCAGACCACACCTTTCCCATTTACAGTGGAATCCCTAGCACCTAGCTTTATACTTGGCATAAGTCAGGGATCACTAACTAGTTGTTAAATGAAATAATGAAAATATTTTTATAATAATGCCTTACAATGATGATAATTTAGAAACCATTTAATAGCCTCTGCCCAGGTAATTTATATTCATGAAATATTTAACAATTCTAGAGAGGAGACCTGTTTAGCCACATTTTTACATAATAGACCTAAGGCTCAGAGAGAGTCAGTTAATGGCATTCAGGAAGAAAATGGTCCAGGCATGGTATGAATTAAAAGGCTTATGGTGTGGTGTATGATTATAAGCTTCAAAACCTCTACCTCTACAACAGTCAATAATATTGAAAGAACTTTTGCCCTTCATTCCACCTCACATCTTTTTCTTTCTTTTTTATATTCACAGTTAAAGCAAGTACTCTTATGCCTTGATATTTATTGATATGTGAGAATTGTTATAAATATTTAAAAATGTTAAATTAGGACTTTGAAAAACATTCCATGGCAAAACCTTACATACTGCTTATATCAAAGTACTGCTATAACTTGATTATCCAGCATGTTGGATGAAACTGAAATGGTAGCTAATCAAATGTTCTGGTTAAATTAAAGTTTATTCATGTTGTTGTAAATGGTTCTGTTGCCCACTGTTCTAAAGCCTTTGATATAAAAGAACCTACTTGGAAAAATGCAAATCAATTTTTTGTACATTACTAAGGCTTTTGCAACATGCATTTCTCCTACTCCTCAGCATATATGAATACACAACAAAAGGTCCTTAGAGTTTAGATATCCAAAGCTGTCTCTAAAAATATGTCTTCTCTCTTCTGATAAGCTTCACAATCAGTGCCAGATTTTGCAGTAAAGAGCTGCATTATGGTACATTACAGAACAGTTTCTATAAAAGTAGAGACATCATGAAATGGAAGGGATCTCAGGAGTTTGGTTCATCCCTATACCTAGCAAAGGTTCTACCTCTGAAATAGACGTTACAAAGAACTATTCAATTTCCTCTTGAAATCCTTCAGTGCACAGATATTTTACAATTGAAAGATTATAAAATGGTAGCTTTAGGTTAGCACCATGTTTTGCTAAATAGCATACCAGAGAAGTTACCATACACATTGTATCAATTAATTTTCATAGCATTCCAACAAGATAAATATGGTTAACTATATTTTTCATGTTAGGAAGCTTATTTCCCATTATCTTCCTTTATGTTCTTAGGTGGAACTTAGAATTCATGCTCAGTGCACTGGTTTTTTGTTTTTGTTTTAAATATGGCTAAGTAAACCAAAATACTCTAGTAAAGTCCATACAATAAAAGTTTCTTAGATACAACATAATGGGATTGTGATCAATTACGTTATTAATGAATACAGATTTCTGATTGATATTATTGATGTTTTCTGATTTTACTAATACAAATCTAGAGAAGAAATTAGAAGATACTGGTGTTGTCCTGTAAGATTGAAAGACTAAACATTTATAATTTTTCTCATTCTCTTAAAGGTCCATATTAAAAGAATACAAAGACTGAAGGAATTTGGAAGTAGTGATATCAGTAGATAACAGATTTCATCAACTGTTGTTAGTGACTAATGAAGCAGGAAAGGAAAGATGATGCCTAAACTATAGGTCAGAGGGATGAGGGCCAACATAGAAGCACGTTAGCCTGTACAGTTCCAGGTCAGCTCATATCTTAGAAACTAAACTTTAGGTGTGTGAAATGGGAAGAATAAGGGAAGGTTTGTTGATAACCCCCCATACACACATTTCCACATGAAATATACTCACTCCAATAAATTATCACCCCAAAAAAGGTGAGTTGATAAGAGAGGATTAGATTCCGAAAGTTACAAGAAAAATTAGATCAATAAAATTGAGCAGCCAGTGTCCTAGGATGAAGACCTTTGTATTTAGGCATTTAGGCTTTCCAAAGTTCAACTGCTGATTCTCTGCTTTTTCACCAAGAGGGGCAAAACCTCCCAGTTGAAAATTGGCTAAGTACCTCATATAAATAAAAAAGTTATGCTCCTCATATATTTGAAGCAGAACATGTAAATCCAAATAACAAAGAAAAAAAAAGAAGAAACATACAACATATGACCCCCAAGACAACAAAATTAATGGAATGGAGCCAATTTAATAATAAACAAGAAACACTCTAACAGAATGCTGCATCAATAATATAAAAATAGGAAGTTGAATAAAAGAGATATATTCAAGGAATAGTCACAGAATTTTGAAAATATAAAAATCAATGGAATGTTTGAAAGAAAAGTAAATTAAAATATCTCAAATGAGGAAATAATATAAAGAGGACAAAATATGAGAGAAAATTATAAACATAGAGGACTAATTCAGGCATGGTAAGAAATTATAAGATAATTTACAAAATAAGCATATAAAGATTAATACTAGGTTAAAAATTTCATTTATCACATGTATTAGGGAAAAAAAAACACACCAAGATATATCATTTTGAAAGTAAAAGAAAGCAAGGATAAAGAAATGTTCCCCCAAATCCAGAAAGACTATATCACTACCTATATAATAATAACAAGAACAACAATAAAGATTTTCTGATAAAGGAGGTAAACTCAGGCTGGTATCATCATTTCTCTAATGAGCTTTGTTGTGTGCTAGGGACCCTGACTGGAGCAATACTATTCTCAACAAGTTACTTTGGACTTGTTCTCATAAAATAAGGAAATAAACCTGAAAGAGGGAAGACAAGAGAACTAGAAAATGTCAATCAAAGACAGTAATATAAGAATCTGTTCAGTACCCCCAAAAATAATCAGTAAAGGATGGGAGTAACAAGGTGGAGTTTTCTGAATAAAGGTTTAGAAACACAAGAACAATTGCAGAGATCTGGTTTGGGTAAACACTGGGATAATAAACAAGAAACAAAATGGAATAAGAAAATGAATTAATTATACTGCATCACTTGACTTCCAAGTGAAAATACGGAGCTGGTAGTAATAGTGAACTAGAATATGTACCCCCAAATATGCCACTTTAGAATAAAAATTATTTTGATATAAAGGCACTTAGAGAAACAGCAAGTACAAGAGGAATGCTGTGACTCACCCCTTTCTACCTTAAAAGCCAAGATAGAACCCCCGTTTAGAAGATGTCCTTATGACAGAAGAAAAATAACATTCTTAACATCCAACACCGGAAGTTGAAACAGGCTTTGTTAAAATAATTCTTATCTTCCTTTAGTTTCCCACATAGTTTAGTTACTTTTCCACAATTGCCTCTTTGTTCAATCTAGTATAAAAGCATTTAGTCTGCTACTTCTTCAGGTCTTCATGTTCTTATGAGGGTTCCTATGTTATGCAAAATTTGAATTAATTAAATAAATTTGTACGATTTTCTCCCATTGATCTGTCTATGTCAATTTAATTCTCAGGCTCAGCCAAACCTGTGAGAAGGTAGAGGTGATATCTTGCCTCCCTTACATAGCATCTTTTTATTTTCAACTTTTGAAACCACACAATATATCTGAGGGTATAAACTAGTTGTCTAAGTCAAAATGTTGTTAAAAATATGGATTTTAGGGGCACCTGGGTGGCTCAGTCGTTAAGCATCTGCCTTCGGCCCAGGGCGTGATCCCAGAGTCCTGGGATCGAGTCCCACATCAGGCTCCTCCGCTGGGAGCCTGCTTCTTCCTCTCCCACTCCTCCTGCTTGTGTTCCTTCTATCGCTGTCTCTCTCTCTGTCAAATAAATAAATAAAATCTTAAAAAAAATTTTTTTAAATATGGATTTTAGTCATTAGTGTCTTTAAAGGCATGATTATTAGAGCATTTCATATAAAATATATTGTTTCCAAACTCTCTCAAAAAACTCAGAAAGTATGGATTCCTATTTCTATATGTCAAAAATAGGCTGCAGTAAAATAATTGGTGTTTTTAGATGAAATTTGCCTTCCCTAATTTTCCAGAATACCCACACTATTTGGCGCCATAACAAAATAGAATGAAAAATTTCATTAATATTAGGCTTAGTTTTATATTTTCAATAAAACAGTTTAAAATTAATTTCACACACAAATGTATTAGTGTCCTAGGGCTGCTGTACAAATTATGACAAACCTGGTAGCTTAAAACAACAAAAATTTTTTTGTCTCACTGTTACAGAGGTCAGAAGTCTAAAATCAAAGTGTTGACAGGGCCAAGTTCCCTCCAAAAGCTCTGGAGAGAATTCTTTCTTACCACTTCCAGCTTCTGATGGCTCTAGGAGTCCCTTGTCTCAGGAACTCCAATCTCTGCCTTTGTCTTCAGATGGCCTTCCCAATCCTGTGTATCTGAGTCCCAAATCTCCTTATACCTTTCTCTTTTGAGTATACCTGACATTGGATTTAGGTCCCATACTAACTCTGGGAAAGACCATTTTTCCCAAATAAAATCACATTCAGCAGTTCCAGGGTGAGGATATGGGTATATCTTTGGGGGGCTACCATTGAACCCATGCTATTATTACAAAAGTAACTATTATTAAAACAATATGTTTCAAGAAAAATGGGAGACATCACATTCTTGGAGGGAAAGAGATAATTTTTTCACGTTTAATTTTTAAAAGCATATATGCACTGAGTGACAGTTTGTGTCATCATGGGAAAAAATATAACTAATGTACAGAAATAGACATGTACAAAATTGAATGCCCTGATAGAGAATTAAAATTACAATTGTAAAAATAAGGTATGGGCTACTGTGAGCCAATTCAATAGTATATTAAATGAAAACTTCTTAGAAGATGGTGAGTATATAAGCTAGTGTCTTTTGAGTATAGTAAAACCCAATTGTCCTAAATACAATCACAAATTTGTTCGTGTATATTCAACTACAAATTCTCTAACCTTCGTCTTTGGAAAATATGGATAAAAACTTCCTACTGAAATTCTGTGGAAAAGATAAAATGAAATTGAGGCATATCCTATTGCAGCTGATGACTACACAGATATAAAAAATACTACAATGGTTATAATATTTAATTATTAACAATTTTATGCAGTTAAAAACCCATTGGACATTATGTTGAAAATACTCAATATTCTGATATGACTTATATGTATTTGGAAAAGTACTTAAATCCTTATGTAGATTGATCAAAATAAATGTTAATATAGATCAAGAGTAAGAAAAAAATAGCCCACAGGCCAAATCTGGCTAAACCTATTTTTGTAAATAAAGTTTTATTTGAACACAGCCACACTCCTTTATCTGTTGTCCATGGCTGGTTTCCCACTCCAGTAGTAGAATTCGGTAATTCTATCAAAGAACCTATAGCCCCCAAAGCCTAAAATATTTAGTAACTGGCCCTCTACAGAAAATGTTTGCCATCCTCTGCTATGAATCAACACTTTACAACTTTATAAGATGATGGAAATACTCTATTTCTGCTCTCCAGTAGGGTTGCTACTAACTACTTGTGGCTATTGAACATTTTGAAATGTGGCTAGTGTGAATGAGGAACTGAAATGTTCATTTAACTTACATTAATTTAAATTTAAATAGCTACATGTGGTTAGTGACTATGTTTCCGGACAGTGTAGCTATGGTATTCCAGCTGTGGAATATAATGTAATTTCATTGAAAAGTACTTAAATATAGTGTGGCAGCATTTTTTTTTCAAGAATTCAGGTTTAAATACATTAATTGCACCATGTACAAGTAATTCTTTAATGCTGGAAAGTTAAAAGTTGAATGAAAAGTCTTTGAATTTAATAATTAACATAGTGTTACAGACCTTCAAAGTGTCCCAGAAATATTAATGCTTTTCTACGTATGGTTAAATGCACAACATGTTGATTATTACAAAGAGGATGGTGATATGAAATGATATTGAAGACATTTTTTGGACTATTGAAAGAAGTAAAGCTGTCCCTGTCATCTAATGAAAGTACATGGCTTGGTTTACAGATAAGATAGGGTCCAAAATTAGCTTTTTGTTTGCTTGTTTTTTGACATAAAACCTATCTGAACAGTCTGAACATTTCCTGGTAGTTACTTCCAAGCATATATACAAAAGTATATAATTCAATTTGCTCCTTCTTAGTAAATGGTTTCTTTGGGAAATTCATTTGGTAAGAAATAATCTGACCTAATTTCCTATGCAGATACAAGTTTTTGGAAATGAAAGTAATACTCTGAACTACATTCATATAAACTGTGGAATTAAAGATTGAATTTTAGAAAATGTTCTCTGATTTGTCACTTTATGAAAATGAACGAACATTGTTCAATTCACCTCTCTCAATGAATATTGATAGTGTGAATGAAGAGCTTCCAGTGGAAGTTATTGAACTACAATAAAATGTGATACTGAAAATTAAATATGATAATGCTGGTATATTAGAACACTACAAATACCTTGGGACATGTTACCATAAATATAAAAACCATTGTGAAAAGATTATATCCATCTTTGGAAGCACTTACAATGGTGAACAGCTGTATTCTACTAAAACTGAATATAATTCAATACTTTTCCATGTTAAACAATTCAAAGCTGACTTCTTACTGCACAATAGGACCCAAAGTATGAGAATGAAATGGATATTTCTTGATACAGAAGAAAAGGTGCCGGGTATCCGGAACCAAATAAAGAAAGTAACAGATTTGAAAAATAGTATGTGCTATCTGTAAATATATCTATTTTTAATATGAAATGTAAAATGTAACATTCAATATCACATATACCATAATTTTATTATTTTTAAATTATATAAGAAAAATAATGCATCTTTTATATATGATAGTATATGTCAATAATAATAATAATAATGAAACAAAAAGTTGAGTTTTATTTTTCATGATTTTTTTCTTATTTCTGTCCTGAATTAGTTCTGTATGTTCATTACATTGCCTTTGTAAGCATTTGAGTTTCTGACTTTCACAATAGACAAAACAAAGGGGACTTCATTTATGTGTACAGAAAGAAAATTATGAAACATGAATATGTAGAAGTACAAATAATAGTAGTTGGGAGATTACAGGGATTACAGGATGTAGAGCTATGTTGAGAAGTGTAGGCATGCAAATACAGCTGACCTTTGAACAACGTGGCTTTGAACTATGTGGGTCCACCTATAAGCAGATTTTTTACAGTATATTACTATAAATGTATTTTTCTTCCTTATTATTTTCTTGTTAACATTCTTTTCTCCAGGTTATTTTATTATAAAACAATATATAATACATACAATATGCAAATTATGTGTTAATCAACTGTTTATGTTATCAGAAACACCTCTGGTTAACAGTAGGCTATTAGTAAAGTTTTGGGGAAGTCATAAGTTATATATGAACTTTCAGCTGTGAGGAGGTTGGCACTCTGATCCCTGCATTGTTCAAGGGTCAATTACAATTTCGTTTTACAATTATAATGGGCAGGAGGTGATATCTAGAGTTGTTAGAATGATAAATAACAGTACAGTAATATTATTTACATTTATAATGGTAATAAATGGAGGAACTGAAAACAGTATCTTTAAAATAGAAGGGTGTCTATATCTGTGCAACTTAAAGTGTGATAATATCTTATAATCAAAGTAGGAAGTTAACTGATAAATCATGAAAAAGTGGAATAAATATATTATTTTTTTAAATGGAGAAAAATGAATATAGAAACTTTAAAACAAAAGTGAAATCAATTCCACATGGAAGGTTGACTTGGGCTTATGGGGAGCAGGTAAGGAACCACGCTATTCATTCAGCAGAATATAATTGTTTAGTACAGCACAGCATTTGCTTTGGTAGAAACTATTTAGAATATATTTAAAATTTTAAAAAGCAAATCACATCAAAATAATACATATCTTGTAATCTGACAAATTTGATAATCTCTTTTTCCTGCAAAGAATAAAAAATGGGGGAGCAAGAAGTGAATGTAGACTTCTCTACCCATATACTAGCCTTTTGCCTTTATTTTTAATAACTATACATATATTTTGAAATATACATAATAAAACATCCACTGAAATATTGTCCATCAATCATTCAATATTCCAACATCATGAAACTAACTTTTCGTTAGGGTCACAATTGAGAAGTAATTATTTTAAAATTTCGTAAGCATATTAGGCAAATTACAAAATAGTGAGGCTATACCTAGCAATAAGTCTCACCTGGCCAACGCCAGATTAGGGAATATTTACTAGAGAAAGCCACACTAAATGTCTTAGAGAATTCCTCATTGATGTGCTATATGTGTATGACAGTACACTACATCTAGTAGCTATCATGTAATTCTAGAAATATAAAGCCACCAGTAACCCTTTTGAAAGGTATTTGGTAACTTCGGTAGAACTATTCTGCTTGCCAATGTCTTTTAAATGTTATTATTTGTACATTTGTAGGATCATGGTTAGTAAAAGTTACCACTGCGTTAATTTCTAGAAAATAAAACAAAAAATTCATAAAGATTGCAAATCTATCTTTTTAACACAAAATTACAGAGAAGTTAGGAAAGCACAAAGAACTTTTTTTTTCTTGAACAATGTGACAGTAAGATGTAGACTTGATATCATCAGCCCCTGTTGTTAGTATTATTTTTAGTATAAACAAGAATACTCTTCAACACAGCTTTCAATATCAGTGAATTAGCACTGATAATGTACTACCATCTAATCCTCAGACTACATTAAAGTTTTGTCAAGTGGTATTCTAATGTTTCTTAGAGGAAAGTAATCTAGTTCAGAATCACATATAGTAAATAATTCTCATGTCTCTATAATCTCCTTCAAGCTGGAGCAGTCTTCAGTCTTTCTTTGTCTTAATGATTTGACACTTTTGAAGATAAGTGGCCTGTGATCTTATAGATCAGCCTTCACTACGGGATTAGCAAATGTTTCCTTGTGATTTGATTCAGCCCTACAATCTTTAATAATATCACAGGAGTAAAAATGTGTTCTTTTTATTGCATATGATCAGATATCATGTGATTTTAATTGGTCCAGTTACTGATGGTGTTCATCTTAATCACTTGCTTTTGGTGGGTGTTTGTCAGGTTTCTCCATCACGTCATTTATATTTTCCGCTTTTAAATTAACATGTATTCAGGGAGAGGTTGCATTCATACCTTATACATTTTCCATTCCTATTCATACTTTCAACTTACTTATTAATCTATTGATATCTGTATAAAACCCATGGTTTTCTATTTTATTAAATGTATTGAGATCTTTTAATATCATCATTTAGTTTGATGTTAAAATTATTCCTGGATTGGTCAATAGGAGAAGCTCTTGCAAATTGGCTCCTGTGTTCTTTTGACATGTCCTCACAATTCTTTAACCACTTTATTTTCATGGAAAACAAGATGTTTTAGATTCATTTTGTACTTTCCATGAGCCAAAATTAGAATCAACCATTTCTACAAGAAGCCTTGATTTTTTTAGAGGGAGATAATATAGGCATACCTCAAATATATTATAGGTTTGGTTCAATACCACCACACTAAAGCAAATATTGCAATAAAGCAAGTCAAATGAATTTTTTTTGGTTTCCCAAACTTTTGCATAAAAAAGTTAAGTTTACACTATAGTATAGTCTACTAAGTGTGCAATAGCATTATATCTTAAAAAACTCAACATACATACCTTAATTTAAAAATGCTTTATTGCTAACAAATGCTATCATCTGAGCTTTCAGTAAGCCATAGTATTTTTGCTGGTGGAGGGTCCTCCTTCATTGTTGATGGCTGCTGACAGATCAGGTTGGTGGTTGCTGAAGGTTGGGCTGGCTGTGGCAATTTCTTAAAATAAACGATGAAATTTGCCACATCAATTGACTCGTTCTTTCACGAATAATGTCTCTGAAGTATGTGATGCTGTTTGGTAGCATTTTACCCACAATAGAACATCTTTAAAAATTGGAGTCAATCCTCTCAAATCCTGTTGCTGCTTTATCAACTAAGTTTATATAATATTCTAAATCCTTTGCTGTCATTTCAACAATCTTCCCAACATCTTCACCAAGAGCAAATTCCATTTCAAGAAACCACTTCTTTTGCTAATCCATAAGAACTCCTCATTTGTTGAAGTTTCATTATGAGATTGCAGCAATTCAAACATAATAATTATGAGAAAGTTTGAAATATTGAGTTACCAAAATGTGACACAGAGACACAAAGTGAGAAAATTCCACTGGAAAAATGGCACCAATAGACTTGCTTGATGCAGCTTTGCCACAAACCCTAGATTTGTAAAAAAAAAAAAAACAAAAACAAAAAACAAAAAACAAAACAAACAAAAAAAACCACAACAGTATCTGCAAAGTACGATAAAGCAGAAAGCAACCAAATGAGCTAAGCCTGTATTTAGAAGTCAAGAACTTGTCTGGTTATGTTCACGGTGAATGAGGAGTCAATACTAATAGGCCTTCTCAGTGAATAGATCCAGAGAATACACATAGGAATGTACATACGGTCGTATACACACAAAATTCTCTATCTCTCTATCTAATCTAATCTAATCCATCCAACTATTTATTGGGAATCATGTCTTCACCCTGATGTATCCAGTTTAACACCACAGGATTCATTCTAGTTTTCTCATTTTTTGTGTTTACAACTTCCTTCTCCACTCAAGGAAACTGCTTTTATTATTCTAAATGTATTTTTTTAAGATTTTATTTTTAAGTAATCTCTATACCCAACGTGGGGCCTAAACTCACAACCCCCAAGATCAAAAGTCACATGCTCTACTGACTGAGCCATCCAGGTACCCCATGTTTATTTGTTTTCCTAATTGCATGTATCTAACCAATCTTCTCTCTCTACTGCCACATGCCCCCTGCACAGATACCTCTACTCCCTGCATGCTTTCTGACTTCCATTGTGGGCAATGCCCCCGCCCACATGGATGTCCTCCTCAGAATATTTGATGATTTGATTTTAGGGTTTTTTAAATGTATAAATCTCACCCTTGTGCATCTCTAATTTTCACCATAAACTTCAATTTTTTCAAAACTAATTTTTTATTTCAGTTAACACTAACATGCATGAAAATATTTTGTTGAATGTATATAATGCATAGTCAATACATTATAGCCATCACTGTCCACGTGTCACACTATAGTGACACTATTTCAGGATTGTATCCCCCACGGTGGGCACACTCTACAACATATTTTTCATGCTGTGATAGCCTTTTCCATTGAAGAGAGCACTAAGATACTGTGTTGTAATATCTGAAAGATACCTATGTATGTATATGTACTTGAAAAATTAGTATGATTATTGGTGTTTAATCAGGGCATCAATATTATTTAAATGTTATTGGTATTACGATTAGTTTGGACTTAGAGTAGAGCTTTAAATTGTCCTCATATATACGAACAAATACATGACACTATTTTAGTCCGTGTGTGTGTGTGTGTACACAATTAAAATTAAAGGAGGTAAGAGAATTACTAAGACTCTGTTTTTGTTTTGTTTTTTTTTTTAGCACTAGGTTTTGTAAGGCTGTAACTGTTTGTAGAAATCCACTGAACAGAAAAACAGCATAACATGTTGGGAAAGAGCATAGATTTTTGATCAAGGCATCCTGATTTAAAATTCCAGTTCTCCTCTTACTCTTTATACATTTTGGGGAAAAATTCCTTGACCAATTTGTTTCAATCCTTCTTCTCTAAAATGATGATTAAAGAGTATCTACTTCACTGAGTTATGGTGAAGACTAAATGTGTTACTATATACAAAATAGCCTGCCATATAGTATGCACTATGTGTTAGCTATTATTAATGCAATATTAAAATATTTTTACCTGAAGATGATATTAATACCATGTATTCGCAGGGAAGCTAAAATGTAAAACTTTATTAAATTTCATCCTTCACTGGATGTCTCTGTTTATGTCTAAGAATATTTGGAAACCAAACTGGTCAATCTCAACTAATTTGCTTATATGTGTTAGAATATGGGAATGTTATCTAATTTGATTTCTCTGTTTCATGTCACCTGACTCTTTTTAATGAATATCCCTCCAGCCAAATTGAATAAGGAAATTGTTAAGTGGCAAATACTTTAGTGAGTTCAGTAAAAGAAACTTAACTGTGGATATCTGGGGAGAACAGCTTGTATTTGCCAGCAAACTAGCCAGAAGGCACATTTAACAATTTTTTCAATCCTTTCACATTTGACAAGTAAAGAATACCCACTGTTTCATGTTTTTCCAAAGGAAGGGTTGTCCACTTTTATTCACTCTTTCCCATAGCTATCTAAACACCTGAACAATAACTAGTTTTTCATCTTTCTGCCCTGCTTGAGCTACTCATCAATATCTATTTTTTGTTCTCTCCTGTTTTGGAGGACAGATGTCCTTGATTTGAGTAGACTAGTGCTGATTCCTAGTATCAAAGGCTATTTCACTATCTATGGTCTTCAAAGACAATTCAAAGTAACTTTTCATCCCTCTTCCTGGTGGACCATCATTAATGAAACTTGCATTTTTAATGTTACAGTCCTGCTGACCTCCACATCTGAAACCACAAGAATGACAGTGCATGCAAAACTCTATCCTACTGTGCTTTTGCTCACTGCCTTGTGAAATTGAGATCTAGTGCAAAAGTCATGGAGTTTTGATGCTTCACTTTGAATGGAAGCTTTGTTGTTTTGGCACCAGAAATGAGAAACCTAAGAATTGTTAGTTTACAAAGTTGGATAGCACTGGAATGTTGAAAGAAAGAAAGAAAGAAAGAAAGAAAGAAAGAAAGAAAGAAAGAAAGAAAGAGTGGAAAATATATGCCATGAAATGCTGCAAACCAGAAATCATATAGTTGTCCCTTGATGTGAGTACATGATGGAAGCTTTCATGTATTACATTTGGTTAACCTCAGAAATTTATATGTGTTGGGCTCAACCTACATTATTCAGCTTATTCTTTATAAGATCATCTTAATGACCAATTAATTGATTGCAAAGCATTGGTAAACCTGTTGTACATGGTCTATTTAGAAGTCATTAGAATTAGTTAGATTTATGCTGTCATAAAAACCTTTCAAAAGCCCTTGACAAAAAATATTAACTCTTTTAGATAAGTACATGCTGTCACTGGTTCTATCAACCAACAAATAAGAATTCATTTGTGAATTCATCTATGTTTTGAAGATTTACAGAACTAATTTTGGAAATGGGATGAATTTTCAAAGTTGGGTACTTAGTAAATGTAGACAGTAGTATAGAAAGCCACCTTAAAAAGATATCATAATTGCTTCTATAGAATAGAAGAGGATGACGGACATAATAATTCAAAAGATGGATGAAAAAAGACATACGATTTTCTATATGTGGGTAGATTTTCAAGCCATACAAACTCCTGAAATATACTTCCCAATAAACATAAACAAATCCATACTTGGGTTGAGCTGGATTTTTATGGTAATGAGAAGCAGTATATCATAGAAATTAAGAGCAAAATTAAAGTAAAACAAAACAAAGTAACATTCAGTAGCAGTAGTGCCATGTTTTGTGTTCATTAAGAAAATAAATTCTGTTATGAATCCACCATGTTCAGACACTATGCTAGGCATTTATGATGCAACAGTGAATTAAAAACAAAAAATTTCCTGCACCTTAAGGATACTTGGAAAATTACCTAAACACTGAAAGTCAATCATATGGTATATAAAATAGAAGTAATAAGAGTACCCCATCTGGTGGTTGAAAATAAAATAGATTATTCCCTTGTCCACAGTCAATGATCAATGTTACCTATCATTGTTTTTGTTGCTACCGTCATCATCATTGGAATCCTAGATAACAAATAATTAGTATATTTGTCCTGTATTATCATAAACAGCACAAATGCTAATGATTAGATTTGTACAAAATGATTGAAAGGTATTTACATCTTTTTACAAAATGGCTCAAAAGGACAAATATTATTAATTTTTTCTAGCATAGCACACATGAGACCATTTCTAAACATGATTTCTGGATGACTAATATAAAAGCTGACCCATGTACATTTATTAATGTTCTTTTGGAGTAGACTACACAAATAAAATTGTTTAGGAATATAAATATGTAGAGAAATTTTTGAGATCACAACTTTTTAGGCTGGTCAATAATATGATGATGTAGCTTGTTCTTTATTTTTCCAAAAGTAATTGTGTACTTTTAGAATTGAAATCCATCCACCATTCCCCGTCCATCCAATGGTATAGTTAAATCCTTCAAGGTATTCCATGTGTATATGTTCTATACTGTCTTAGTAGAAGGATACAAAAGTCATTAAAACACAGTTTTGTCCTTGAAAAAGAAACAGTACAGTTGGGAATACAGGTATGAGCATATATTTATATTGATTCAATTACATGACAGAAATTATCATTTCAAAAGCGTCCATTCTGCCACCATATCTATATCTTTTTTGATGAGCCCATGTCATCCACTGCAAGAGCCAGATAAATCACCAACACAGCTTCCTGAATTTCAAGTTCTAGGCTGAGGCTAGTTTGCTTTTCCATATATTCTTTGAGTCCTCTTCCTCAATAGCTTCCTTTATGACTAGTCTTATATGGCTTAATATCATAACTCCTTTTCTTTGTTAAGTGTGATTTGTTGAATTTATTTTGGATTCTAAGACCTGAGTCTGCTTTTATACATTTTTATGTAACTCTATGAGAGACTGGCTTTTTACCATACACTAGGCCTGGGTATTTGAGCACATGGTGCCATATACTCCAAGTATGCAAGGAAATGGAGAGCAAACAACAAAAATATAAGGGCCCAGGGAATTACAGGGAATAGTTGATTCACATAGTGCATGAAAGTTAGGTTTTTGGACAGCACATGAAAAAAGAGTTGTACTTAATACGAGGCCAAAAGGAGACAGGCATTACATCAGAATGAGTTAAATACTGCAGATGTTTCCTCCAGCATTGGAAGAGATTGAACAATAGATGAAAGAATTGGCTAGTAGTAATATTAATTGTAATAAAAAATGACACCATCAATATCCCTGTGCCACATATTACTTAAGCATATATTAATCCACATAATTTCCCAATAATCTTAAGCAATACTTACTCCCCCAATTTTATAAATGAGCAGTTTAGGCAAGAGTGATTATACAGAAGAGTGATAGTGTGCATGCAGCACATTATCCAGGTATATGGAGGCTTTAAATAAAAGCAAAGGAATTGCTGCTTATAAAATGTTATCAAATTCATCTAAATCTCCCATAACTGCGAAAGAGCTAACTCTTGTGACTCTGTTTGTTAAGTGCAAGTTCTCTGGTGTAAGCTTTCCCAGGTACCAACTTTAATTCTGCCATTTGCTCTATGGGATCTTAAACAAGTTACTTGATCTCTCATGTCTGTTTTCTTCTCATCTGAAAGCAATGTTGTGAGAAACCAATTCATATAAAGCAGCTAAAATTATGCTTGGCAGTTAATAAGCATTCAGTAAGTGATATCTGTTCTTGTTAATTAATATTTATTATCAGGTATTATTGATTCTTCCCTTTCCTATCATTGAATGATATGTTATTCTACTCTTTTTATGTCTCAACCTAAGATCTTTCCACTTATTCCCTCCTCAAAAGAATGAGGATTCATTTCTGTCACAGTGCAAATCTCTTGCCTGTCTCCGTCCTCCTAATTTATTTATTATTTAGATAGTATCAGTTACCTTTAAATTAGGATTCAAAAACTCACTTGTGTCCATGGAAGAGGCTATTACTTAGCCCCTTTTGGTCCTTCTTTGAGCTCCTATCCTCTCTCACACCTTCCAGCCCTGAGCGTGAAGGTGTGTGGATTTATGCTTGTCAGATTGGCTCTCATTTTTAATTGGACAATCTGCTATTTCCTCCCACAGAAGCAGCCATTAAACAGATCTCCACAGCCTTCCTACCTTCCAGGAAATTGTTGAACTCTTTTATTTGCTATGTTCCTTCTCCTGTATCTTTGCTTATACACCTACAAATTTAGAGTACATTTTAATTTTAATTTTTAATTGTTATACTATAATTTACATTGAATCGGAGGAGGATACAGAGAAATGTGTGGGCTCACCTCCTAATCCTACAGGTTCATCTTGGTCTTTCTGCAATTGGTAGTGATACAATAAAATGATCTATTACTTAGGGTAACGTCAAAGGAGCGTTCAGAAGTAAATTCTGGGTTTTAAATTTTTTAAACTTCATTTCAAGTATTTTTTTCATATTTTCTATTTTACATAAATAATGTGAATGGGGGGTTTATAGGATCTTATTTGAGGGACGTCTTGTTGGTTGTCAGAGGATATAGGAATGTTTTAATGTAAACAATGGATAATATTACCATAAAGATATACTTTAGTACTTTTTACTCATTTAAAAATGGCTTATACACTCTTCTAAGTATGTGTATGTGTGTGTACATATTTATGAGTATGTATGAATGTATATATGCATGTATCTCTCAGTATATTTTAGGATTCTATCACAGAAAGCAAATATTCTAACAGAAAAAATAACTTTAGAATTTCTCATGTCAATTGTATGGTTTTTTTTTATTTTATAGAAAACATCTTTATCTCTAATGCATTGGACTATAAATGTCAGCTTATAATAAAGCTACTATAAACAACCAAAGAAATCTGTATCTGTTTGTGCCAATGCATAGGTGATTTCAATCAGAAATATATGCCACAGTAAGAGATGGAGTTGGAAATATACGAGGTGGAAGAGAGGCAGATTAAGTCAGTATGATCTTATTCTGTTGATATTTTGCAATTAGAATTACTGATGATTTCTAACATTAAAATTAGTACGCATTTAAAACATAGTGATTTTAATATAATATTCCCTTGAAAATGTTATGACATTCCTAAAGTGTATGCATGGGAAAAAACAGCAGTTAGGGCACCTTTGTGTGAGAAGTATGTTTTTGTTATTTTTATCGTAGGAAATGGAGGAGAAGTGTTTCAATCAGCCAACTTCTAAAAGGTGAGGCTGAGGTCATCAGTCGAAATAAAACAGCCATGTCTCTAAAAGCAAAATAGATCCCTTAATAAACTACTTCTCAAAATGAACATGGCTTATTTAACACTAGAGAATAGAAGTATTAAACACAAACGCTCCCATCTGTGTATGTTTCCAAGTATATCACAAAATAGATGTTTTTTTTGTGTCTGTTCTTCAGTTTCCATTCTTTTGAGCAGTTTGCCTCATGTTCTTAAGCAGCCCAGAGTTAGTTGTTAAATTCTAGATAGCAGGCTGCGTTTGAAAGATCTTAGAATTCTGAACTTCACTCTTGGTATGGCTGAAAATGTTCCCTGACTGATCTCTCTCTTGCATATCTCATTATGTTCCCATGCTCATTTGGGATTGGATATAAAAAAGCACAAAAGAGATGAGTAGTCATTTGCTGCAATGCAGGGCACTTGTTTTTAGCCATCATCTTTCTTGTCTTTACACATTAACACATTTCTAAACTTTTAAAAATCAAGTAGTTCTTATTTATCCTTGATAAATAGTCAATAATTGAGCTCAGTCATCAGCTTCTATTTCCTATTTAAAAAATATTTATTTATTTGAGAGAGCGAGAGAGCAAGGGGTGGAGGTGGAGGGGCAGAGAGGCTGAGGGAGAAAATCTTCACGCTGACTCCCCACTGAGTGGGGAGCTGGGTGGGGGCTTGATTTCAAGACCCATGAAATCAGGACCTGAGACAAACCAAGAGTCAGAGGCTTAACTAACTGAGTCACCCAGGTGCCCCAGCTTCTATTTCCTTTTATGACAGGTAGATTTGTTGAGTTTAAGGGAATAGCATTTCAAAGGTGTCCTTATATCCAAAGGGTAGTCGAAATGAAGGCTGATTAACTATTCTTTGTAATGTCTTTGTACTAGGTCCATAATCATAATTTAACGTGTTATTGTCATTTTGTAAAAATTCAGGACAAATTTCTAGAACAAAACATAAACAAAAGCAAACCATTCCATGAAGATCCTTTACCATTTCATCACTTGTTTTCCCTCATTTGTGATTTCACAATATATATTATTTAAAGTGGAGTTGTTAGAGTGTATAGTAACTCCAAGAATAAGCCACCTAGACCAAATTTGGCTTTTTGGTGTTCCTGCTGACCCTGAGTCCTATACTTCAGCAGCCCAGAAGTTCCCAGGGTCTATGTGGTGAATAGAATAGTGCTGAAAAATGAGCTCCAATGTATACCAGAATTATCACAGGGGTTAATTTCCATTTCAGTTATTAACAATCATTTTTATTCATACAACACAACTGCTAACAAATTCTAGGCAATGTGCCAAGCTTAGTGACTCAGATATAAAAGACATGGGCCCTGTCCCCAATTTGTGGAATATGTTGTGTGGATTTTGAATTTCTAGTCCTCTTAGAAGAATATTCTCCATTCCATTTGGCCAAGTCCTCTGAGAAAAGTAGGGCATTTATTTAATCAAGACAATAATACAGGTCTTTCCAGTATCTCTCTGAATCACTAAAGCCACTCTAGAGCTGACTTTACTTTTTAGAATGGATGATAAGTTTATTTTTCTTTAAAACAGGTAACTGAAATTTATTTTAAGATTTTTTTTAGTTAAAAAATTTCACATTATAGAATTTAAACTCTCATTAGATTATGACATGTATTTTTCAGACATATTTATTATTACTACATGATCCATGAAAATAAATCAAAGAAACATTAAGACAATCTGTAAACATGTCTAATTATTAAATATACATATATTTGAGATTGCTTATTTTTTTCTTACCTATGAAGTATAACAATCTCGACTAATACTTGTATGGATAGAGGATTTTGTCAGTTAGATGTGTTTTGAATTCTATTTCTGGTATGTAATGGTGACCTTGAAGATCTAATTCATTTGTTTTAAAATAAATTCTGTTCTCTGTTAATAAAAGATCATCATTAAACATTTTGCAAAATGTTTAATACCATAAATTATTCTATTTACAGAATAATACATGTAAAATACTTAACAAATAGCTCTTATTTGCAGATATGTGTTGCATATGTGTAGGTAGAAGAATTCACACATGTACTTATTTTTTTGTATTACAAATAGAGTTTGGGGCAATTTGAAACAAATAATGAACAAAGGCTAAAAATTACTAGATGGGGGAGTCACTTCTGGATATGGTGGGAAAGCTTTTATATTATTAACTCTCCAACAGTTAAGATTTTATTTATTTATTTATTTGACAGAGAGAGAGCACAACCAGGGAGAGCGGGAGAGGGAGAAGCAGACTCCCCAGCAAGCAGGGAGTCTGATGCAACACGGTGCTCGATCCCAAGACCCTGACCTGAGACGAAGGCAAAAGCTCAACCGAATGAGCCACCCAGGCACCCCTGGAAACATATATTTTAAAAAAGCATTTGCAGCAATTTAAGAATGAATAAATGCAGGGGAACAAAGGGAAAGCAAAGAAAATATTAAAAAAGGGAATTGCAAAGAGTGATACTTTGGGTTCATGAGGGTTCGTTTTCATCCTGAAGGCATTTTCCAAGCCACACAACAGACATGAGTTTGGTAAAACACAATAGGAAAATTTCAATTTCACCAGCTTTAGGAGTCAGAGGATAAAGTTCAGGAGTGCCTTAGTGGCTGGAAAATGATAAATTGGAAATGGAAATATAAAATATGAAGTGGAAAATTATGAAGTCTTATAAAGAAGGCAGCTATGCAGTGGGGAAACCCCAAAATCCGAAACTTCATCCCAAAGGTTGGCTAGTTTTTGAACTGTATGTGTGTGGGGAAGACTTCAGCAAGTCCAGCGGAAATTGAGAGCTGGGAAGTTGGAAACACTGTGGACTGGAGATTTCATCTGCTGCCTATTGTAGAGGATATAGTTTGGAATTTGAAACCAGTCAAGGAGTCTGTTTTTTTAAAACAAAAATCAACATTCTTTGATGTATTTATTGAGAGGATTCTGCAAATTTTACACTTTTTTTCTATTAATAGGACGTATCACATTTATTGATTTACATGTGTTGAACCATCTTTGCATCCCAGGGATAACTCCCAGTTGATCATGATGTATGATTTTTTAAAAAATATTATTTATTTATTTATTTATTAGAGAGAGAGAAAAAAGAGAGAGAGAGAGAGCACAAGCAGGGGGAGCAGCAGGCAGAGGGAGAAGGAGAAGCAGGCTCCCAGCTGGCCAGGGAGCCCAATGCGGGGTTCCATCCCAGCACCCTGGGATCATGAACTGAGCCAAAGACGGATGCTTAATGGACTGAGCCACCCAGGTGCCTGATGTATGATCCTTTTAATGTTTTGTTGAAAAGTAGGTTTACTAATATTTACTGAGAATTTTTGCACCTATATTCACCAGGGATACTAGTGTGTAGTTTTCTATTCTTGTAACATCCTTATCTGGCTTTGGAATCAAGGTAATGCTGGCCCTGTAAAATAAGTTTGGAGTGTCCCCTCCTCTTCATATTTTGGAAAATTTGAAATGGGTTGGCATTAATTTTTCCTTAAATGTATTGTAGAAATCATCAGTGCAACCATCTGGTCCTGGGCTTTTTTGTTATTATTGGGAGGTTTTTGGTTATTATTATTCATTATTGACCTGTTCAGATTTCTTATTTCTTAATTATTTTCTATTGTAGATTATACGTTTCTAGTATTTATTCATTTCTTCCATGTTATCTGATTTGTTGGTGTTCCTAGTAGTCTCTTATGTCCCTTCGAATATCTATGATGTGTGTTGTAATGTCTCCTCTTTCATTTCTAATTTTCCTTATTTGAATCTTTTTTTTTTTGCCTTGTTTAATGTAGCTGAAGTTTTGTCTAATATGTTTATCTTTCAAAAACCAAATATCACTTTCAATGGTTCTGAAGGTATAAATGCCCATGTCTCCCACAAGATCCCTTAGTTGAATAGACTGCTCCTTAAAACTGGTTAGAGGGGCTGGAGCCAAGTATAGGATGCTTTTTAGATTTTCTAGTGTGCAGATGTGAGCATTTCTCTCTGACAGCAGGAGTGCTTGTAGTCTATGGCTGGTAAGGGACTGGCACTGATTATAGGGCTTTTTCAAGATCTTTGGGGATGTAGACAGAAATGTTCCCTGCTATGTCCAATGGCTAGCAGAACTGCTATGGGCTGTGTCTGGGAGTGGCTGGAGTGGGGTAAAGAGCCATTAGAGGATCTCTGGGGACACATGAGAGTGTCTTCCACTGGGATTTTCAACCCTCAGGACTCCTGACATAGTGAGGCCATAAGGGGGCTGGAACAAAGTATAGGTTATTTTTAGGATCTCCAGGGATGCAGATGAAAGTGTCTCCTTTTAGGTCACTGTGCCAGCAGGATTGTTTGCCGACTATGGCTGGGATGGGCTGGAGTTCTGTCAGGGGGTCCTTTCAGGGCTTATAGTTTGATTGAGCTTGGTGGGCTTAACTCCAGGGGTTCCTGGACCATGGCAGAGAGTCTTGGACTGTTCCAGGGTTTCACTTTCCTACCTGTGTCCCAAAGTTTCCCCAAAGACACTTTTGTCTGTGGATGGATGTCAAATTGTTGTTGAGAGGGGATATGAGAGGGGGATGAATTATTCGGCCATCTTGTTGATGTCACTCAAGAGATTTACTTTAGATTTAAAACTTATATAGGTTGAAAGTGAGGGCAGGGCTGTGTGTGGGAGGTAAGATATTACATTCAAATGGTTATCAAAAAAGAACAGAGTAGCTATACTTATTTCAGATGAAACAGACTTTAAGTTGACAACTGTCTCAAGGGACAAGAAGTCATTATATAATGAAAAAAGAGTCAATTCAACAGGAAGATATGTTATAAATATATATGAACTCAGCATCAAAGCACCTAAATATACAAAAAAAAATTGGCAGATCTGAAGGAAGAAATAGACAGCAATATAATAATAGCAGGAGACTTCAATACCCTGCTCTCTATAATGGATAAATCATCCAGATAGAAAATTAGTAAGAAAACAGCAGTCTTGAATAACACTATAGAACAAATGGACCTAACAGATATATACATAACATTCTATATAATAGCAGCAGAATACTTGTTGTTTTCAAGTGCACATAAAATAGTCTCCAGGATAAGCCACATGTTGGGCTGCAAAACAAGTCTTAACAAAATTAACAAGATTGAAATCATTCCAGGTATTTTTACAACATGGAAACTGAACAACATACTCTTCAACAACTATTGGGTCAGATAAGAAATTAAGCTGGAAATCAGAAAATAACTTGAGACAAATGAAAATGAAAACACAACATAATAAAACTTATAGAATGTGATAAAAGCAGTATAAGAAGGGAAAAATAAATATTGATGAAATAAGAGTTGTTTTTTTGGAAAAAAATAGACAAACTTTAGCTAGACTAAGAAAAAAGAGAAAATGCAAATAAAATCAGAAATGAAGGGGGAGACGTTGCAACCGATCCATAGAAATAAAAAGGATATAAAGGACTCTTATGAACAAATATACACCAACAAATTGGACAACTTAAAAGTGGATAAATTCCTAGAAACATACGACCTACCAATTTGGAATAAAAAAGAAATTGAAAGCCTGAACAGAGCGATAACACATAAAGAGATTGAATCAGTAATCAAAAAACTCCCAACGAAGAAAAGCCCAGGCCTACATGGCTTCATGGATAAATTCTACTGACAAAAGAAGAATTAATATAAATTCTTAAACTCTTCCAAAAATATAAGAAGAGGAAATGCTTCAAAACTCATCTGTGAGGTCAGCATCACCCTAATATCAAGGCCAAACAAACTGACCACAACAAAAGAAAACAAAAGGCTACAGATTGATATCTGTGATGAACATAGATGCAAAAATTCTCAACAAAATACTAGCAAACAGAATTCAAAATCACATTAAAAAGATCATAGACCATGACTACATAGGTTTATCCCTAGGTGCAAAGGTGGTTAATTACACACAAATCAATCAATGTGATACACCACATTAACAGAATGAAGGATAAAAATCATGTATTTATCTCAATAAATCCAGAAAAAAATTGACAAAACTCCATTTACTATTTCATGATAAAAATGCTCAATAAATTAGCTATATTCAGAACTTACCTCACATAAAAAGTGAAAAACCCACAGCTAACGTCACACTCAATGGTGAAAACTGAAAAATTTCCTCTAAGATTCAGAGCAAGAGAGGATGCCCAGTCTTGCCTGTCCTATTCAATACAGTACTAGAAATCTCAGCCAAATTAAGAAACTAAAAATAAAGGCATTCAAATTAAAAAAGAAGTAGTAAAACTATTATCTTTTGGCAGATGACATGATCTGATACATAGAAAATACTAAAGACTACTCATATACTATGCTATGCTCACCAGAAGTGTAGCTACCATCTGTCACCATACAATGCTCTTATAATATTACTGACTATATTTTTTTATGCTATGCCTTATAGAAAGTGATCTTGAATTCAATCCGTGACTGGAAGGAAAAAGTTACTTTTTAATAATTATTATTATTAATCCCAATAAAGGCCATTATTGGGATATATGATGGCATTTCAATGTGGATTGCAAATTAAATAATAATATTGTTTCAATATTGTTTTGTGATTTTGATAACTGCTCAGGACATAAGAAAACGCCCTTGTTCTTAAATAAGACACCCTGAGTATTTAGGGTAACAGAGCATTCATGGTATCTTTATCTTATCCTTAAATGATTAAATTAAAAACTTACTCTTAAACTAAAAAAGCATTTAGAATGAAATATACAGATATGTAAATATCTATGGATAGATACACAAATACAGCAAAAGGGAGAAACTATAAATAATGGTTTTGTGATTTTGATAACTGCTCAGGATGTAAGAAAATGCCCTTGTTCTTAAATAAGACACACTGAGTATTCAGGGTTACAGAGCACACATAGCATCTTTATCTTACTCTTAAATGATTAAACTAAAAACTTACTCTTAAACTAAAAAAGCATTTAAAATGATATGTGCACATATGTAAATATCTATGGATAGATACACAAATACAGCAAAAAGGAGAAAATATAAATAACGGATGAATCTGGTTCAGGAGTATATGATAATTCCTGGAAGCCTCTGTGAAATATTCTGTAAGTTTGAAACTAGATCAAATTGAAAATTTCAAAATATAAGTAAGGAACTGTTAAAGACAAAATTTACGAAAGAGACAGGATGATGAGATGAGAGAGAAACACACAAGCAAGGTCATGGAGGTACCTAGTTCTTAGTTGTCGTGGTGATTCCCAAGTGTTCGTTTTACTACATTTCACAACTTTTATATGTGTATCTTACACTTTTTAATGACTCACATACATATTATACACCAAAAAAATAGGGTACAAGAAAAATTTTAGATGAAACAACTGCTATATCAATAATATGAAGCTTCATTTTAATGGCGTGTTTACCACAGCAAAGACCCACAGTAGCATAAGATAAACATAGAGAGAAAATGAGTAATTAATTTCGAATTACAGATTATAGAGAAGAGTGACACTTCTTCCCAGATGCAGCCATATCCTGAAGCCTGAAAAGTCACTTCCCAACACCACAGATGGGAAGTTTCGTTCCTGGGACAGCACGTTAGTCTCTCAATAACATGGTTTTACATATTCAAATTTGTAATATTGTTTTATTAGTTTACATTTTGTTTCCAGTGCCTCAGTTTTGTTTTTAATCAGTAAAACTCATTCATATTTGATTTTACATTCCTAGTTCATTACCCTTCTGCTTCACTGAGCAGCTCACAATAGTAGTGCAAGTTGGCTAATTGGACATAATAAAAAATATAAAAAAGTAAAACTCTAAATCTAAAAAAAAAAAAAAGGAGTGAAAGAGAGAGCCTGTCACTCTGTAACTCACCTAAATAAACTGATAAAGATCCGTGAAGTTACTGGCTACTTTATATTACTGGAAATACTAGAGCAGTGGCAAGTTGTTGTGAACTGGAAACAATCCTGGAATTAATCTACTGATATCAAGATTTGAAACTGATCATTTTTGAAATTTTGTGGGGAGCTATTTTGGACATTTGCTCTATTGAGGGAAAGGCTTTCAGCAGTGATTGCCTGATAAAACTTCATGGGTGTAGGTGCCTGTCTTGTTTGCAGCTTATGAAGACATATTAACTTTCCAAAGTTTTGTGCTATGAGATTTACAGTAAACTTTTTGTCTGAATCTTGACTTTATTGATTGATATAATCAAAATAAAACAAGTCATTTTCCTTCCTTGCTGCTGAGGTAGTTATTTGAATATAAAAAATATAATCCATATATTGATGGTTGGAAACTTTTCTAATAATTACATATAAATTGTAAAAAATTATCTTAGAACTGATTTGATTTTAGTGAAGATTAAAATCTATTTTTCTCAAGATGCTTAACTCTTTTTAAATAGAGAGCTTTATCTGAAGGTAGCAGTGAGGAAGAAAGCAGACCTTCTATGTTCTGTATATAGTTACACAAAATAGTTCAAAGCAATTCTTTTTCCATTCCGATTCCTATCATAATCAGCTTATTCCACCTGAATTAACATAGCTCTTCATCTGGGGCTCCACATAACTAAAAAGCAAGTTGGAAACTTACTATTGTCAGTAAGTGGCAATTTTCATCCAATGAGCATTAAGCAAAATAATATAACTATATAAAAGTAAAACATATGGTGTTGAAAGTTCATTTCAAACGTCCCATTAAATATTTCAACGTTAAAATGTGAGCAGTTATCTTAAATAGTATCTTCAGGTGATCATTGCAAAGTATCGTGTTCTTCCTTACAAACTGATACCTCTATAGAAGGTAATACAACCAATTTCAATTGCCAAGCCAAGATAATTCATCAAAGCCCATGCTTTGTTTGCTTTTTGTTCTTATTTATTTATTTATTTATTTTTAGGTCTGAACTGGGATAAGAAGCAATGGAAGAAATTTTAGATCTCTTCTCACTTTTTATTTAAGAAAATTGTTAATCATTGTAACTTTCATTTTAGAATTAACAGAATCAGCAGTTACCTTTTCTTCTTAATTATTTCAATAATAATTGGTTGAAAAATTATGTCCTATTTGAGATTTACCTTATGTTTCTTCTTCATCTATTACAACTAATAGTTACATGATGTTGTGAGCACATGCACCTCAAGTATCAGTTAATATAATGACAATGCAATCAGGCCAGTGGTCATACTCAAATAATTAACAGCTGCACTGAGACTGCAACTAGGGGACAAGAGATATATGTACATTAGTAATTACTCATGGGGCAAATCCTCACTGCTTTCCTCCTACCCTCCTTTTCTCCTTCTTCCCGCCTTCCCTCCCTTCCTTCCTTTTTTCCTTATATATGCATATGATGCCTGATATGTATGTAGAATTTGGTCTGAGCACTGCTCACACTTGCTTTAATTATATGAATGAGTAAAGAAAACATCTTATTGAAATAAGGATATAAAGTTTGGGGGGTAATAAACTTCAAAAATGATCAAAATCTTACTTTCAATAGACTCCATAATTATTTTTAGGAAATTCTTAGAATAAAATCATCTTTATTTTGTACAAAATTTTATCTCCAGAAAAAAACATGTTATCACTTTCACTTAATTAGAATAAAAAATAGAAAAAAATAGTATTTGAGTAAATACATTATGATATATTTACATAAATATGTTACTAAAATATAGAATAATATCTGATTATATGGGAAATGTTTACATTTATTGGTAAGTGCAAAATAAAGAAAAAAAAATAGGCCCAGATGCACGCATGTGTGTGAGCGTGTGTGTGTGTTCAACCAAACTTCTCCACTGGTATGTTNCCTGATGTGGGGCTCGAACCCATAACGCCGGGATCACGCCCTGAGCCGAAGGCAGACGCTTAACCGCTGTGCCACCCAGGCGCCCCAAATACATCAAATTCTTAATATCATATCATATCATACATAGTAGAGATTTTAAATTTATAATCTAAATTCCAATAGCGCAAGCTTTCATCAACTTGAGTGTCAAATAGTTTAGAGTTTGTGCAGTAGCCTCCTCACTCATTACGCTCTGTAGGAGTGCCTGAAAAATCAGGGAAAGATTCTCACATTTTCACTTATTATCAGAACTGCTTCTACAGTGGTGTAGAATTTCCATGTTCATTACTCTTATGTCCTTCCTTGCCGATGCTGGTCCTGATACATATGGGTTGTCATCTTCGCAGACACCAACCACCTTTTTTTTTCTTTTTTAAAAGATTTTATTTATTTATTTTGACAGAGAGAGACAGCGAGAGAGGGAACACAAGCAAGGGGAGTGTGAGAGGGAGAAACAGGCCTCCCGCCAAGCAGGGAGCCCCCTGAGGGGCTCAATTCCAGGACCCCGGGATCACGAACCCATACCTATTACAATGACCTGTGGTCACTGACAGTGCCATTATCATTTACCTCTAAATACCTGGAGTTAACTGCTCTTCTCTCTCTTCATGCGTTATTTCTCAGACAGGTTCCCATGCTTTATCCCCTAGTACAAAATCTTCAGAACACTGCTTTACAAATCACGGGCTATGAGACATTAATATGTGTGGAATAAATTTTGTGGGTCATCATGAGAAAATTCTAATTAAATTAAAAGGTATCAAATTGAAAATAACATAGCACATCAGAGTGAGCAAGAGTAAGATTATTTTGTGCAGATTTTACATGTTAAACTGTTTTTCTCCTCCAAAGAAAAAAATCAAACCATGGAATAAAAATAATAATAATAATTCATATTTACAGACCATTTTATATTGATTTTTTTAAGTAATCATGACAAATCTATATGTTAGGACATTATTAAGCCCATTTTGCCCTCTGAAGAAACAGAAATTAAGACGTTTTAAATAATTTGCCCAGGTCACAGTTGTAGTTGGTGACAGAGCTGGGACTCATATCTGTCCCAAACCAATGTTCCTGGGCTCCAGCAGCCTCATTGCTCCCAATTCTATGTGACAGTAAAAAATTTTGACAGGTGTCCACTGATAGAGAATCAGTCTGTCCTAAGTACCTGGAAGACTATAGCCACTTTCCACAAGTTGGCCTAAGTGATTCCAATTTCTGACCTAGACAAGTTCTATTACACAAATACACGTGGATAATGAGTTGAATTGTAACATGTTAACAACGTCTCTAAATTGTGGAATTTGCTTTTTAGGTTTTTCATAATTTTTAACTTTCCTAAAATTAATATTTGTAGACAATTAAAACATAAATGAAGGGGCACCTGCGTGGCTCAGTCTATTAAGCATCTGCCTTCAGCTCAGGTCATGATCCCAAAGTCCTGGGATCCAGCCACACCAGGCTCTCTGCTCAGCAGGAAGTCCACTTCTCTCCCCCCCACAACCCGCCCGACTCATGCTTGTGCGCATGCGCTGTCTCTCCCTCTGAAATAAATAAATAAAATCTTTAAAAAAATAAAAAAGAAATAGAACATAAATGAAGGAATCACAGTGTTTAGAGGTGGGGTGTTTATTACTAATCAGAATATGGCCACAACAAAGGGAATTGATATTTACTCTATTATAGCAAGGGAAAACCGGTTTAAATCTACAAACAGAGTGGCAATCATTTTGCTTACCAAGATCCCTCTCAGCCATGCTAGACTAGTTTCCATCACATTATGAAAAAAAAATACTTACTTGAAGTAGTGCTGTATAAATTTCAGATCTAGACAGATCCCATAATGATGCTGATTGACATCAGAGTATCAGATAGCTTTGTCACTTCAAGTCATCATCATGTCAGAAACAGTCTACCACTAGAATGACTGCGTTAAGTGACAAATGACAAAACCTCCTCCTTAGGTTGTGACATGGAAAATATGTAGTTAATAATTTGAGAAACATTTATTAAGACCTCCTGTCTGTCAGGTACTGCTTTAAATGTGGAAGAGGTTTGCCTAATTTACTACTCTAAATGGTCAATAGGTGAGTTTGTTGTTGTTGTTCAAGACTAAATCATAGTTTAAATAATTAAAAACACCTACAAAAGTAGCTGAATAATATTTTGCCAATAAACATAACACTAAAATGTCTAAAATACTCCAAGTATAAAAAACAGGGAAAAAGAAAAAATAGAAACATCAAAATGGTAAGAATAACCAATAAAAGTGGGAAATATCAGATTATCAGTGATTGTATCATGAAGAAAATGGAATAAAGTACTGAGAGTAGGGACAGTAAAAAAGCATGTCTGTTGCATTCTACTCCTGCTTATTCATTCACTATCCTTTATTTCAACTAAATATGTGATAACTGCTATTACTTCTATATGCCCTTAATTCTTTATCATATTTAATATATGGATGTATAGACACTTCTGCTATTAAAAATAATACCATATATTTATCTAGTTTTTAAGCATAATTATAGCCACTTTGTAAGGAGTAGTGTTTTTCTACTTAATAATAGTCCTGAGACTATTTTTTTGAAGTTCAGGGTAAATGTGTGTGTGTGCCAGCATGTGGGTATATGTGTGTGCCAGTGTGTGTGTGTGTGTGTGTGTGTGTGTGTGTGATAAATGTATTATTATATTCAAAGCCAAAAATATGCTCCTATATGATCTATAACCAAGATATAGAAACAACCTTTATCTGTCAACATAGGAATGGATAAAGAAAATGTGATATATACATAAAACAAGATTTTTTTGAGGTTGAATAACTTTCCACTGGGTATTCCAACAGAATGGAGAACATTATGCCAAATGAAATAAGCCAGGCAGAGAGGGATAAATACTGCATGATTCCACCATGTGCAACATAAAAGAATCCATTTCTTAGAAGCAGAGAGTAGAACAGTTGTTACCAGAAGCTGGGGGTGGGAGAAATGGGAAATGTTGATCAAAGGGTACAAAGTTTCGGATATGCACGATAAAGAAGTTTGAGAGATCTAAGGTATAGGATGGGGACTATAAAAATACTGTATTGAATACCTGAAATTTGATAAAAGAGTAGATCTTAGTTGTTCTCACTCAACTATGTGAGGTAATAAATATTTTAACTAACTTGATTGTGGTAAACATTTCACAATATATATATGTAAAAAAATCATATCATACATCTTAAGTATATACAATTTTCATCAATTATGCTGCAATAAAGTTGAGGAAGAAAGACAATATCATTAGAGAAAGTAAATTTGTAATTATAAATTTTTAACAAATAAACATTGGACCCATGTGGTTTCCTGGAAAAATTCTATTAGATATTTAAGAAAGAAAAACAACAAAGCAAAAAGGAGGGAACATATCCCAATTCATTGTATGAGTCCAGCATTACAAGAGAGTAAAGACATTACAAGAGAGGTAAACTACCAACGAATAATCCTCATGAGTATGAACACAAAATCATTAGCCAAATATTAGAAAAATATATTCAGTAATACACAGAAATGAAACTGCATCATAACCAGTGGGGTTTATCCCAGGCTTGTATGACTGGTTCAACAATTAAAAAGCCATCAATACAATCTATTGTATCAACAGCCTAAAGAAGAAGCATGTGATCATCTCAATAAATGCAGAAAAAGCATTTGACAAATTCAACATTCATTCATGGTATATCTATGTATTTGATAGACATTCACTAAATGTGTGTTGGATGAATAAATTCAATTGCTCATCAAAACCTTAACAATGAGAGGAAAAGCAAACCAACCTTTTCATAAGCTAGTTATATAATGAGACAAAAAATAAAGTCATGATATTGATTGCAGAGCTATGACAAAGTATAAAACAAAGCTACAGAAGCCAAAGGAGAGATTTTTTTTTTAAGAAAGTTGACTAGGAGTAATGAGTTGCTGATATCTTTAATTATGAGAACTGAGGAAAATATAGTTGAGAATTAGGAAACCCATGGTGATCCTCATAATAATTTCAATAGAATCTAAAACAAAAAATACTGAATCAATAGTAAGAACCAAGTTATGGAACAACAATTAAAGAGTTTTGGCATAAAAAAATGAAAACAAATAATATAGCAAGGAAACAGAGTTGATTAAGTGTTTTATTTTATTGTTTTCATTTTATTCATTCCAAAATGAAAGTGTCTCTATATACTTGAAGAAGGCGCAACAGCTAGTTTGAAGATTGGCAGTAACTGAAGACTCTTGAAGAATATGGGAGAACATAAGAGAGATAGTAAAGTAAGAATAAGACGTTTGGATAAGGAAGAGTGTTACCTTATCTTCTGAGAGAGGAAAGAAATATGACTTTATATATATAAAAAAAGGGGAAAAGGATTAATGCCTGATAGCTTTTATTAAATCTGTGGCAGCAAACCTATCAAGAGGCAATAAGAAAATGAACTTTGAAATAACATTAAAAATATTTTACAACTGCTAAATATGTTAGGAAAAATCATATGATGATTAAAATGATTTTCAAAAGCAGTGAGGTTTCATTTGAAATGACCATGAGTTTGTTTTGGAGTAGACCACCTCAAGAAGTTCTATAAAATTTTACTACGAGGTTCATAGATCTCAAAAAATAATACAGAAAAGACAGAATATCTGATCCAAAGGTTTTTGGGGTTTTTTTAGTAAAGAAAGACTTAAAAAAATAGATATTTGTATAGTACCCTGTGTTCTATAGAAAGCAATTTAGAAAGAAATATTTCTAAAAACAGGTCCTTCAAAAAAGAAAAATGATTAATTGTATAAACATTAGTTTTAATACTGACACAAAGCAGTGCGTGTTTTGAATGATACATTTGTTGGTGACAGAGAAATTTCACTAGCTAATCCATTATCCGTCTTGTCTGAATAGCCATTCATTGCTGAATTCAATAAAATTGATGCTATAGTGAATTAATTTTTGTAGTGCAGATGTCTGTAGTAAAATTTATGTGAATACTGAATTAAATGGAATCAAGGCTCTATTTTATAAAACAACAGTATATTTACTAATCTTAAACTCAGTTCTTTTGCAATAAAGGTACACAAGGAAAAAATTATATAAACTATGCCTCAGAAAACTACATTCATAAATGAAGAAATGAATGTATAAAAAGGACCGTTCATGTATGCTGTACATACTCAGAAAGCATTTTGTTTTTATTCAATTTAAATGAAAAAGAAAGCTCTTATCTTACCTACTCTGTTGAAACTTATCGTTTGCCTGATTATAGTGGTGATGGATTATTTAACGCCATCCTCACAACTCTGGCACATTCTAGCCTTAGCTTAGCAACATTAGTAATGAGGGATAATTAAGATAATATTGGACTGTGCCTCCATCACGACAACCCACAGCTTTAAGTTATCTTACTTAATCAATGCACCAGCAAGGGAACAGAGGCCGTATAATGTCACCTAACTGATTCAGAAATTTTCAAGCAGTTGTGATAAATCATCCTTCTCTTTCTAAAACATTACCTTGTTAGCTAGCGGCTAAAATGGTCCCAATGATAATGTCTTACGCTCAATTCTGTACCCTTTCTTGGGGAATTCATTTCATTGACTTCAGTTATGATTGAGCAAAGGACTATTGATTCAAACCCCAAAGGCTTAAGGTAATAACTTTACACAGACCTTATAACTAATTTCATCGTCCCAATTCATTACAATTCACTCAACCTTTGTAATAAAGACTTATTCATAGAATACAATGGACATCGTTTTCATGCTGGCCAGTGTTCAAAGGTATAGATCCAGACCAATGTGGTTTTACATTTCTCTTTGAGGCCTCTATATTGGTGTGAATTCTGCATCAAATCAATATCACACGTTTATGGAGACTTCTGGAAATTCATCTCAACTACAGACAGTCCATATCTTAGATCAGTAAGACAGATTTTAGTCTGTTTTATGTATAACAGCTGTACACTGATTAAACAACCTGAACCAGAAATGTTTAGATAATATGAATCTAGAAACGATGTAAAACTCAAATAAATCTGAAGAAATTTATTCACGACCTTTTACATAAAACAAAATAAAATGCAAATGACAGCAAGATATAACCATACCCCAAATTTTCCGCAGCCCGGTTAAGTCTCAATCCCATAGACTATCTTAATGTTTGAAAATGTCCCAATTCAGAAATAAGAATGTTGCTGGGAAAAGAAATCACAATTTTATTATTAGTATCAGCATCCAATAACTTTTTTAAAACTTTCTGATTATGCTAAAGTAATAAATAAATCCTAAATTTCAGTGGCTTAACACAACACAGGCATATTTCTTGCTTTTGCTTCCTGCCTACTGAGGACAGCCTAGTAGTCTACCTTCAATTTTGTTTCCCTAAGAAAACAATACAATTAGATTCCTTAAAATAATTTGAAATACTTGTACTCGAGACATTTTTTTCAACCTTCCCAATAAACTTTCCGTCATCTTAAAAACTTTCCCTTGTTTTCTTCTTCCAGGCTATAACAATTTCCTTAGAATACATGCAGGTTGTGAATAAAATGAAATGGACCTATTTACCACTCATCTGCCATTAATTTCCTGCCACTGGAGAGTGGCCATTTATAAAGCTACAATTTTCTAAATAATCAGCACTATTCTTCCTGGAGTTGCCAAAAGCAGCCTTTGAATTCAAAGACCATCTAGCAAAATCTTGCTTAGCTGTGAAAATAAGCCTGAGGATGCTCCACCAAGCATATAGCCAACTAGCTAAATCATTTACTATAATCCACAACAAAGAAGCTTTTAAATAGAAAAGCAACTGAGTTGGAAACTTTTCCTTATGAGCAATACTAGCAGCAAGGCAAGGGCAAATAAATGAAAGAAGTATGCACACTAGTTCATAGAACCAAAGTAGTGAGGACATTGTGATGTGTTACAATGTACCAGTAGTGTTCAATTTTAATGGATGTATATTGGAGTATTGCCTGAAAATACTATTATTATCCAAAAGCTACTTATGTGCTACTTCACTAGCAATAAAAATTATTAATATCATTGAAAATGACAGCACAAATAGTAACTTATGTACTGAAATGCCTGAGCATGAAGCTTTCTCACTTGAGGAAGCTTGCCATAAAATTGATACAAAACTGATTTTTCATAGTTGACAGATTATTTTGAAGAAAGAAAAGTACATTTCCATTTCCAATAAATTTTGCATGTAAAAATCATGATACACCCAGGAAGTAAAAGTAATAACTATCAGGTGGTTGGTTAAATAAACCTTATTGTAATACATACATACATACATACATACATACATACATATATAATAAGTTTTAGTCAACTTTGCTACCTTGACAGCATTATATGTGAGTAAAAAGCAGAAAGTATGACAAGCAAAAGAACAAAAGGTCATTAAAAGTAATACATTCTCGTTTAGAATGGCAATATAAAACAGTGACTAAGATTTGGAATCAGAAAGGATATGTTTGAAGTCACAGGTTTTCCACTAACTAGGGAGCTATTTCATGTAAGTTATTCCACATTTTCAAGCTTCAGAGGCGTCATCTGATAATGGAGTATTAATATCTTGTTCATTATGTGTGAATACTTAGTAAAATACTATAAATTTCAAGCCAGCACACTCCTTGGTGAAAAGTCAGTGATATTTATAGTAGAACTGTATGGCAGAATGGCTACTCCACTGGAAGTCAATAAACGTTGGTATATCACAACTAGAACATTATTAACACAACGTCTTGGCTTTTTCACTTATTTCGAAACCTTCCATTTTGCTTACATATAAACTACCAGAAAAGAGAGATGGTGGATAAAAACGTTCATTCATTCATTCATTCATTCATTCATTCATTCATTCTTTTATTCTTTCATTCATTCAGACTCTTTTACTGAGCACTTCTTATAGGCTAAGCACAGGGCACAATGGATACAAAGGTAAATAAGGCAAAGTCTCTCTCTCCAGACACTGATTGTCTAGAGGGGAGTCAGAGAGCAAACAGAACAAGTGTCATGCAGCAGGGTAACCTTCTTCACAGAATGCAACTGGTACATAGAGAAGAGATGAACTTAACCCTGCAGGAAAAGTCAGAGCTTGCTTGATCCATGTGTACTGACCATGAGAATAATTTTTTAATATAGTTTAAGAAGAGAAGAGTTGAATTATTTTTGAGAAGAAAGAATAAATATAAAGCCAGGGGTAAGTGAATGACTCTGTTGAATTAGAAGGGCAATAATGAACTCAGTGCTATAATTGCTGATGTGAGCAAGTCCAATCTAGTTGAAGGTCTTATCTAAAGGAGGCAATGTGGGACATTTTATCACAATTTCTGGATATGAGCTTCAAGTTGAAGTTTGGGTAACTGAATAAAATGTTTGAATGTGTAATAAAATTACAGCTAAGACTTGGGGAGCAAAGAGGAAGGAATTATAGTGGGTGACAGTGTTCTCCACCCTGACAATCTTTTGGAAGGACTCTGGAGTTTTTATCAAAAACTGAGTCGGTAAGACAAAATGGTCATTTGTTAAATGTTTGGAAGAGAAACTATTCAAAAAAACAGACACAAAGCAAGGAAGCTAAATTTACCTACCTTACCATCCACTGGGCGGATGAGCAGCATTGTATTTCCAGGTCATAGTGCACACCTGGAAGAGAGGAAATAAGAAAGAGAGGTGCATCCTATAAGTGCTGACATGGTTATTGATAACTGGAGTAAGACTTTGAACATCGAGGAAAATTATAAAATCACAGCTGTTTTTTGAAATTCTTAACTCTAGAATTCCTTTTAGACCACCACTAACTTTATCTCTTTCTCAAACAATCATGAACTAAAATAATTGACTTTATCTCAAAAAAATATACTTAAGAGGTAGACAAAGTATTTGTATTATTAAGCTTCCCATTGTTAGGAATTTATAAGGTTTGAATTTAAAAATCTGTTCTGAATAAGCTCTTGTTTAAAGTCCAGCTTGTCACTTTTTCCTTATTCACTTTATCAGCTACAAATCAAAATCAAGGCATAGATTCTCCCCATAGTCTGAGATCCCAATTACCATGCATTCTCTCATCCAAAGTGAACATGATTGTGATGCTTAGCAATCTTAGTAATTATCATGCAAGAGGGAAGGTGAATTATTCTGAGATGATCTTTAGAAAGGATGAAAATTTGTAACATATTTGTCTTATGACATTCTGAGAATTTTAAAATATCAGAACTATTTTTTTCGAAGCTTAGAAAAAGGAAGGTTGTGACTTTGAAACACAAGAAATTGTCTCTTCTTTAAAGCATGTGATAGAGCAGCATCATGGTGACTAAGCAAATGATTGGAAAACTCTAAAATCCCACATTTTAAATACCGCATGTCATAGGAGAGCACAGACAATGATTTCTCTGACATTGGCTGTGGCAACATTTTTCTAGATAAGTCTCCTGAGGCAAGGGAAATAAAAGCAAAAATAAACTATTGGGACTACAGCAAAATAAAAAGCTTCTGCACAGCAAAGGAAACAATCAACAAAACTAAAAGGCAACCTACCGAATGGAAGAAGATATTTGCAAATGACATATCTGATAAAGGGTTAGCATCCAAAATATATAAAGCACTTAAACAATTCAACACAACACCCCCCTGAAAAACCCAATTAAAAATGGGCAGAAGATATGAACAGACATTTTGCCAAAGAAGACATACAGATGGCCAACAAACACATGAAAAGATTCTCAACCTTAGTAATGATCAGGGAAATATAAATCATAACCATGATGAGATACCACCTCACACCTGTCAGAATGACTAAAATTTAAAACATAGGAAACAATAAGTGTCGGGGAGGATGTAGAGAAAAGGAAACACTCATGTACTGTTAATACAAAGGTAAACTTGTGCACTCTCTCTGAAAAACAGTATGGAGGTTCCTCAAAAAATTAAAAATTGAATTACCTTATGATCAGTAATTCCACTATTGGAAATTTACATAAAAATGTGAAAACACTAATTCAAAAAGATATATGCACCCATACATTATTGAAATAGCTAAGATATGGAAGCACCCCATGTGCCCATTGATAGATGAATGGATAAAGAAGTGATATATGTGTGTGTATGTATATATATATTCCATTATATATATGGATGACATGGATAGAACTAGACACTATTATGCTAAGTGAAATAAGTCAGCCAGAGAAAGACTAGTACCATATGATTTCACTCATATGTGGAATTTAAGAAGCAAAACAAAGAAGCATAGGAAAAAGAGAGAGAGAGAGAGAGAAACCAAGAAACAGACTCTTAATGATAAAGAACAAAGTAATGATTACCAGAGGGGAGTTATGTTGGTGAATGGGTGAAATAGGTGATGGGGATTAAGGAGGGCACTTGTGATGAGCACTGGGTGATGTATGGATTGTTTAATCACTATATTGTACACCTGAAATTAATATAACACTGTATGTTAACTATACTGGAATTAAAATAAAATAAAACAAATTAAAAACAGCTTTAAAAACATGTATTTCAAATCCCCTCCTATAGAGTCAATAGGGACTGGCGGAGAATGTATCTTTTGGGGAGGCTGAACTGTTATTTTCAAGGCAAAGAAATATTAATTTAGATTAGGGATTAATCTCCAGATGCAGGAAGAAGGTGAATGAAAGCAAGAGAGACTTTAAAAATAAATTTTCAAAAAGGAAACTACAAATATCAGTTACCAGAGTCCAGTGTACATATTTTTTAACTTATAGATGGAGGCAATTAACATACTATATATTCCTATTTTTCAATTTAGTAACAAGAGATTATGGAGTTTTTGTTTAAATGTGGTAGATACTGTATGTGTGATGACAGAGTCTGAATTGGGGTGATGAAGACATAGGTTTTCAACCACAGTTCTATGTTACCCACGGCTTCCCATCTAATGTTTTATTATATCCCATTCAACAACTTGGGAACATTGAACTATCCTATCTTTAACGTATGACAATTAAAACGACATAAGTAAATATTTGTCTACAAAACAAAGACTTTAGGCTCCTATTAAAAAAGATAGTACTAGAGAATATACAAAAATTGGTTTTCTAATGATAGAAAAGAAATTTTAAGAGTTGGCTATAAGTCCACTTTAAGATTAGAAGTAGACAGCTCAGAAAGATTTCAGCTGTTGCCGTATATTTGAGACTGAGTAACATGAAGGGACTCTTCAGTTCTCCAAAACAATGACCTATTTCCTTAGTTCCTTACGTCTCTATACATCTTGAATGTCTTACTTACACAAAGAAAGTTTTTTTTTTCTTTTCTTTCTTTTCTTTTCTTTTCTTTCTTTTCTTTTCTTTTCTTTTCTTTTCTTTTCTTTTCTTTTTTTCTTTTCTTTTCTTTTCTTTTCTTTTCTCTTTTCTTTTTTCTTTTCTTTTCTTTTCTTTTTTTCTGGATTTAACCAGGGTTGTGGCTTTTTATTTTCCATTTCTAGGACATTGTTAACTAAGTCCAGATACCCAGACTGGCCTAACAAATTTCCCAAGGGAGAAATTCAGAAGTAGCAGCAACCTGAGAGAGTGTCAAGTCCCACTGCTCATTTACGTGAGCAAACTTCTGGCTGTAGCACACAACAAATGTAAAGCAAATGAGTAAATATATACAGAAATGAAATAGCCACACCAAGCAAAGCATAGCCTCTTGCCCCCAATTTCATGGGAAAAAGCTCCCCCTGATTTCATTTGGTAGCTTGGTTGTAATGCTACGGTGCTGCTGCGCTTGGCTAGCTGCTGCTTGTAAATTGCTCTCTGCCTCCTGATGGCGGATGCCACAGAAAGATGGTGCACGCTAGTTGATATTTGCTGTTTTAGGTTTTTGCTCAACTGTGTATTCCTGTAATGGAGCACTTTTGCTATGGGGGAAAATACATTTTCAATGTGTCCTTTGTGCTTTTTAACTGAATTCCCAGCACATTCTAAAATATATAATATACAGAGATATCATGTATTTTAAAAAGAAATGCATTGATACCCTACTATTCAGAGAATTTTTTTGAACTGACATTTCAATATTATCCATCAGTTAAAGTCATTTGGAAACACGAATCAATCTGGTTTACTGGTCAGGGGGAGGTGGCAAGTTGTCTGGGTGAATTAGTGATAAAGTCTGAGGAACTTTAAGAGTATGTTTGTAAAATGGAATTGAAGGGGTTTGAGATAGATTTTTCCTTCATTCACCACCAGATTGCCATTGAAATTACCAATGATTTGCAAAATAAAGAATTATCACTACAATGTAGGCAAGAATAAGGTTCAAAAATCAGAAACTGATTACTTTCTAATGTAAAAGTGTGTCTAACACAGTGTCAAAGTAAGAGCCCATTGACAATCTCCCTGTATTGGAAAAGCAATATCAAGCCAAGAATGATAAGGCAGTGCCTTTGGACAGAATCTCAGTAAGACTTCTTACCTTGGCACAAAAGAAAAGAATGAATGTGATGTGTGAAATGTATTAGCTAACATGCAACTAAATGCTATCTGCCCTTCACAGTATTTAGAATCACCAGACTTAGAAAATAAAAGCACAGGATGTTCAATTAATTTGAATTTCAAATAAACAGCCATTAATGTTTTTAGCATATTACTAAATATATGTGGGACATAATTATACTGAAAATGTTTGCTGTTTATCTGAATTCAAGTTTAACTGGAAATTTCTGTATTTCATCTGGCAACTCTAAATTATGAGGAAAGCCTATCCTGGGAGTTTTTCTTTAAGTTAGCAGTTGGCTCAATATGTCTTAGAAAACCATGACTGGGGTTATTAGTTAGAAAATTCCTAGATTCCATCTTGGCACACAATTTTCTCCTCTCTAAGGTAATATCCAGTGCTGGGATTGCCTCTGGCCTCTTCTTGGGCTGCTAGATCTCTGAGACATTCATGGAAATTCATAGGGGATAAAAAATTTCCCTTTGAATTTTATTTAGAATTAAAAGATTCAGGCAAGGACACAAAAGAGTGTCTGAACCTTGAGGTAGCCTAGGTACCAATCTCTAAGGATGAATTCAGAGAAAATACCAGACATTAACAGAAACTGTAGTTCAAAGGAATAGACCGCATTTAATTACTGAAAAAATGTCATCCTATAAAATACATTTTCTTAAAGAATAGATCATAGATTCCAAAAGGGCTAAAAAGTCTTTCCAGTAAGATTTAAACTGATGTTAAATTTATGACATAGATTAAGGTAATCACGATTAGATTCTAAATCCAAAAAAGAAGTCATGAAGACAACAAAATACTTTTAAAGCAATAAGAGCAGTGAAGAGCAGAGGAGATGCTGCAGAAAAGTAAATTAATGGAACAAAATTAACTTAAAACACCCTCACATTATTCAGAGAAAAAAGTAAAGAATTAAAAATGAAGAATTGCTATCACTATTAATTAAAGTGAACAATATTTTTTTCTGGTTTTTTTACATGAATAATGTAATGGGTTAGAACTTGGAGTACACCAGAAACAACAAAACTAAAAAGTATTTTTTTTCACTGTAGTATAAAGGGAGTGACTTAGTAATGTGTATCATGATCTTTTAATGTTTGTACCTTTTGATCAAGTAATTTCCTTTCTACAATTTGTACTAAAGTAATAATAACAACAGTAGACTCCTAAGATATTTACACAGTTTTTAATTACACTTATTAATGATATTGAAATTTGGTATAGTTAATGAATGTTCAATAATAAGATAATGCTTAAATAAATGATGATGTATTAGTAGAGTGGTCAAGTACCCAGATATTATTGTGATAGGCAGAATTGTGAAATGAACCCCCTCTCCCAACATTTCCTGCCCTAGCCCCAGGACTGTGAATAAGATGAGATATTGTGCCCATGATTATATTAGGTTACTTGGCAAAAGGAATGTTGCACCTATTATTAAGATCATAAATCACTTGACCTCTAGTTAATTAAAAGGGAGATTATGTAGGCTTGACTTAATCACAGGAGTCTTGTAAAGCAGAGTTTTTTAAGCTGATGGTCCAGGGGAAATTAGAGAGATAACAAAGCAAGAGAAAGATCTATTGTGCCACTGCTGGCTTTGAATGTGAAGATGGGCAAGAGCAAAGACAAAAGAATGCTCTCTAGAAGCTGAGACAAACCGGGACCAACAGTCAGCAAGAAAACAGGTACTCTAGTCCTACATCTGTAAGGAGTGAATTCTATCCAATACTGGAACGACTTGGTAAGTGGATTCTTCCACAATGCCCCAGATTAGAGCCTTGCCTGACAAACACTTTGATTTCGGGCTTGTGAAACCCTCAACGCAGTTGAATCTGCCCAGACTTCTAATCTATAAAACCGTGAGCTAATAAATGGGTGCTGTTTCAAGCTGCTAAATTTGTGGTAATTTGCTATGCAGTGATAGAAAACTGCTACAATTAATAATTATGATTTCAATAAAACTTAATATAATAGTTTGATATGTCATATATTATGAAATAATAAAAATGCAAAAGTAAATACATAACTCAAACTAGCCCAAACATGAATAGGAAACATTAATGTTGCTTAACTATGAGAAATAGAATTTAGCAGTTAATTAATTTAAATATATATTTCATTATAATTGTATTCATTGTGCCTGTTTTCAATAATTCATATGGATATGCTCATAATTAGAAAAAAAATATCTCACACAGTAACAGGATAACTAATCTTACACATTGTTCACATCAAGCAATTAATTCAGGCATATATACACATACAAAAGACTATAAGGACGTATTTTGAAATATTGACATTGATAATATCTGGTTCTTAGGATAAGAGTACATCTCTGTTTCATCTCTATAAGGACATGTAGCTCCCTCTTTTCTACAATGGACGTTACCTTCTAGTAATACCAGAAATTTTAGACACTTTATTTGTTCCTAAGGATAAAATAGTTACATGGTCTCCGAGAATTGAGAATGCTTTTTTTTTTTTTTTCAGAAAGTCACTTCTTTCCTCCTTCCTTCCCTCTCTTCCTTCCTTTTTTTTTTTTCCATTAAATCAAACTGGAGATTTCACCTTTTTGAGGTAGAAAGATCAAACTATTTCTGTCTTTCTGCTTTATGACCTGCAATTTAATATATCAGCTGCTTTATGCTCTCTGCATATAGGCGAATTCCTTCAACTATCTGAACAATCTCAGAGTCTTATTATAGTTCATTCAGTTGTGGCAGCAAAAGACAGGAGAGTTTTATCAGGTTACAGCTAAGCATGAACAGGCAACCATTCCAGAGAAAACGTGTTCCCAAAATTTTACTGCCTAAAAAAGATTGACAGAGATTGACATCCAATAAAAACATTTCTTTGCACTATTTGTATGTTGATAGACACGTTTTTACATTTCTACTCAAATTATGCAGAGAACTATTTAACAAATGAGCAAGCAGTCATAATTTTTGAGATGAGGTTTGTGCAGATACTACAACGTGTCCTTTTATAACGCAGACATGCAGCCTCTCACTCAAAAGGGCATGCACTGTGATAGGTCAGTATTTAAGAGTGTAGGTTCTGGAGCTAAAATGACTGTTTTCAAATCCTGGCTCAGCCACTTAATGGCTATGTGAGCTAGTAGCTACGTTCTTTCTCAGGTTTTTCAACTTGAAAATGGGGCTAATAGTAGTATTTATTTCATAAGGTTGGTTTCAGGTTTAAATGAAATAATCTATGTATGACATCAAAGACAGTCTCTGCCAAATAGCAAGTACCCAATAAATATTAGCAATATGATAACTGCTTACTAATATTGGTCAAAGTATATTAATGTCATCAGTTATCACAAGAGAGAAAATATCATTGCATTGGGGTTCTCCATCCTCAGCTATGAATTATTCAAGTATGAAATTATTATTGTTATACTCCTGTTAATTATCTTATATGGAGTATTTTATTAAATTTTAGAAGTAAAATTAAAAAGTTATTACTCTTTTGTCATTTATCTTCAAGTCACCTTATTTGGTTAAAGTTATTTTATTAGGAAAAGGCAAATTAAATATTAATTTAGATAACTCCACACTCTTCTGGTGCAGTGGCTTCCTTTTCCCATTCATTATTTTCCATTGATGTAGCAAACAAACAGTGGAATATTTTCACTGTGTAGAAAACATCCCAGTAAAAATACTTATGATTAGGACTTATTTTACATTAGGATGTCAGGGAAGCTTTCTCTGAGAAAGTGATTTTTGAGCTGAAGTACAAATGAATGTTATTGATAAAAAGAATGAGAAGGTAGAGATGGGTTAAGGAAGGGATTTTGATTTCATTTATTTTCATTAGTTATTTAAAAATTTTGATGTGTGGATATCTCAAAGTTATTTTATTTCCTTTCGAACTCATTTATAGATAGCAATTGCTATCTGTCATCTAATGAAGAATACTATCTAAATCTGATTATAAAAGGTGGTGTCACATCAGACTCTCTTTGTGATAATGTGTTATCTGTCTTTATTTCCTATCACACTGCTGCTGATTTACAGGAATTATTTTAGCCCCTGATCTCTTGCATACCATCAGTTGCTATAATCTAGGCAGGGTTGTTATTTATTTGCCCAATTAATGATGCAGAAGACAGTTCCTTAACACTTTATCTATTTCAGGAGGCAGATGAACTATTTATACTTTGCTATGTAGTTCTCGTTATTTTGAGGGGGGATAATTGCTTTTTTAATTAGTAGATTACATGAAACCAATTTTAAATGTCAATTGCTACAATTCAAAAAGTTTTTTTCTACTTTTATAACTATTATTAGTATATCAAGTACAGTTTGTTGAATATTGTCTTTATTCATCATTCATGGAATTGTGTATTGGTGAGGTATGCAGGAATATACCACATTTTTTAAATGTGTCCCTTTACTTACTTTATACCATAATCATGCTAATTAAACTATTGCCAGAGAATTCTGACATATATTAAAGCATTTTAATTTTATATCTGTGATTGCTATATATTTATCTGAAATATCTTTACCAACATTTCAAATCACATTCAAATATTTGGAAGAGCTTTATTAATCAAAAACAATTATGTATTTGGAGGAAGAATATCACTAGTACAGTCCTGATTTCCAGATGTTTAAATCCAACTGTCCACCTGGCATTTTTAACTGAATGTCCCATAACTCAAACTCAACCTATCCAAAAGTAAGACATTAATATTATTAACATTATTATGATGTTATGTACATGAACTACCTCCATGTCACCCAACCAGAAATCCCTCTTCTCCTTACATCATATTTAATGGTGACCCAGTTCCACTGATATCACAACTGTAACTTAACGGAATCCAGTCTCACTATCTTAGTTGCAGCATCCACTGTCTTTTGAAGGAATATTACCCCAGCTTTCTAACTGATTTCTAAAGATTTCTATCTAATTCATTATTATCCACAGGATTGTAAGTGACTTTCTGCAATATATCTTATTGGGGTTTTTTTTTTCTGTGAAGGACTTCAGAATCTGCCATTTAAACTATAGGCTATAAAATTACCCTTCTTAAACATTTATTCAGTCTTCCAAGGCCTGGAACTACTTCTCAAGGTTTCTTTTTTGCCTCACTCCTATTGTGACCCTATGATGCTGCCATATGGAACAAAATTCCCTGAAAATATCCCACATCCCTGCCCTCTGTCTGCTTGTTTACCTAAACCTCCTCCAACTCTCCTTTTCATCTTCCTAAAAATATCTGTTCATCTCTAAGGCTTTGCTTAAATAAGTTTTCTTGTTTACTCCTAACTCCCTATTAGCTAGTGGAAAGAAAGGTACTCTTTTCTCTTTTGTACTCAAATGCACACTGGTCATTCTGTAAGCTTGAGTACTTTAGTAAATTCACTCTGGGTGGTGAAGACATAAACCATTCCAGCCCTCTAGAGATTGTTCCTTCTGCTGCTTTCATGGAGTTCTTTCCCTAGCCTCAGTGGTTTCTTTACACACATGTGCTAATCAGCACTGAGCTGGAAACAGGAGAGGACCCTATACAGGCATCTATAACTTTCTCCTTGTTCAGCTTTCTCCCTTCTGGCACTCTGCCTTGATAATTCTAGCCCCTTTAATTTCCCCGTAATAATGAAATAATGAATCTGTCTCCATTCAGGTAGTTCACCAGTCTTTTTGTAGTTCCTCAGTTCTGCCATACCCCCACATACTCTCTGCCCCCCGTGTGCAGCTTGAAAACTCTGCAAGTAGGAAGCTGGGATAGTTGTGTGGTTCAATTCATTTACTGCCCTTCTTTCAGGGATCATTGTCCTGGATTGCTTGTTGTCCAGTGAAAACAATTTTTCATTTACCTGTTTTGCTGTTGTTTGAATGGGGAACCTACATTTGAGCCCTGTTACTAGATCTCCCTGGAAGCAGATGTCCACTCGGTGTTTGTTCCCTTTAAGCACTTTCTGAATTTTTAAACTGCCCAGGGCAAGAGTCTAAGAAGTTAAATAGAACAATTTTTGTAAGGCAAACAATGTTCAGCCATCTTGTGGCTCTGAGAAGGCACAAAACAAAACAAAACGAAAAGGTAGTTCAGTATTCACTTGTGAAAGAGGGTCTTGGTAGATGATTCATGCTCCAAGCTGGAAGTCCCTCAAGGGCTATATGCCAGGAGTGAGGCAACCAACCCAGATGTAGAAAAGGCCTTATTAAAAATGCAGCCCAGGAGTGGGTCAGCTTATCTGATTGGTTATTTTGATTTGTCCCACTTTATCTACTCTCCAAAGCAAAGAGTGAATCTTCTCTGGGAGAAGATACCATCACCCGGAGGCTCTGCAATGTTTCTGTACAATGTACAGAATCCAATAAAATATTACCAAGTATACAAAGAAAGAGGTCCAAGAAAATATTATAAAGAAGATACACATACAGACAAGGATAGATAAATGATGGGGTTATTTGCATTTTCAGACATGGGTTCTAAAGTAATTGTGATTGATATATTCAAGGAAATAGATAAGAAGGTATAGAATTTAACCAGAGAATTGAAATAAACATCAAATGGAAATTATAGAAGTACAAATTTAAAAATTAAAATTAAAGACACAATAGATTAATTCAACCACATATGGAACGGAGGAGAAAGAGCGTTAGTAAGCTGGAAAATTTTCAAGACAGAACACTGAGAGCTGAAAGAATATAAAGCATAAAATAGAAAATAAGAGACTTTGAGATATAAAAACGTCTAACAAACAAGTAACTAAAGTCTTAGAGATGAAGAAAGTATATGGCACAAAAGCAACCAAAAGGTTGCCCACCTACTATCTGTGTTTTTATTTCCCTAAATATATCTAATATATGCTCTTATTTTTTTGGCATATGTTTCTATATTGCCCACTAAAAATTAGTTATATGAGGTCCAAAATTTGAGTCCTCAGATAAACAGTATATTCTGAGAGCGGAGTTATTTTACGGCTGGACTGGGGATGCTCTATCTTTATCTCTGGGGACCTCAAGATTTCTGACTTAGACTCTTGGCCAAGATAAGAGCAGTGGGGTTTATGACATGCTGTTTAAAGTCTGAAACTCCCCTGGCAACCTCCAGGGCCAGTTTGTTTACTGATGATTTTCACCCAGCATAATCGGTTAGACAGCCTGGCTTGACCAGAGAGGCATAAAAGACTCCACTGGGAACTTCTGCCCTGAGCTTTCCTGAAGCCAAGATTCATTGTGCAAATTTTGGTGATTCAAACTGGAGAAGTGTGTTCATGTGTGAATAAGTACCTTATGAAGTTTGCATGTGGATGTTTCTAAGACCTGTAATGATTGTCTTCATTCTCTCTTGCTGTGTCTTACCATTTGTCTTTAATCAAAGACCTTAGGTTTGTATTCTCTATGGATTCTCAGGAGTCCTTTCAAATACCTGAACTTGTGAAATTTTTGTAATAAAGTATAAAACATTAAAAAGAAAAAAATCATCAAAAATACCAGTGAAAAAAGAAGGAGCAAATTTGACTGACAGCTAATCCCAGAAACAGTAGAAATTAGAGGTTGAATATTGTTTTTAATATGATGACAAAATTTTTTATGAGAATTTTATAGAAAGAAATTGTTTTGTAGATACTGAGTAAAATGACTTTTTTCAAATCAGAGACAAGGTAATTTTTTCCATATTTAGTCTAATAAATACTATAGACTTTTCAGAAAAAATAAATCCAGCAAAACAGATTAATTGGGAAAAAATGGCAAATACACTATATTACATACATCAACACACCCAACTATCAACTATAAAAATGAATATTTTTACTTTGGAATATGAAGCAATGTCATGATGAAGGCAAAGTTATATACAATACTAAAGTTGTTCACTATTAGAAAGCATTTAGAAAAAAACCTTTAAAAAGTCTTTAAAAAATAATATGTAAACATATTTGTTAAAAATGTAATGTAATTAATAATAAAGGTGTTATTAATCTAATTAGTAAAATGTTTTGCTTTTTTGATAAAACTTATAAAATAGGCAAATGATGACTAGATGAACTGATCCAAGTACAGTAAAAATACTTATATTAGTGTAATATAGTATATCAATTAGTATACCATTAGTACACCAAGGCAATATTTTTGTTTCATTTGTGTTTGCCTGCTACCTTTTATTTTTTTATATTTTAATTTTTCTTTCTTCTTATAATCTTTAGTAAGCAATATATATTTGATTCTGTTTCCAGCATGATAATATTTTATTTTAATTGGAATATTTAATCCCTTTACAGTTACTATTATTGTTTACATATTTATGCTTAAATCTGTCATGTTATCCTTCGGTATTTATCCCTCCTTTTCCCTCTATTTCTATATATCATCAGTTTAATGAATTTATTAAAAATTATTTTATTATCTTCTTCAACAGGATTGTTTGTTATACATCCTTTCTTTCTATTATTAGTTACCCTAGAGATAATAACATGATTTTGATTTATTAGAGTCAGTATAAATTAGTACTTTTACCACTTCCTTGCAAATAACTTAAAATATTTTATCATCTACCAACCCATATGTTATTGTTGTTGTATATTTTAATCAGAGGTACATTGCAGATTTCCTGGACACATTATTATTTTGTAGTTTGTTTTTATTCAGTATTCATTTAATCTGATATTTATGTTTTCTCCTGTTCATCATTTTTTCCTGCATATTCATGCTTCCACCTTGGGTTATTCTTTATCTATAGCGGCAACATTTTGAATAATTTTCTTTAGCTGTTTTTCCCCCCATCTGGACAAATACTTTCAGGCTTTTGCTTTTGTTTTGTTTTGTTTAATCTTTTCTTTTGTTTCCTAAAAGTGCATTAATTTTACCTCTGACATATTTTATTGGGATTAAGGTAAAAAATTCTAGACTGAAAACACTTTCAACCTATCATCCATTTATTTTCTGCTTTATGATGAGACAGTTGAAGATAATACATCTTTTTCTTTGGCTGTTGCTAAGGTTTTCTTTTTGTTTTAGTTTTATTCTCAGATATGTCTAGCAGTGGTTTTCTTTGCACTTATACAGTTGATAAATCTTGATAAATTTTTGAAAAATCCTGAAAATTCTGAGCCATTATTTCTTCTAATCTTGTTTCCACCTCATTTTGTTTTTCTCTCTGAAACTTCAAAAATATATGTATGCATTTCATTATTTCCCACTGTCTCTCCTTTTCCCTTTATTTTCTTTCTTTTTTTTCTCTATTCTTTAGGACTAAATGAATATATTCTTTTTACCTATGTTCCAATTCATATTCAATCCATTTCTGCTTGAGCAATCTGCTCCTAAACTCAATTTTTGAGTTCTACATTTCAGTCATTGCATTACTCAGTTCTATGATATTAAAATACATTTTCAAATTTTCTACCAAAAATCACCATTTTCTAAGTTTCTTGGTCATCCTTCTACACTTCAAAAAAGTGTGCCTGCTGCCAATATGAAACATTAAATTAAAAAATATTACATGTCAAAAAACACTACTGACAAGATAAAAAGGCAAGGCAAAGGTAGAAAATGATTTTTGTCATGCAATTAACACCAAAATATATACCCAAAATAAGAAAAGTAAATTGTAAAAAAAATTCAAAGAGAGTAGATATGTAAGCCACAATAGAATAAACATGTAAAAATGGGTAAGTCTCATTAGTACATGCAAAAATTTAAATTAAAACTCCAGGACACTAGTTTCTATCTACAGACAGGCAAATGTCAGACATTAAATAGTGGTAAATTTTTGAGAAAGAATTCCCTTACACACAGGTGTATAAATTGATAGAAAAATTTTAGAGGCAATTTGATCTTTTATAAAAAATTTGTAGATGTTCATACCAAATAATTCAGAAATTCCTTTTTAAGAATAACATCCTAGTGAAGTGTTAACATACATGCACATGAAAAAAATATGGATTATATTTATTTCAGCTTTGCTTCTTTAATAAAAAGTGTCAATAAAGTAAATGACCATCAAATCAGGATGAATGAATTGATTATGATATATTTTGGAGTACCTCCATTCTTCTAGTAACAACTTTCAACCACAGCAGAACTGAATAAGGATCCCGCTAATCCTATTTGTAATACACCACCCTTTCTCCAAAATTTGTTGCCATACTTATACATAAGTTTTGTAGGACACCAGTCTAAAGTGTGTGGCTGCAATTAGAAGTAACTATTTCTCTTTCCGTATGTGCCCACTCATCTCTCTAAATCAGAAAAATGCAGTGTAGGTGATGCTCTTCACTTAAGCGCATCTTCCATATTGATCTGGACATCTACTAACCCACTAAGGGGTGGCCTTGCATCCATATTTTCCTATTAGTAAGGCTGAGTCCACCTTATTATTTTATTTTTTTAAATTAACTAGACAAGATAAATGAGCATCATGGAACAAGAGAGACAGGATGAATACTGCTCATATTTTAAGTCTGTGGTGTGTAGAAGGAGGGTTTAGAAAAATATAGGACATAATGGAGTTAACTCTCTGTCAACCTCAATTCTCTCTTTCCTAGAAAATCCTCATGGATGATTATATTCTCCTTCCCTTTTCCATAATTGGGTTCATTTTATTGGTGTCTAGGGTGTGAAGACAGCTGAAACTAAGATCAAGGATGAGGAGTAACAGAAGATGTACTCTTTGCCTCCACTTTTACCTTGTAATCCTTCTTTTGACAACACAGAAGCAGACACTTACCAAACATAGAGATTAAAAAAAGAAAAAAGATAGGGAGGGGAAAGGAGGTGAGTGTGCACTGTAAACAGTTGTATTTTGACATAGAGAGGAAACATTACATGGAAGAAAGGTGGGATTTACAAGTGCTGGGGAAGATATATTATTCTGATTGCCTCTGCTTCCTCTGATCCCAGTTTTTTTGTGTTTCTTTTCAGAATCATTTCTATACTCACCACTTGCTAATTTGTGATGAATTTTTGCTATAATCAATCTTTTCTGAATCACCTTTTGGTAATAGAGGTCCTTCTTTTCTACTAACATATATTATAAAATATCATCCATAGAAATATTTCCCAAAAGAGAGAAAAAGAATCTGAAATGATTTAGTTTGGAAGAAGATTGTGGTGAAAATAGGGTGATGTGATTTCTGGTCCTGAATTAAATACTTTACCAACGGTGTGCTTGTAAGGCATAGAAAGTCTGCCGAACAGTCATTTTGTTCATCTGGGTCACTTCCTGTTACTGAATGCCATCTCTAAACTAAAGCAAGAAAAAAAGCAGACATGTCTGGACCACAGATCAGTTATATCGATTTGACAACAGTTGTTATTTTTAGATATAATTCTCCATTTTTCATTTTTCCTGGGGGCTTATAGTATAGTATTTTTTTGATTAGAAATGATGAGTTCTGGTTGTGGTATTGGTGGTTTAAATCCAGCTGCATTACTTAAGACAAGTTATTTAATCTTTTTATACTTCAGTATCATTAATTCTAAAATGGAAAGTTTGGACTTAACTATTATAAAGTTACTTCAAAAACACTCTGCCTTTTCTTGTTTCATCTAACATGGTTTCATGCTTGAACCTAATGTTTGAGATTATATTAAATATAGTAATTCTCTATGCTTTAATTCAATATTTAAGTTAAAAAATAATGGATTGCCTGAACACGTTATTTAAATAGTAAAACAATTTTCAACTCATAAATATTTATCTTTATAGAAGTATAGGTCTGAAAGATTCCATTATTTTCTTCACTGTATTCCATGAGTTCTAAGCATTCAAGAAGTGAAAATACTAATTTGTCTTAAAAGATCAGAATGTAGGCATAGAAGCATTCTGAAAATCAAATTTTGTAACCCTAATGTGTTGTACTGCCAATTTGATCATCTATTAAGCAATTTATTTGGAATTAAACACAGGAAATTCCAGTAGTAAGATGAATAAAATGTGATATTCTAGAAACAGAAGAGAAGTTTTCGTTGTCTAAATGATTTAGATACAGACATCTAGTTTAATAGCTTTGGATTTCTTTCATCGCAAAATTATATTGCATCTCTGTAATTTTCCTTTTTGGCACAGAGGACAGGTGTTCTACAGATGGAGAAACAGTTGTGGTTTTATGGGACCTCCTCTCCTAAGCACATTAGTATTTGTCACTCACTGGGGTCCCTTCTCTAAGAATGACAAATGCCCTTATGCACACTTATTGTTAAAAAAAGACCTTCGCGTCTGGGAAGGGGAGAAAACATGTTTACCTTTATTGAATGTGCGATAAGGAGTGAAGGGAGTTTCCTGGCACAGTCTAGATATTTATTATATAATAAAGTGTCTTCTTGATCGTATATACTTATGGAAAACAGGCTATGGTTGGAACATAGAAACAAAAGGAGAAAGTTATGCCATGTCAACAGATGAGAAGTCTCTGGTGTTAATAACAAAAGTAATAAGATGCTTTTGAAAATGATGAGAAATTGAGATGAAATATACAGTTCCATTTATCTGTCCACAAGCCCACTTTGCAGACCAAGCTTTGCTATCTTTCAATGAAGTAGGTCAATAACACAGTTTACAAAAGCCCATGGGTAGCAGTAGATATAGGATAATTACTACAAAGCACTCCTCAGTGAGTGTACAGTTTCTTGGGTACCATAGATGAATAGAGGGATTTGATAAGTGCCCTTTGTGTCCATCAACCCTAACCCTCTCTGGTTCACTTCTTTTTTTTTAAGTAATCATTTTTATTTATTTTATTTTTTAAATATTTAATTTATTTATTTGAGAGAGAGGGAGAAAGAGAGACAGATAAAGCAACAGAGAGTACAAGTGGGAAGGGGAGGGAGAAGCAGGCTCCCCGCTGAGCAGGAAGCAGGGCTCTAATCCCAGGACCCTGGGATCATGACCTGAGCCAAAGGCAGTCGCTTAACCAACTGAGCCACCCAGGCGCCCTCATTGAAACTTTTAGTAAACCCATTTGGTAATGCCTATGCTATCAATGGTAAGATTATCAGAATGATAACATCTTGCTAACAAAGTTTTAATTTGGATTTCATATTTTGCATTACATTCTGTATATAACAATTTTGTTTTCAAGTGGGAGATATATTTAAAGTATTAGATATTAATAGCATTTTAAAAATTATGATGTGTTACCTGGTACTCTAAAACTCTGGTTATTCCACAGGAAAATCATGCTGAAGCAAAACCTGCCTCTTAGAAGGTTTTTCTTAGCCAGAGCAAGCAATAATACTTTTGATTAAAAATTTTAAAATGCACCTTTTTTTTCTTGGTAATATCTTTCATCTTAAAAAAAACAAAACAGAACAGTGAACTTAAGTTTTTGCAGAAGAAATTTAGAAAAATGTGCTCATATTAGTTTTGAAAATAATCAGTACCAGGTCTAAATATCCATTAGAAAAAGCAAACAAATGTACAAAAAGATGAAAAACAACAACAAAAAAACATTAAAAGAAAGTTCCTAATCGTATTCCACAATACACTTAGTCTTTATTCTTGCTGAATAGTTAATAGTTGTTAAGAATTTTTCCTGATCACTGGAAAGGGATCTGGAGGCAAGAGCATAATTACAATCTAATTTAAAAAGAAAAATAAAAACTCACTAATAAGAACAACAGTAATTCTTCGATAGTCTCTAAAATATACCCAGTATAAAAATTTGGTACAATGAGATCACTAAAGAAAAACCATAGTGAAAGAAATAATCATCATCAAATTCAATTAATTCTTTCCGTAAGGAAACATATATGGTATATAGGTAACATATATGATTGTAAATTGCAATTTAGAGTTTTAAGTTAAAATTTTAAGTTAAAAATTTTAAGTTAAAAATGCAAATTAAATGCATCTATGTAAAGCATAAAATAATATTTAGGTAAATTAATAATCTGAATCAAGCAATACATAACCTTTTGTTGTAGATCTATTTTACATGATCAGGCACACAGGTAGAAAAGCTGCAGTCTGTAATGTAATGTAAGCATTCATTACGAAATTAAATATAAATGTAGTTCTTAAAATATGCTACATTTTAAATAAATAATTTGCACTATAATCATATTAATAATCAAATATAGTACAATTAATTTTCATTTTAATGGAATTTTCCATGTTCCCATGTCTGGTCTTCTTCTCAATTGTTCAATATCTAATATTAAGAAATAATCACTGACTCCAATCTCCTGTGTCTAGTCCTCTATTCAATTGTTTAATATCTAATATTAAGAAATAATCTTTGACTCCATCTCCAGGTTTTCCTTGTAGTTTTAGTGATAGGAAGCAACTTGTTAGTGTGATACTGTGTACCTAATTAAAGATAGTGCACCTAATCAGAATTAACATGGAAAAGGCATGGTTTTATGAATCTTCAGGTTAACCTTTCTGAATACTAATTAGCATGTGAAGTACTAAACATCAGTTCTAATTCTGAATAGATGTTCCATAAGCTTTACATTATTGGAATGTCTGTTTGATCTGAAATTTTATTTATAGGGAATGATATCAAAGGTCACACAATATTGAAAACCAGTCTATATACACTTAATAAAACACCTCAAGCTTAATTACTAATCCTTTAACCATTAAAAAAATAATGTTAGTATCTGACAGCTATGATTGATGTTTAAATAACAGCAAGTATTTATTATTTATTATTAGGTAGTCAGCATGATCAACCTGATCTAAAATTATATATTAAAAATTGTGTTAAATAAGAAGCAAATTAATTTAAAAGGTTACATTTGCTATGAATATTAAATAGCAGAGAGAATTTTAAAGATCTTTGGTAGTGTCCAAAATAATTGTAAAGCACAGCACATTATTTTGAAGTTTTAAAAATAGTTGAAATGATTCTTTATTCAGTAAAAACTATTTTGGAAATGGAAACCAAAATAAAAAAAATCAAATATGCTCAAAAATCTTCACAATTAGTGCACAACAACATACACACAAATGAATTATGTCTTTGACTCTCTCTGCCCGAAATCTAAGGAATCTTTACCTTGGTAGGAGCTATTTTTAGCATTAGCAAAATGAGTGTTCTTTATTTTTCTGAATAAATGAATTATGATTATTGTTTTAAAAATATGGTTCAAGCTTGCTCTAAACATTCAGTGAGGGAAGGATGCTTGTAATGTGCTTGTAACACTCCTGTGGGGATTCTTTCATCAAACAGACACCCTTTTTGCTTCATTCTTTAATTGCAAGGGGAAATTGCCTATATACCATGCCTGGTAAGTTAAAGTAGTTGTGATTGGATGTATTATCATCGTGGCACAATATTTCTGCCCCTGAGAAAGGTATTAAAAAGATTAAAAAAAAATCAACCCTTTTAACTATAGAGTTAGTGTAGCATTGAGAAAGTTAGGTATCAGAACTGTTCATATCCTCGAAATGAAATTCACCTCATCACCAGAGGAATGGATAAGAGCTGAAATGTTGTTCAAAATGTCTTGGGTAGAGAAAAATGTGAAGAATAGGACACTTCTTGACTGGCTTCTGTGACTTGGTATCCTCAAGCTTTCATTAGCTAGATTCTACATAAGCCAGAGAAGAAAGCCACTCTCTTTTGGCAAGGTACTAAAACTGTCACAGTGAAACTCCTTTTTAATTCAATTACATTTTAGAGAAATGTTCTAGAAAGAACCTTACAAATAATTTATTCAAAGCCTGTGTATGTGTAGAGCAGGATCTTAGGTTCTAATAAATGGGCCGCTTATCTAAAGTAAGCTGTCAGTTCAAATCCTAGGTTTCTTATTTTTTTTCTCTTTTTCATTGGATCATTTTACATTTGCATCATTTAAATTTTTTCATACATACCATCGTGTTGAATATGATCTTCACAACATGGTATGTGAGAAAAACATTATTTTGTACCTCTACTAGGTCAACACGGAAACTAAATTTCAGAAAGGTGCAGTATATTTTTCACTCTAAAGTAATTTAGGGTTTATTTTCAGATATCTCCAAATGTAGTTAACACTTCATAAAGTTTCCCCAAATGGCCAATTCACCTAGACAATACGACTCAAACTCTAAACTGAATTCTGAGAAAAACTTAAGCTTTTTATTTGTAAAAGCTTTAACCTTGCCAATAACAGTACAAGAAATGTCATTTTTCATCTGGCTACAGCCAGCTTCTTATGGATCTCCACAGAACAGCTCCAATTCTCTTTGTCATGGAACTGAGAAAATTGAAGCTATTCATCAATCCCAAAGAGTAGCATGCTAGGGTGTGAGACTTCAATGACTTTGTTTTGACCTTGTTTTCTCTGGTGATTTAACATAGGTGAAGTAGACCTAGCTGGTAAAGATTTCAAGGTCACTCTCAGTTTTTTTTTTCAAAAGGTGTGAACTAATATCATCTTTATTTAAATTTGAGGAACTATAGATCTAATGATAAATTAATGTTCTTTACTAGCACAAACTATTTTAGAGAAACCATGCTTGTGGAAAAAATGATAATTTTTATTTAGCTACTTGTAATTACTGATCCCTTTACGTATTTAGTCAATTATAATGTATTCTGCCAAAGGAATTTGTCAGTGTAAATATCTTTAACAGAATCCATTAATACTAGTGGAAATTAATCTTCTACAAATAGGTGAATAAAGTCACCTTTGTTTATGAAATCAACATGTCATTATCTTTTGGAATAGTGATATTTCTGAACTCTACATCTTAAATTCTGAGAACCTTAGCACCAAACTTCTTAAGACTTGATGGGATAAGCATAGGCAACAAATAAAATAACATCTGATTTTTTATCAACCAGTAACATTATCTAAAGTAATAAGCATATCAAATTAGTGACTTAACAAATATCTGTTATATTGAAATGCTGACCTGGCAAGGTTTTATTTTCCTTCATTGAGAGAATACTGAGAGAATGATTACAGAGAAAAACTGCCTAACACTATCACCTCCCATAAATATTCTTTAACTTTGGAATAACTTTCTTAGTACAAAATGATGAAAATATTTTAATAGGTGATTAATGCCATTTCTCCATTTGTGTTTGAAGGTATTTTCCCTGTTTCTTTCTCTATGTTTGAACCTTGCAAAAAATCATTCACTGTGTGTGATACATAAAGCACTTAGCATTTTAAAGTGTTATGGTTATACATTTGTTGACTATTCAGGGTCATATTTCTGTTTCACATAAATTTTAGCCAACAGAATATGACCCTTAGACATAACAGAGCTAAGAGAATACAAAAGAAGTGCATCGTTTCCAGGGTAGAAATTATAAGTCATTTTTCAAGAAATGTAACCACTGAAGATGCATTTTGAAAGGTGAATTTTGAGTCTTATATGTTCTGAACAGGACTTGTTTTATTTTCCACGGTAAAACAGATACATTAAACATATAATATATGGATAGATGGCTGGATGGAATTATGGAAAGAGGTAGATAGGTAGGTATAGATAGATTTTCTTATATTATTTTGAGTAGCTCCCTATTCTTTCTTTTTTAAAGATTTTATTTATTTATTTTAGAGACAGAAAGCACACATACCCACAGAGGGAGAGGGAGAGGGAGAGGGAGAGGAAGAGGGAGACTCCCCGCTGAGCAGAGAGCCCAATGCTGATGCAGAGCTCAATCCCAGGACCCTGAGACCATGACCTGAGCCGAAGGCAGATGCGTAACGGACTAAGCTGCCCAGGTGCCCTTCAAAGCAATTATTGATACCTGTCTCACTGCATCTTTCTCAAATTGTTGCCAATCTGAAGATGAGAAATTGTAACTCATTGTGTTTGATGTTCTCACATATACTGTCCATTTACATTTCTTCTTTTTTTAAAGATTTTATTTATTTATTTGACACACAGAGAGCGAGCAAGCACAAGCAGGGGGAGTGGCAGGCCCCATTCCTATTCTCTTTCTCTTCTAATCTATGTAAAACTATACCTAAGGGGAAGCAATAACCAATATGTCACTTAGGTTTTATACGAGTAAGTGAGGTAATTCATTCTTTTAATTGATATTTTGTAAAGATGTAAAATAGTTTTAAAACAAATTATTTTCAAATGCTTACACACTGACTCTTTTTCATAGATGAAAATGAATCATTTCATTACAAAACAAATTTCCCAAATTAATACAGTTACTAGGTAACATTTTTTACCTCCTCTAAGATGAAACATGTGAAAAGTGTAAATACAAAAATGACTAAAGTAAAACGTTCTGTAAGATGTAATGAACCATTCCCTGTGGAATGTTACCATCACTGCATTCAAGGGATTTCTCTGAAACACAAATCTTTGCTTTGAATTTCAGTGACTCAGATTGATAAGCTTCATGAATTTGTCAGCACATATTTTGCATTTTTTCCTTTAAACAGACACATTCCCCGTGTTTAAAGATTTTATCTGTACCCTCTGACTATGAATCAAAAATGACAATTTTTCAGGCTTATAATAAAAACTTCAGTATGTGAAAGTAACTTCAGTGTGTTTTTTATTTGGCATAAGGGAGTGATAGAAAAATAATTTGCATTCTCTAAATGCACTCAAATAGTAATGTTATTTTTACTTCAATGCAAAATCACCTCACTATATTATTCACAAATCATCAAGTTTTATTTATTTAACATATACTATTTACCCTACATATATGTATATGAAAAGAGTGATCTTTGTAGACATTTGCAAATACATATCTATAAATGCTCAAAATAAAGTCACTGACTGTACAAGCTGTCACATTTGCTAAAATACAAAAAGCACATCCAGGTGATAGAAAAAAAGACCTTTTAGTGATTTAATTTTTTAAAAAATAATCTTTAACCCAATGTGGGGCCCAAACTTACAACCCCAAGATCAAGAGTTGCATGTTCCACATGTTCCACTGACTGAACCAGCCAGGCACCCCAGAAAAAAGAACTTCTAAAAATTAAAATTAGTCGCCATACAGAAGACAATTTGAGCAGAAACTACAATCATGTCTAAAGATTACTTACCAAAATGGATAACGTGAATGTTCAAGTTGCTTAAGACTCTAAAATAGTTTTCAAAAGTACAAAATTTACAGGTCTATGATATATGGTATTTTGCCATCTAGAACAGGTACAAGGTTTTCTTATTAGGAAGGTGTTAATGTCATTATTCTACTTCTGTGGCCCTTAACATCTTTTAAATTATTATACCTTGAAGAAAAACCTTTAAATTCAATTAAGAGTTACATGAAAATACAAAATCTGAATAAGAAAATGGGGGAATTGGCAGGTTAGTGAAAATGAATTCAGTTTGAAAGAGCACTATATTTTTTATGCCTGTTTTCCAATATTCTACAATATATTTGCTCTGTTTCAAGTAAATTGGTTACTGAGTCCGAATGCTATTCCTAAGCAAAGTCCTTTCTGGATTAGAGAAAGATTTCAAAAGAAGCAATGGAATAGCAAAAATAACAAGAATGAGGTTTGGAGCCAGGAAAGTGCCTGGCTTGTTTTGGGGATTCTAGAATCAGCATGTGATTCTAGTGCAGTTAGACCATATGGTGTACTGTAGAGATGGTGGGCCAGGCTGTGAAATGTACCAAAGGCAGGGTGAGGAGGCTGGTGTTTATTTTGGTGGCAATGAGAAAGGAGACAATGGAGGTTTTTAAGCAGGAGAACAAATGACAAGAACAAATCTGAGTTGTAAAAGAACATGATGACAGTACAGTGGACAGTGTATTAGTGGAAAGGAGTTTGAAAGTGGGGATGTCAGCGAGAACACGGCATTGGTTCAGAGATAGGGTGAAAATATCTGCAGTCTGGAGTAGGGTTACAGGGGCTTAAGAGAAATGGATGGATTTCACCCAATGTGATATAAAGAGCTGAGTTAAGAATGTGGAAAAGTCAAATCATCAATATTGATTATTTATCATAATACTCATTTTAAAAAGATCCACATTTATTTAATACTTTTCATTACATTACATTTTTTGTAGTTGATTAAATTTTTACTTCTCTTAGTATAAGAATAGTAAAAGAAACTATAGAAAATTCCCTAAAATTATAACTTTGATTTAAATGTTATACATATACATTTATATATATATATAACAGATATGCATGCATAACATACACACACACATACATATGTGTGTATATATATATATATATATATACACATATATAGATACACATACACATACCCCCATGCTTACATGCATACATTATGGGTAGAGTATCAAAACTGCAGCTACTTAAGAGAACAAAGTCATCTCCTAATTTTTAAAAGTTTCTTTTTACACTTAACTGATTTGATTTTCTTAATTAGGAAATGCAACATATAACTTTTTTCCATATGGAAGACTTACTTACATACATATATATATATATATACACACACACACATATATATATATATATATCCACATATATATCTCTTTTAGGAGATGCCATCAGGTTTGCTTGGAACTACTAAAGAGAAAATGCTGAAAATGAATATTTGAAATAGAGATGTTTGCAAAAAGGTGTAATAGGAAATAAAGAGATAACTGAATACACTTGTATATCTAAACTATGTACAGAATTTCAAAAGCTGTATCTTTTTTTTCTTAAAAATTAATGTTAAGGAAAACTGACACAACATAGATACAAACAACAGAGTAGATACCATTAAGCGTCACTGGTTGTTTTTATTATATTTCCCTATATTAAGATATATTGACTGATATTAATGGAAGTAGGCAACAGCAAGGAATTAAAGAATCAAATAAATCATGATCATTTGTATTTCTTTATGTGTCATCTAAAGCATTAGGTGATAACAATATCTGATGAAGGTTCATTTTTAATTTGCTCAAGAGGGAAAAAAAGAGTAATTTGGAACATTATGTGTGCAGTAGTCCCTCCTTATCCGTGGGCGGTAAGTTCCAAGACCACTGTGGATGCCTGAAACTGCAGATAGTACTGAACACTATACATATTAAGTTTTTTCCTATACTGTACACACATACCTATGGTAAACTCTAATTTATAAATTAGGCACAGTAAGTGATTAACAATAACAAATAATAAAATACAGCAGTTATAACAAAATACTGTACAAAAAGTTATATGAATGTGAACAAATTATCTTATTGTGTCTACTCACCCTTCTTCTTATTGGGATTTTGTAGGATAATAAATGCCTATGTGATGAGATGAAACAAGGTGAATGATGTAGGCATTGCAACATAACATTAGGCACTATTGACCTTCTAATGATACCTCAGCAGGGGAATCATCTGTTTCTGGATCATGGTTGATCGCAGGTAACAGAAAATGTGGAAAGTGAAACCACAGATTGGGGGGGGGCTACTACGTGTGTATTTTGCGTTCAATAAATGGTAAATATTATGCTGGCTACAGAGTATAAAACAATTGGTGGAATTCAGTTCATCCTTTCAATAATATTGTGTTCTAGTTATTGAGATCTTTGTATTCAAGTGACTGCATATAATATTCTGTAGTTGCTCGGCTGCAACCTTGGGAGACTCCCAGGTCGAACAAAAACCAGCCTGTGTACTCATGGAGGAAAGGAAGAGACCAAAGAAAGGGGCAGACCACTACACATTGGTAGGTGGCACATTTAATAAGCAAGGGAGCTTAGTTGTGGACTTGACTTAGGCAGCCACGAAATAAGTAGATCTCTCCACACCTATCCACCAGAATCTCTAAAGTTCATATAGAGGCCTTAACTAGGTTCAATGTAAATGGTTGAGATAGTACCATCACCACACTTTTATCTCAAGGTTTTATCCTTGGGGCAGCTTCTGGGAGTAGGCAGGCAAGCAGAACATACACTCCAAGGATGGGAAGGGGCTGAGGAGCCTTTAAGTACTCACAATTAGCTTATAGGTCAAACCTGTGGTTATGTCTTACTGGTGACCTCCTCCAACAGTATGGCCAGTTGAGAAAATATTGAGATAATTCCTCAACAGTTTTGATAAACAGCCACTTCCTCAAGTCCTGAGTGATCCATCACTACTTTCTCTCCACTATCTACCTTCTGGAAAGGACTTTAGTGAGAAGTATATAAAATATGGACTCCTGTTCAGCCATCCAACTTCCCCACATCTTGAAAGAATCATTTCTTGAAAGTGAATGAATACCAAGTAAATAAGGTCTGAGTTGGGAACAAATTTACCAAGTATAAAGAAGAGCAAGGCCACTGTCACTGAAGTATACTGATCAAGGCAAAGAATGACAAGGAGATCAGAGGAGGAGACTACTGGTTCAGCTCACTTAGGACCTCTTAGGACACGGTAAAGGGTTTTGATTTTATCATGTGTTAAATAAAACAGGCACAGGAATGTATAAATAAGAGAAAGAACAAGATCAATCTTACATTTTAAAATATTACATAACGGGGTGCCTGGGTGGCTTAGTCGGTTGAGCTTCCGACGCTTTATTTGGGCTCAGGTCATGATCTCAGGGTCGTGAGATTCAGCCCCTTAATGGGCTCCATGCTTAGTGTGGAGTCTGCTTGAGATTCTCTCTCTTCCCCTCCCTCTGCCTCTCCACCCCACCCATGTGCGCTCCCCCTAAAATAAATAAATAAAAATAGTAAATAACTTCTATATAGAGAATGGGCCAGAAATTTCTCAACAAATTCTTTTTTAGACTCACATAAGTTTTGAACTATTTAAGACCAATTGTATGGTTAACTTCCACGTAAAACTAAGTTACCCAAATAATCAATAGTCACTCAATAACTAGCAACACGGCTGATTTTTAGGTCCAGTTTTGATAGCAAATGTTATTATATTAGAGTGGGAGGTTAGATTTAAAGGGATTATGTGTGTTAATCATGATAAAATAAAATGGTACCATGCCTCACTAAAATTCCATCCACTGATCATACTTAGTGATTTCTCATGAAGAGTAAATGGGTTGTCTCTCACTTTTTTTCCTTCATTGTGGAAATGATTTCAAACCCAGATGGCTACACAGATGCAGTAAGTTATATCAAAGTGTGAAGTATAATCAGTGTAATATAATGAGATGTGACTGGGGCAAATTGCCTATTTATGATCATGAAAAAAATCCAAGTATATTTTAAATACATGATAGGAGAAAAGAAATAAGTTTGTGCGCAGTTTCAGCTCGTAACAATATAGTCACAAAGAATGACGACTGGAATGTTCATCCCTTGGTTTCTTAAAAGAAACTGGACAATGCTTTAGGAAAGCTCTGCAAAGGAAGCTTTCAGCTCCAGAGAATAGGCAAGTGATGACTCCTGCGAAAATCATCCCGTACCCGTGAAGAAACTGTAGAGTCATAACCTCATAGAATTTTTCGGCAGTATGGAACTGTTAAGATAATTGAGTTCAAACCCTTTAGTTTTCAGGCAAAGTGACTGAAGATTTATGCCTCAGTATTCTCTATAAAACACAACTTTGATTTGCTTTTCATAGGAACGAGTACATCTGAAAAAGCAGAGGATACTTGCATTAACTCTTCTAGTAAATATAAATGGGAGAAGAGGGTTTTCAAATAACATAAGAAATGATATTTAAAAATTAAATTCATGAAAAGAAATCTATTTAGTAGCCTGGTAAAATTCACAAGACAAAATGTATGGGTAACTAAATATATAACTGAGAGAAAATGTCAATAACCTTAAAATTTATTCGCCAAATAATCTAAAAGTTCTTTATTATTTATTGAACATGAAAATCTGTATTCTTGTATTAAAGAGTATTGTGCATTTTCAACATGTAATACAAAGATTCATTCAAGAAAGCAAGATCAAGGGTTCCTTACCAGTTACAATGCCAATAAAAAAATTATCCTCACATCCATTGCAGAATACCTACTTCATAGGATTGTTATGAGGACTCAGTAAGTAAAAATGCATTCAGAATTTAAAACAGGGCCAGGCTTATAATCACATTTGAGAATCTCTTTATTCCCAATAATATCAGCAAATGATATGTTGAAATACCTATTATATATGTAATTTTGTGATTTAATTGTATATTTATATTTTAAAGTGATTTGAGCATAAAAGAAAAATCAATTCTTAGATTATCCAAGTCAGATATAAATGGTAATCTAAAGTCACTTCATTCATTTCAATAATTATTTACCTTTATAAAATCTTTTAATGTATTCAGAAGATTTCATGACAGTATCTCATTAAGTCATAAGACCATTTCTATGTAAATAGAAAATCTATTAGTATTTTCATTTTTTAGGTGAGTTAACTAGAGTTCAAATAACTCAAGTAAGGGGAGTCTATAATGACCCCAGAATCAGAACTCTGCTTCTGCCTTCAGTAGTCTATGCTGCAACTTAAGATGAACATATTCACAAGCTTCAGGTGAAACCCTTGGTATACGGTCCATTTATTGTATCTATCAGATTTTTGTACTTTGTGGTTAACTTTATCAAAATTCACATTATTCTGATTTGTTAGGAATAAAGATGACAGAAGAATAATTTCCGTAGGCATTTTTCAACATTTGGGAGGTCACTCAAGAGGTCTTATGTTGAATAGGTCCAGTTTTTGAACTGGATTCACTATTATGAAAATAGAATATCTTCAGAGAATGCCTAGGCCTGATTTTGCTCACCTAACAATAGCATATCCTCCATTCAATTCTTTAATTGACCTAAAACATATTGTGCAGCCTGTGGTCATAATGACCTTATTCTAGAACAGACATTTTCTAAAAAGAAGGAAAAAACTCATATTCTATCTGTACACAGTATAAAGCTGTGGTATCTTGAAAAAGGAGAAAGCCTTTTGTTTTCTATTGTTTCTGTTATGTATTATTGTGCTTAGAACCAGTAGAGCTAATATTCATATTTTTATTTTAGAGTTTTAGAAGAATTGCAGGGACATCCCAATTCATAAAAAGTGGAATTTTTATTAGCTAATTTCCCATTTGATCCATTTGCTCCCACTGGATGGGTCTATTTGGTATGTAAATAGAAGTTAGGGGTGTAGGCAAACAGCAAGTTCAGATTTTTCTATTCAAGGCAGCTCAAAGCTCAGTTTGCAGAATGATATTTTAGATCCTTCTTAGATAGCCTTGTAAGAGTGAAATCAGATTTTTACCAGGGTGAACTTTCACAAACTTTAAACTATGAGACACAATTTCCTACTTAAACACCTGATATATTAAGAAATTTCAGAAAAGAAACACCAAACAAAACCATAGTCTGAGACAAGCCAGTATATCAATGAACAATGAACAAAATACATGGCCCGTCACTCATGATTCTGCCTCCCATCAAGAGGTCAGATTCAGTGAGGTAGCTTCAGGGTCTTCTGTCAAAGTTGAAATATTTTTTCACAGATGTCTTGGACAATGTTCATTATGTAACTTACTGAATCTATACTAGAGTTTGATATTGAAAGCACAAGAAAAAGAAAATCTTCCGGTTAGAAAGATAAAAAACAACAGGAGGGCTAAAATGTTGAATCTGTCTTTTTATTAATAGGAGAAAATATAACAAAATAAAAATCCTTATTATATTAAATTGTAAAAAAATACATTGTGTATAATATAGTCTTTAAAAATACTGTCTTGACCCAGTTTTGAAGCCCTGGCTAGTGGCTGGTTAGTTCCCTTTCTTGAGTGGCCAATTAAACCTACAACCAACCTGTCTCTGATCAGGCTTTTAATCTATACACACCTTAATCAGCCCAAGCCAGGTACCAGCACTTAGGGATAGCCAACCTATGTCCCAGAGCCTGGGAAATTATTCAAGTAGCCAACCCACACCCTGCTTGCAATACATACACTGCTGCCTACAGTTCCAACTTGCTGTTACCTTGTCCTCTGGTACAATCCCCTCTGTGACCTTGCCTGGCAGCTTTCTCTTTTTGGGGGCTGTAAATAAAAAAATTCTGCCTTTCAGCTATCTGTCATTGCATTGTACCTTACCATCAAACAAATCTTTACATCTTATAAAGCATTGTGATATAGTATAATGATTACTGGAGCAGGCCACAGAATACATAAATTCTAAGGAAAGCTCTGTCACTCATTAGCTAGATGATGCATTGCAGATATAACACCGCGATTTAAATTATCCTCACTGAGGCCACATTCTGTGAGGGAGAGGTAATGGTTATTATTGCTTTGACTACAATTATCTGATGGAAATCATCTCGCCCTAATACACAGAGTGAGGTTTCTTAAATTAGCCTATTTAAATATACATGCATACATACATACATTTAGTGAAAAGAACATATACATTTTAATATATTTTTAAATAAGTTCATAGTTTCTGAAAATTTAAGTATCATTGAAGTGGAAGAATCTTTATCCAGAGATTTTATGAAGTTAAGAATACAAGAATGATTGAATCGAAACTACTGAAAACATCTAAATACACTTTAAACTAGAGTTAATTAATGTACAGTAGTAAATGTAAAGGTATTGTTAATTTCTATTTTTTTTCCCTACAAAAAACCTTATAAAAACTGTTAAGTGTGGCCCATAGACTATATTTATCCTGATTCCCTCAGTCTTGAACTTTTCCATGTACTTCCTAGATTCTGATGCTGCTTAAGTTTTTCATATCACAGATGGCCCATTTGGTGATGCTTTCTGATTCTAAGATATTAACATTCTTTTAAAAATGTTCAGCTGATTCTACACAATTTATTTTAACAACACAAAACACCTATCAAGGGTTTTGTTTAGTTTTCCTTCCCTTTGTATCAGCAAAAAAAAAAAAAAAAAAAAAAAAAAAAAAAAGAAGGCTTGCAGTATCTGTTACTCTGAGGTAATTACTTCCCTATTTCTTCATAGAGATAGATGCCATTGTTTTCTAATTCCTAGTAATTTAAGTATTCTATGCTCAGGCCTATTGCCTTTGTGTTCTGCCTGTGGAAGGGCTGCTTTATTACTCTCCACTTGCCATAAAAAAATAATAATTTGCACATTTAATATAAACTGAGAAAATAATTGTTAAAATAAATATTAAGACAATGACACTCCCTTTATAAATATATATTCTTGTGCCTTTATAAATAAGAGCTAGCACCAGCAATCCTTATAGTTTACTGTTTCTTTTTTCAGCATTAACACCACATGGTTTATTTTGCTCAAACTCTAAGTGCTCTCAACTCATTGAGCCTTGCTTTATTCATCCATAAAACTGCTTTTGCCTTGAAGGTGTTTCCTAAGCCAGGTGAATGGTAGCCTCTGATTTTCATGATTTCACAGGGCCCAAGACCTACCTAAGTAATTTAATTTAATAAGAATCAACTACTTTAAGCTAATACCTCTATATGGATACACCACCAGTGCAGTGGGACCTAGAAATAAATACCACTTCCTATGTTCCAAGAAATATTGAGCTGATGATTTTGTTAAAAATGGTCCCAGACCTTTAGTGTCTTGATGGGTCTGACAGAAGCAAGCACAGATTTCTCAGGCCTCACAAACTATTTGTAGATAAAGCCTGAGGAAAAATGAGTAACTCTCTCTCTCTCATACATACATGGACATACCTCACACACATTACAATATACACACAAAACAAATTACAAATTACACAAAACAAATAGTAGAATAAAACCTGATAAAGACTTCAGATAAAGGAATTATTAGACACTTAATTAAAATATCTCAGAAATAATAGGAGCTTAACATGAAAAGATTATATACATAAAACATAATGAACCAAAGAGTTCTATAAATTAAATAAAATAAGATAAAAATAAAATAAAACAAAATAAAATAATTGAAATGTAAAATTCAGGGTAGGAGGAGTACCTGGGGGGCTCAGTCAGTTAAGCTTCTACTCTTCGTTTTGGCTCAGGTCATGATCTCTGGGTTGTAAGATCGAGCCTGCCCTGTGTCAGACTTTGTGCTCAGCAGGGAGCCTGCTTGAGATTCTCTCCTTTTCCCTCTGTCCCTCCCTCTCTCTTTCTCTCAAATAAATAAATAAATAAATATTTTTTAAAAAATCCAGTGTATGAGTTTAACATACAAATTGGCACTTCAGGAGAGAATAGTAAACCAGAAGATAAATAGTTAGAAATTATGCAGAATGCATCAGAGAGATTTAAAAAAAATGGTAGACATGAAGAAAGTCTTAAGACACATGGATGACAGAAGTTATGGAAAGACAAAAAGTTATTAAGTCACAGATATCACTGGAAAATATACAAGCCAAGAGTTTTCCGCAAGGGATTGAGTAAAATAATTTATATATTCACAGAGTCCAGTGAATCAAGCTAATATTAATAAAAAGGAATCTAGACTTAGACACATCAAGGTAATGATTTAAAACACTAAAGATTAATAGAAGACCTTACAAATAGCAAAAATCAATGGCAGATTAACTTCAGATGTGCAAAAATAAAACTGATACACAATTTTAAGAGTAACATTGAAGTTAGTGGAATAATATAATGAAATTGTGGAAAAGTAAGAATATGATGTTTATATAGAATGTTATACCTGATGATAACCTTAAAGAATTAAGGACAATAAAAATATAGTTTCAAAATCAAATCAAGGTTGGCCCCCAGCAAACCTTCAATAATGGAAATTCAAAATGGTGTATGTATTAGAAGAAAAAGGAGAAAATGATACTAAATGGCAGTTCCATGATTGAAAAAATAAGGGAACCAACAAATTAATAAAAATATATCTAAATTCAAAATAACATTACTTTTATTTTAAAAAAAAAAGCATGATGAAATCAATGATGTAAAATAGGTCTAAAATGCATGACTGCAGTAATATTTAATTGGCATGGATGATGGATCTTAAAGTGTTTTAAGAACTTTCTAGAGTTTAGGTGGGCAATAAAAATGTTAAATAATATCAGAATGAGTAGAGAAAGGGCATTAACATTTATATTATATATACAAGAATTATAATGAATATATTGTTCATAAATACTAGAGAAAATTTGTAGAATAAGAAAAAAAGTACAAAAAACTAAGAAAAGAGAAAAATACACATTAAAAAATGTAGGAAAAAATAAGAATAATAAAATAAGATGGTGGAAATAAATCTAAATATCTGTGGTTACAATAAATCCAAATGGAGCAAATATTCTTATGAAGATAAATATATTCATTGGACAAAGAGAGAAAGCAATTATACATAGTTTAAAGTAGAGACACCAAAATACTAAGATATCAAATCTTTAAAGGCAACAGCTATCAAAAATTATAACAGATCATTACTAACCACATTTTCAACTTTTATTTGTTTAAAAGTATAAAAGATGCTTCTTCAANGTAGAGACACCAAAATACTAAGATATCAAATCTTTAAAGGCAACAGCTATCAAAAATTATAACAGATCATTAATAACCACATTTTCAACTTTTATTTGTTTAAAAGTATAAAAGATGCTTCTTCAAAAAAAGATGCTTCTTTTATAATATGGGCTCAAAAACTCTAATGGCATTTTTTTTTTCAGTCTAACTCTGTGGTGTTTCATATATTATATGTTGTCATTTTCCTGAACATTTTGTGCTTCATATTTCCCTTGGAACTCTTTCGTGGTTAATATTTTAAGGCATAGAATGAGGGTATGTTATTCCAGAAAGTAATCTGAATTTACTTCTATTAAGCTCCTACAGACATATTTTTACCTAAATTATTAACTGTTTATTATTTGGACCATCTAAATACGTAATTTTTGTCTGCAAACCTACAGAAGGCATCTTCTATGGTAACAAAATTAATTTGTTTTCCCTCTTCAATGAGCTCTGAAGTTCCAAACAAGCATTTTTGAGTGTGAATGCAGATACCTAAGGTGAATGTGAAGGGGAAGATTTATTTCTAGTTTTTCCCTTATATTAAACACACAGGTCTTTGGGATTTCAGCCAAGTGGGGTCATAATGACCCCCTTCTTTGACATACACTAGGCTTAGTATTCTTTCCCCTGAATACAAGGCAACCACTTCAGCAAATGTTCTCAACTCAAATGGTGCCCTGTCTTCTCAGTAATTTCACTTCTAAGAGTTGATTTAAATTAAAAGTACAAAAATACAAAAAACAATATATTTATTAAATGTCATAATGAAATCCAAAATAAGAAAGAAATTATAAAACTGTAGGGAATTAATTATAGATCATTCCCATCGATAATACAACACATTCACAAAGTCTAAATATATTCAATTATGTTTAAAAGTTTGCATGTTTATAAAAAAGAATTCATACTATTTCAATATGTAAAATAAATAAATGATTGTAAAGTAGTTCCCAAAAAAGAAAAAATAAATTGTAATTGGAATAACCTACCAGGACACTCAATTTTGCTCTATGGAGCTGTTCAAAGATACATGATAAAGGGCAAAGGCCTTAACTTTACCTTTAAAGAATAACTGACCCTCATAGCTTAAATCAAGAGAAATGTTTATTATTTTACCCCCTACGAAAATTAGATTTTATTTTGAAAACAGTCAAACACATATGGGATGATTTTTGCCACTTTTTATCACTGAAGTCCAATACAGATTGAAACTTCTGTATAATTGCCTATCTTTCCTCGAAATAGAATTGTGTGTGGTTCTACTGTTAAGAATCTCTTTACACCCTAGATATATTTTTATCTATAAATCTACACCTGGCACTAGCTTTTGACTTAAAATTTTCTGCCCTTCTCCCTTGCTGATTATTAGAAGTAATGTAATTGATACCTGTCTATTTTAATACTAGGTTAGGGAAACATACTTTTAATATAATTTTTTAAAAATCAACTTTTATTACAATGCATTCTTTGAAACTGGGTGCAAGATGCAAATCTTCTTGCAACCATGAAGCCAGTAGTCTTCTTAAATTTAGTAGTTTCTAAGATTCTATAATCTAGAATACCCTCTATAATCTAGAATACCCAATGCAACATTGGAAATTTAAGGAAGCCAGCCTACTATTGGTAGATTGAGGGGAAAATGCATGATTTAACAATATTTTGGTGGTAGGGTTACAGTAATTTTTTCACTTTCTGTTTCTAAATTTTTAAAACAATTGTCAAGGGTTATTTTTTCCAGAAGAAAAATTTATTAAAATTTAAAAAATAATTACAGTAAAGAAACATCTACAATTTTAGATTTTTAAGAGTATTGAATGAAAATGAAAACTTTCCATTTTTTTTAAATTGAACTAATAGAGAAATTGTTCAATTTAATAGTAATAATGTATTGGGTAATTATAGCTTATAGATAAGTGAAATAAATAAGAGCAGTTATAAAGGATGTCAGGGGGGATTGAGAATGCTGTTTAGGGTACTGTGAAGTAGTTGAGTGTTACTGGAAAATGGATGTAGATTAGTTGTAAATATATAATGCAAAGTCTAGGACAATCACTCAAAAAAAAGAAATACAGTTAATAAAAAAAGAGTGAAAATGGGATCATAAAATACTCCGTTAAAACCAGAGAAGGCAGAAAAAGAGGGAAAAATGGGGGGAAAATGAACAAGTACAATGAATAGAAAACAGTTACCAAAAAAGGAAATATAAATCCAACTGTATCAATAATCATGTTCAATGGAATGGTTTAAATAGACCTATTGAGGACCAGAGACTGACAGAGTAAGCTAAAAACAACAAAAACCCCAACAACTCAACAATATGTTGTCAAAAAGAAACCCATTTTAAATATAAAGACACAGATGGATTTAAAGTAAAGGGATAAAGAAATACATAGCATGCCAATGCTAATCAAAAGAAAGCTGGAGTAGCAATATTAATTTCAGACAAAGTTGACTTCAGAGCAAGGAAAAGTTTCAGTTTTTAAAGAGGGCAATTGCATGTTTATAAAATGTCAATCCTCAAGAAGACATAGCAATTCTTAATGTGAATATGCCTAATGATGTAGTGTCAAATACATCAGTTAAGAACTGGTAAAAATGGGCAGAGGGGAGGAGTTAAGATGGTAGAGGAGTAGGGGACCCCTTTTTCAGCTGGTCCCCTGAGTCAAGCTGGATAGGCACCAGACCAGCCTGAACATCCCCGGAATCAGCCTGAGACGCAGGAAGATACATCTAGATCTCTACAAATGAACATCTCCAGCGCTGAGTATTGAGGTACGAAGCGGGAAGCCATGAAACCGCACACAGATATCGGAAGAGAAACAGAAGGGGGGGGAGCCCCACGTTCGGGCACCGGGAAGCGGTAGCCACCTGCACGGGGGAGCAGGCGGACACGCGGACCAGCACCCGCGAAAGAGCAGACTGAGACGGTGAGCCAGGAATGCACGTGACCAGACTGAAAACCAGAGCTCTGGAGGAATTCCAGTGTGCTCACTGGATCCAGACTGAGACCGGGAGCTCCGGGAGCGCGGGGTGGGGGGGCGGCTGGCGGCGTTAGAAACACAAATGACAAAGACGCGACGACCCTGGAAGTGAGGGCTGGGACGCTGAGTGTGGGGTGCACATCCCGGGACGTTGCAGGGTTGAGCAGCACCAATAGAAACAGAGTTAAAGTGGCCAGAACATCAGTGGAGAACAGTCCGCAATCCCTCTGTTCTGAGACAGAGGCTGAGATTCGGCCACTGCTGCTCTGACTCTCAGAAGAGGCACAGCAAACCGCCAGGGAAAGCTGCCAGAGAACAAAAGCCTGGAAATATCGGCTCACAGTGTGCCCATCCCCATCC
>NC_048224.1:92657937-92665514 GCF_002007445.2 Ailuropoda melanoleuca | reverse complement strand
CGTTACCTTGGAATTAACTTAACCAGAGACGTAAAGGACCTATATCCTAGAAACTATAGATCACTTTTGAAAGATATTGAAGAAGACACAAAAAGATGGAAAAATATTCCATGCTCATGGATCGCAAGAATTAACATAGTTAAAATGTCCATGCTACCCAGAGCAATCTACACTTTCAATGCCATCCCNATCAAAATACCGAGGACATTTTTCAAAGAACTGGAACAAATAGTCCTTAAATTTGTATGGAACCAGAAAAGGCCCCGAATCTCCAAGGAACTGTTGAAAAGGAAAAACAAAGCTGGGGGCATCACAATGCCGGATTTCGAGCTGTACTACAAAGCTGTGATCACAAAGACAGCATGGTACTGGCACAAAAACAGACACATCGACCAATGGAACAGAATAGAGAACCCAGAAATGGACCCTCGGCTCTTTGGGCAACTAATCTTTGATAAAGCAGGAAAAAACATCCGGTGGAAAAAAGACAGTCTCTTCAATAAATGGTGCTGGGAAAATTGGACAGCTACATGCAAAAGAATGAAACTTGACCACTCTCTCACACCATACACAAAGATAAACTCCAAATGTATGAAAGACCTCGATGTGAGATAGGAATCCATCAAAATCCTAGAGGAGAACATAGGCAGCAACCTGTACGACACGGCCAAAGCAACCTTTGTCATGACACATCTCCAAAGTCAAGAGAAGCAAAAGATAAAATGAGCTTGTGGGACTTTATCAAGATAAAAAGCTTCTGGGGGTGCCTGGGTGGCACAGCGGTTAAGCGTCTGCCTTCGGCTCAGGGTGTGATCCTGGCGTTATGGGATCGAGCCCCACGTCAGGCTCCTCTGCTATGAGCCTGCTTCTTCCTCTCCCTCTCCCCCTGCTTGTGTTCCCTCTCTCGCTGGCTGTCTCTATCNGGCAAGAGAAATAAAAGATAAAATGAACTTATGGGACTTTATCAGGATAAAAAGCTTCTGCACAGCCCAGGAAACAGTCAAAAAAACTAAGAGGCAGCCCACGGGATGGGAGAATATATTTGCAAATGACGCTACAGATAAAAGACTGGTATCCAAGATCTACAAAGAACTTCTCAAACTCAATACACGAGAAACAAATAAACAAATCAAAAAATGGGCAGAAGATATGAACAGACACTTTTCCAATGAAGACATACAAATGGCTAACAGACACATGAAAAAATGTTCAAAATCATTAGCCATCAGGGAAATTCAAATCAAAACCACACTAAGACACCACCTTATGCCAGTTAGAATGGCAAAAATAGACAAGGCAGGAAACAGCAATTGCTGGACAGGATGTGGAGAAAGGGGATCCCTCTTACACTGTTGGTGGGAATGCAAGTTGGTACAGCCACTCTGGAAAACAGTGTGGAGTCCCTTAAAAAGTTCAGGGCCATATGCACCCCATTGTTCATAGCAGCATTTTCCACAATAGCCAAATCGTTTAAGGAACCGAGATGCCCTTCAACAGATGACTGGATTAAGAAGTTGTGGTCCATATATACAATGGAATATTACAGCTATCAGAAAGAACGAGTTCTCAACATTTGCTGCAACATGGACGGCACTGGAGGAGATAATGCTAAGTTAAATAAGTCAAGCAGAGAAAGACGATTATCATATGATTTCCCTCATCTATGGAACATAAGAACTAGGAAGATCGGTAGGGGAAGAAAGGGATTAAGAAAGGGGGGTAATCAGAAGGGGGAATGAAGCATGAGAGACTATGGACTATGAGAAACGAACTGAGGGCCTCAGAGGGGATGGGGGTGGGGGAATGGGATAGACCGGTGATGCGTAGTAAGGAGGGCACGTATTGCATGGTGCGCTGGGTGTTATATGCAACTAATGAATCGTCGAACTTTACATAGGAAACCAGGGATGTACTGTATGGTGACTAACATAATATAATAAAAAACATTAAAAAAAAAAGAACTGGTAAAACTGCAGGGAGAAATATATAAATTTACCATTAGATTTGGATATTTCAGCATACTTCTATCAGAAATTGATGGATCCAGCAGGCAGAAAACCATAAGGATACAGTAGAATTGAACAGTGTTAAATTTGTCAGGGTTCTCCAGAGAAACAGAAACAATAGAATATAGAGAGAAGATTTATTATATAAATTGGCTCATGCAATTATGGAGGCTGAGAAATCCCACAGTCTGCTATCTGCAAACTGGGGAACCAAAAAAGAGAGTGGTTTAATCCATTTGCACTACAAATGTGGAAAAGGGGCAAGGAGAGAAGGGTCATGTTCAAATCCAAAGGCTGGAGAACAAGGAGCACCAATGTCTGAGGGCAGGGAAAGACGTATGTCTCAGCTAAAGCAAAAAGAACATATTCACTCCTTCTGCTCTTTTGTTCACTTGACAAAATACATCATATATGTCTTTTGCCAAAATAAATCCTTAAAAGCTATCAATAGAAACATGCTTCATTGAAAAAACAAATTTTAAACAACAGTGACATTTCGAGCTGAATGCTCAAAATCTTATATTTATATGAAATGTAACTTTTTTTAAATTTTAGAATAACTTGATACAAGTTTGGTATGAGTGACCATGTCCCTTAATTTTTTATCTTACCTCATGAAAAAATATACCCTATCAACTCTTAAGACTACTGATTCTCTTTCTTATCTGTTATATTTATGTACTTAATCTAAGAATTTTAATGCTTTTGCTCCAACAGAACAATATATTTAATGATCAAGAAAAGAGCATGGGCATATTAATAAGTGAAAATCCAACTAGGTTTTTTTGTAAATATTGAAATAAGAAGGTTTAGATCAAATGAGATTATGCATATTAACATTTTCTGACAATATTATCAGAGCTCTGTTTTGCTCAATAGTGTATCCTCAGTTCCCAGATTAGTGCCTGGCATATTGTATGTACACAATTAACTTACGTTGAATTAGTTGATTATTTATCAATTTCTGGCAATATTAGCCATTTTAATATTGATTTATGCACTACATGATAATGTATATATTGCAATGTCTAATATATTGGTTAAATCATATGAAACTGTGAAAATGTTATCTCTTTTGACATTTGGTACATATGTTATCAATAGGTTGGGTTATGTATTAAAACAATGATATGTAGTAACCATAAAGTTATGCTAAAGTGACTATTTTGGGTTCCTGTAAAGAAAATAACAATGTATTATGTTCAAATTATGGATTTTCCCTCCTTTATTGTGTGCCAGACATTTATAAGATTATACCTCCAGTTCTACATTTCTGAGCCCTATCTCTAAACTTTTCAATGATCTGCCATTTTAAAAGCTTCCACAGTCAAGTTCGGAAAATAGACCATGAGAGACTGTTTGATGTTTGCTGGCCATCCAGAAGATGGGTCTCCAAGAATTGGAGGCTAATCAAGGCCCAGTGAACTACACAAATATCATGGTAAGAGTTATTGGTGACCATGCTTTCTTCATGTTAATCTAAGAAAAGATGAATTCACTTAACAAAGACAGATTGAACCATAAAAAACATAAGCCTAAAAAGGCAAAGAGAAGGGATGAAAAGCATCCAGTTTCTTGATTCAAGTTCTTGCTGATGTCATATTTTGTTCCCCCTCTTTTAATAAGATTTCTCCATATCCTCATAATAAATTATGCCTTTCTCCTTAGGCTGAAGTTGGTTTTCTTTATTTGAAATCAAAACAGTTCTAAGTTTTTGTCATATCAAATAAAAAATAAAGCATAATGGAGCCTGAAGGATATTAATTAATTATACTTGCCTGTATCTACTTTGTTCTTTATCTGACAGCTACCTAAAATAGTGTTTTAATTATTCATTGATTAGTTCTTTGTTATAAAATATACCACCAAGAAAAAAATTCTATATAAAAGTGTTGTAGCTTTAAATAAATCACTGCAACTGGTGTATTAAAAAGTAGAGATGTTTATCTTAGTTCATATTAAAATTCAGTATTAAAATTTTTTCTCACGGAACTTGAATGATATGCATGTGTATGCAAAAGTGACTATTGAGACATATCATTAAAACTGCAGTAACAATTTGTTATGATAGAACATAACTTCTGCTTTCTAAGCTAGTCAATGGCCAAAGAATCAGGAAATTCACAAGTCAAGGAAGAGAGTTTTAGTTTTATTATTTCTGAACAATTAGTAAGAGAAGTAAATTCAGAGAAAAAATAATTAAATCATGGAAATTACAGAGAAAAGTATATGATAGACATATTTTTAAAAAATCTGTACAAAAACAACACAACAACAACAAAACAAACCTAGTATATAGGGATAAACCTAGTGTATGTGGGATAGGGTTTGAAACTACACCCACACAATTTCTTAAGAAGCAAAATTTAAGGATTTTTTTCCTAATGGATTATCCCCAGATGAGGAATTATACAGCCTATATAGCTGGGTAAAGATATGAAATATAAAATTTTATTCAAGTAACTGCCAATAGGTAATAACCAAATATAAAGGAAAGAGTTAGCATTTATTTGATTTTGATTCAAATGGAATTGTAGACAACTTCTATCTTTACTTTTTGCATTCATTTTAATTTTAATACTGCTTTGCAATAAAATAACATATATAATATATATATATACACACATATATAAATTTAAATCAGAAAATAGCACCAGAAGGAAAAAACAAAAGAAAACATAGAATGCCAGTTTTGTGTTGGGTTTGTTGTTTTGTTTTGTTTTGTTTTTACAACTCTGCCACTTTTGTTGTATCCTTTCTTATAAGTACAGAACTGAGAGTCAGAGGCTTATTTGCTTGTTTGTTTTCCTAGAGTACAAACTAGTAAAGAGCAAAACCAGGTGGAAAAACACATTTATAATTTCAAATTCCATGATGATTAAACTGCAAATCTCAATACTTTGGAAAGTGAGCTTATCCAACTTTGTACATTTTAATATTAATTTATGGCAGAATCAGAAGAAAGTGGAAAAAATCTTTAAAAAAATATAATATAAAAGTAGGATGCAGGACCTTCACCATATTTCTGATTGAGAACAAGGAAACAAGCCTTGAAATATGTTGTATTCTTACATATTATTTCATTAGCATCATTTTATAAATTGACATTGTTTTAATCTCCTAGGCTGAGGTTTTATTTTCTTTAAATTCTTTTGTTTTGTCAAATCTACGGGATTCTGATTTATTCAAATTCCACGTGCTTTGCTATCAAGATCTTTACATCACTGCGAATACCAAAGCAAAAAAAAAAAAAAAAAAAAAAAAACCAGCCAGAGAAAATCGGTCACAAAATGGAGCCTGCAAATTCCTTCAGAATATTTGAATATAATTATATTTAATATAAAGACAGATGCTAGTTTCAGCTGCCATATTTATGGTAAAAAATCATGAACCATTATTGTCTACTTGGCAATAGTAAAAAACAAAAGCATATCTAAGCAAACAAAACATTTCTTTAAGTTATATAAAAAGACTTTTTATCAGCTTTATAATTTAATTACAATTGTCTATGTACCTATCTAGTGTTATGTTAGTATTGAAACATGCTATTTCTATCAAGTAGTTTTTCTTTGAATTTCATTGGACAGAAGCTACTTTAGATGTGATTGAAAGCTATATTGTGTTTAACAACAGACACTAACTGAATTCATTCCGGTCCCTAGCTGTGCTTCATAACATTTTTAGTTTAGTTTAGTTTTATTGGTTTGGTTTGGTCTATCTTTTTTTGTCTGTTTATTTATAAAAAGGAAATAAGGCTATTTGCACAAGTTCCATAATAATAGCTTACGTCCAAGTTTTCAGGGACAACAAAAATGAGTTACCTCCTAAGGCATTTTAGTGTGTCTACTGAACATATATTCTTTTCCGTTTGCTCTTCAGAGTTTACCACAGAATTTATCATTACTTCCTATTTTTACCTTCTTTTAAAAAGAATTTCTATAGACCCACAAACTTAGAAACACTAATGCTAAATCTAATTTGTGATGTCTTTATAGCTGATATTGCTTTACCACTTAACATTATCTATAGCATACTGAGAAAACTCTTATAAGATAAAGCTTCTATACCATATCTGAGTTTCATGCATATAGGGATGAATGGCACCATCCTTCTTCAGCTTTGTCTGGAGTTTAATTTACCATGGATGTCAGACTGATGGCCATCCAAAGGACATGCTGAGATTTTTGATTCACTTCTCTGATTTTTGGTTGTTAATAAATTATTTGACAGCATCCTGCTAAGTAGCAAAATTCATAACAACTTTCAGATAGGTGTTGCCAAAAATGATTTTTGAGTGCATGTAGTTTTCATCTGTTGTAATTTAGTACATGACCTTTGTTTTCTTAAGGATATTAATCTATAGCACTAGATTGTTAAAAATGACTCATGATACTATGTATACCTTCTTGGGTGTGATTCTGGGGAAAATATTTGTAGATTATAGCAATTTTTATAAAGATAATACTGAAGTCTTACAATGAAGTGTTGAGGAGGCAGTATTTCCAGGAGATAAGAAGTATATCCAATAACAAATACTGAATCTTTACTTAAATTTGTCTTATGTTACATCATAGAAAAAACACAAGCAAATATAAACTTTTGCTGCTCGGGTACCAATGGGCTAGGGAGAACATCATTATCATCATCATTTTTCCCAGTCCTCACCAAAAATAACATGTCTTTAATGATTCACAGTAGGTTGAATTATTTGTTTTGTTTGTTTGCTTTATGGATTTTTTTTCTTTCAGCTTTATTGAGATAAAATTGACAAAATGTTGTGCAGGTTTAGGTGTACAGCATCAGAGAGAATATTATTAATGATTTTCCCACCTGCTTTTATTTCTTTTTCTTTTTTTAAAATTTTAATTCCAGTATAATTAAAGTACAGTGCTATATTAGTTTTATGTGTATGATATAGTGATTTAATAATTCTATACATTATACAGTGCCCATCAAGGTAAGTGGACTTAAAAAACCCTTCACCTGTTACCTATCCCTTCACCCAACTGCCCTCTGGTAACCACCAGTTTGTTCTCTACAGTTAAGAGTCTGTTTTTTGGTTTATGTCTTTTTTTCTTTGTTTACTTGTTTTGTTTCTTAGATTCCACATATGAGTGAAATAATAAGGTATTTGTCTTTCCCTGACTGACTTATTTGGCTTAGCATAATATTCTCTGATCCATTTTTTGTTTTGTTTTTAAAATATTTTATTTATTTATTTGTCAGAGAGAGAAAGAGCACAAGCAGGGGGAACGGCAGGCAGAGGGAGAAGTAGGCTCCCTGCTGAGCAAGGAATGTGATGTGGGACTCCATCCCAGGACCCTGGGATCACAACCTGAACCAGAGACAGACACTTAACAGACTGAGCCACCCAGGCGTCCCTAGGTTCATTTGTTACAAATGGCAAACCCATTCTTTTTTATGGCTGAGTAATATAATATATATTATAGCATTATTTATTGTAGCCAAGATATGGAAACATGTCTTTTCTATGGCTGAGTAATATTCCTTTATATATATATATATATATATATATATTCCTTTATATATATATTCCTATATATAGGTATA
>NC_048224.1:92637222-92657837 GCF_002007445.2 Ailuropoda melanoleuca | reverse complement strand
AAATTATATATATATAAAATTATATATATATATAAAATTATATATATATATATAAAATAGCATTATTTACAACACCTGAGATATGGGTGTTGTAAATAATGCTGCATATTCCATATTTTGGGTATTGTAAATAATGCTGCAATAAACAGTGGTGCATGTATCATTTCGAATTAGTGTTTTCATATCCTTTGGGTAAATACCCAGTAGTGAAATTACTGGATCATATGGTATTTCTATTATTAATTTTTTGAGGCATGGCCATACTGTTTTCCATAGTAGCTGCACCAGTTTGCATTCCCACCAACAGTTCATGAGGATTCTTTTTTCTCCACATCCTCACCAACACCTGTTATTTCTTATCTTTCTTATCCTAACCCTTCTGACAGGTGTGAGGTGATATTTCTTTGTGGTTTTCACTTGCATTTCCCTGAAGATGAGTGATGTTGAGCATCTTTTCATGTGTCTGTTGGCCACCTGGATGTCTTCTTTGGAGAAATGTCTGTTCATGTCTTCTGCCCATTTTTTAATTGGATTATTTGGGTTTTTTGGTGTTGAGTTGTGCAAGTGCTTTATATATTTTGGATACTTAACCCTTTATCAAATATGACATTTGCAAATATCTTCTCCTATTCCATAGGTTGCCTTTTATTTATTTATTATTTTTAGTTTGTTTTTATTTAAGTTCAATTAGCCAAGGTACAGTATATCATTNATTTTTAGTTTGTTTTTATTTAAGTTCAATTAGCCAAGGTACAGTATATCATTGATTTTTTATATAATGTTCAATTATTCTTCAGTTCAGTTGCCTTTTAGTTTTGTTGGTTGTTTCCTTCACTCTGCAGAAGCTTTTTATTTTGGTGTTGTCCCAATAGTTTATCTTTGCTTTTGTTTTCCTTGTCTCAGGAGACATATCTAGAAAAATGCTTCTATGGCCGATGTCAGAGAAATTACTGTCTGTTCTCTCTCTCTTTTTTTTTTTTAAGGATTTTATTTATTTATTTGATAGAGATAGAGATAGCCAGCGAGAGAGGGAACACAAGCAGGGGGAGTGGAGAGGAAGAAGCAGGCTCACACCAGAGGAGCCTGATGTGGGACTCGATCCCATAACGCTGAGATCACGCCCTGAGCTGAAGGCAGACGCTTAACCGCGGTGCCACCCAGGTGCCCCTGTCTGTTCTCTCTTAACAGCATTTTTATGGTTTCAAGCCTCACATTTAGGTCCTTAATGCATTTTGAGCTTATTTTTGTGAATAGTTTAAGTAAGTGGTCTACTTTCATTCTTTTTTTCATGTAATGATACTGTTTTCCAAACACCATTTGTTGAAGAGATTGTCTTTTCTCCCATTGCATAGTTTTGCCTCCTTGTTGAATATTAAATGATCATATAATTGTGGGTTTATTTCGGTGCTCTCTATTCTGTTCCATTGATCTATGTGTCTATTTTTGTGGCAGTACCATAATGTTTTGGTTACTACAGTTTTGTTGTATATCTTGAAAACTGGAATTGTGATACTTCCAGTTTTGTTGTTCTTTTTCAAGATTGCTTTGGCTATTTGAGGTCTTTTGTGATTCCATATAAATTTTAGGATTATTTGTTCTACTTCTGTGAAAAATGCGTTTGGTATTTTGATAGGGATTGCATTAAATCTGTAGATTGCTTTTGGTAGTGTGGGCATTTTAACAATATTTGTTCTTCCAATCCATGAACATGAAATATCTTTCCATTTTTTTGTGTGTTTTTTCAAATTCCTTCATCAATGTTTTATAGTTTTCAGAGCACAGGTGTTTCACCTACTTGGCTAATTTAATTCCTAGGTATTTTATTATTTTTGATGCAATAACAAATGGGATTGTTCTCTTAATTTCTCTGATACTTCATTATTAGTGTATAGAAATGCAACAGATTTCTATATATTGACCTTGTATCTTATACCTTATTGAAATCATGTATCAGTTCCAACAGTTTTTTGGTGGAGTCTTTAGGATTTTCTATATATAGTATCGTATAATCTGCAAATAGTGAAAGTTTTACTTCTTCTTTACCAATTTGAATAACTTTTATTTCTTTTTTGTTTTCTGATTTCTGTTTTTTGTTTTCTGTGACTAACATTTTGGAACTATGTTAAATAGGAGTGGTTAGGGGCGCCTGGGTGGCACAGCGGTTAAGCGTCTGCCTTCGGCTCAGGGCATGATCTCAGCGTTATGGGATCGAGCCCCACATCAGGCTCCTCCGCTATGAGCCTGCTTCTTCCTCTCCCACTCCCCCTGCTTGTGTTCCCTCTCTCGCTGGCTGTCTCTATCTCTGTCGAATAAATAAATAAAATCTTTAAAAAAAAAAGAGTGGTTAGAGTGGATATTCTTGACTTGTTCCTGATATTAGGGAAATCGCTCTCAGTTTTCACCATTGAGTGTGATGTTAGCTGTGGGTTTTTCATATATGGCCTTTATTCATTAATGTATGTTCCCTCTAAACCTACTATGTTGAGAGTTTTTTACCATGAATGGATGTCATACATTTACCGCTTTTTCTACATCTATTGAAATGATCCAGTCTTTATCCTTTCTCTTGCTGATACAACNTTGATACAATGTATCATATTGATTTATTTGTAAATATTGAACTACCATTGCATCCCAGGAATAAATCCCACTTGATCATGATGAGTGACATCTTTAAATGTATTGTTGGATTTAGTTTGCCAATATTTTGTTGAGGATTTTTGTATCTATTTTCATCAGAGATATTGGCCTATAGTTTTTTTGTTGTTGTTTTGTTTTTTGTTTTGTTTTGTTTTTTTGTGGTGTCTTTATCTGGTTTTGGTATTGGGTTAATGGTGACTTCATAGAATGAATTTGAAAGTTTTCCTTCCTCTTCTATTTTTTGGAATAGTTCGAGAAGAATAGGCATTAACTCTAAATGCTTGGTACAATTTACCTGTGAAGCCATATGGTCCTGGACTTTTGCTTGTTGGGAATTTTTTTTTAAGGTTTTATTTATTTATTTGAGAGATAGAAAGAGACCGAGAGAGCACACACACAAGTGGGAGGAAGGTCAAAGGGAGAAGAGCAAGCAGCTTCCCTGCTGAGTGTGGAGCCTGACTCGGGGGGTTGATCCCAGGACCTTGAGATCATGACCTGAACTGAAGTCAGATGCTAACTGACTGAGCCTCCCAGGTGCCCCTGTTGGGAGTTTTTTGATTACTGATTCAATTTCCTTTCTGATAATTGGCCTGTTCAAATTTTCTATTTCTTTCCGACTGAATTTTGGGAGGGAGGTTATATGTTTCTAGGTATTTATCTGTATCTTCTAGGTGTCCAATTTGTTGGCATATAATTTTTCATAATATTTTCTTATAATCTTTTGTATTTCTGTGGTATTGATTGTTATTTCTCCTTCTTTCATTTCTGATTTTGTTTGTTTGAGTCCTATTTAGTCCAATTATCCTAATTGATAAACTTTTAGCCAGTCTGGCTAAACATGCTTGTGTTTTCATTTTCACTATTCTCCATGTATGTCTTTCTTTCCTTTTTGATTTTGTGGTTGATCCATTCATTGTTTAGAAGCATGCTATTTAACTTCTATGTATTTGTGTTCTTTCCAGAATTTTTCTTGGGGTTGATTTCATAGTGTTGTGGTCAGAAAAGATGCACAGTATAACTTTGACCTTTTTGGATTTTTTGAAACTGGCTTTGTGGCCTAACGTGATCTATTCTGGAAAATGTTCTATGTGCACTTGAAAAGAATTTGCATTCTGTTGATTTAGGATGGAATGTTGTGAATATATCTATTAGATCCATCTGGTCCAATGTGCCATTCAAAGCTACTGTTTCCTTGTTGATTTTCTGTTTGGATGATTTGACCATTGATGTAAGTGGGATATTAAAGTTCCTTACTATTGGGGCGCCTGGGTGGCTCAGTTGTTAAGCGTCTGCCTTTGGCTCAGGGCATGATCCCAGAGTCCTGGGATTGAGCCCCACATTGGGCTCCTCCACTGGGAGCCTTGCTTCTTCTNTGCCTTTGGCTCAGGGCATGATCCCAGAGTCCTGGGATTGAGCCCCACATTGGGCTCCTCCACTGGGAGCCTGCTTCGTCTTCTCCCACTCCCTCTGCTTGTGTTCCCTCTCTCGTTGGCTGTCTCTCTCTCTGTCAAATAAATAAATAAAATCTTAAAAAAAATAAAGTTCCTTACTACTATTGTATGGGTATTGATTACTTTATTTATATTTGTTAATAGCTGCTTTATGTATTTGACTGTTCCCATGTTAGGTGCATAAATATTTACAATTATTCTACCTTCTTCTTGGAGTGTTCCCTATATGATTATATAGTGTTTTGTCTCTTGTTACAGTCTTTGTTTTAAAGTCTATTTTGTCTGATATAAATATTGATATGCTTTCTTTTCTTTTCCATTTCCATGAAAATTTTTTTTCTCTCTCTTCACTTTCAATATACAGGTGTTTTTAGGTCTGAAATGAGTCTTTCGTAGGTAGCATATGGATGGGTCTTGCTTTTTTATCCATTCCATCACCCTATGTCTTTTGTGTTTTTTTTGTCTTTTTTTTTTTAAGATTTTATTTATTTATTTGAGATTGAGTTTCTTCAAACGAGAAATGAAATCTTTCACTAATGATGTTGGCTAACAGTTTATGTCAAGTTAATATTCAAGAGAGGTATTATATAATTATCACTTGATAACCAATAAGAAATTATGGCTATGAACTGTGGTTTATTAAATTATTGTTACAGTCTTTGTATTAGTTTGTAGGTGTGCCATAACAAAATCCTTCAGATTGGGTGGCAAATATCAAGGCGTCGCCAGGTTTGATTTTTCATGAAGTCCCTTTCCTTGGCTTGCAGATGGCTGCCTTCTCACGATGTCCTCACATGGTTTTTTCTCCATGCACACATATCCTTGGGATTTCTTCCTTTTCTTAAAAGGATATAAGTTGCATTGGATTTGGGCCTTCCCATATGATCTCATTTAACCTTAATTACCAAAAGTCCTTATCTTTGAATACAGTCATGTTGGAGCTTAAAACTTCAACATATGAATTTTGGAGGAGCACAATCCAGAACATAGCAGTTGGTATATAAATATTATATCTATGTGTGCATAAATATTATGTATATGCTATATATATACATGGTATATGGTTGATCTACATATATATGTTATATACATATGTCAAGGGAGATTATAAATACATATTTATTATTTATTTTTTATTTTATTCTTGTTTTTCATTGAAATAGATGTTTTCATTCATATGGAGTTATTTGGTGATTATTCCGATTAGAAAATCTCAAAAACCTTAATAGATTTATCACATAAAGAAATATTTTCCTTTTATATGTCCCACAGATGTTAACTTCACTACACAATCACCGATATCCAAGTAACTTGATATTTTTAAATAAATATAGCAAAAATATCTTCTTAAATGTTGGTGTGAAACTAGATTGACATATTTAATATATTCTCTGAATTTCACCTTGAAAGAGATGTGCGACTAGAAATTCAAAATAATTCCAGTAAGAATATTCTGAGAAAAAGGGACTGCCAAAAAACCCCAAATCTGGACTTAGATAAGGAAAAATTTTATTCAAAAGTATTATCTCAGTCACAGAGAGAGACAGAATAGGGAGAGCGCTCTGACCTGATCTACAGGAATCTCAAAGGGCAGGCAAAAAAGAGTTTTCTTTAATAGGGATGTATAAATGAGGCCAACAAACAAACAAACCCCAAAACCCACCACAAACAACAACAACAAAAAACAGGTATGGGGAAGTAGGATGGGACAGTGGCATATTTGGACAGTTGGGCAGGAAATTTCTTTCCCTGAGGTCAGCCTATTCTCAAGAGTGCCCATAAGGAGAGTTTATTCCATATTCCACTCTGACCCAGACTGTGGCTTGGTCAATGTTCAAGAGCTTTTGACAAGGGAAAGAAGCGTAACTAAACATTACTTAGGTCAAATTTTCAGGTGTTTTGTTGAGGTTGGTCAGTGAGTACAAAGAGTCAAACAAAATACTTATGAGGCAAAAAGAATCTGGTGTTCTGTGTCTGGCCTTGTCATGTGTTTATCTAAGTCCTATGGGGCTCACCTTTGAGCTGAGTCTTTTCTCAGAACACAAAGGGATAGAACATTTTCTGAAACTTTGCTGTTTTTCAGGAGCACAGACCTCAGGTAGTTTAATATTGACACAATCAATGTACATGAGTAGATGTCATCATGAGTTATTTTTCTTCTAACATTCAGACATACCTTTGGTATATGGAACCTCATGCTAGCCTGAATTGGTGCTTCATAAATATTAGTAATCATAGCATATTTATCATTATGATTAGCTGAAATTTTACTAAGAAAGCAGACAGAAGTCAATTTTTAGCCCCATTTATGATATCATGAAACAAATTCTATTACTGTAGCAGAATTGGAGATGACTAAATGTTTTGTGGATTCATCACAGTTTGGACATGGGATTGAAAGATACTGGTTGCCTTCCTTTCACAAGAAGATACAGCCTGAAAAGTTTAGCAGAAGTGGTGAACATCTGTGTCTGTCACTTATTTTGGACATACACTTTGAGTCATAGGGATTAAATATCACTTCAACTTCTGGAGTAGGTAAATGGAATTGTTGATGGCAGATTTTGTCTTCCATCTCTAATGCCAAATCCCTTACAATAGATGATGTTGTCTCCTTTTTATTTTTTTATACTTCCAAGAGATACAAAATCTTGATATTGTCACAGTCTTTTAGAATCAATACTAACAAGGGATTGCATTGACATTTCCTTATGAAAATTGTTTGTCTTTTATCCCTGTGCATATTTTCCATGCAAGAGTATAAAATACCAGCAAAACTAGAGCCAAGCCTCCTTCTGCTATTGTGCAATCATCAGAAATGCTTAAATAGATTTTTTCTAAGTAATGCAGGTTTCGTGTGTTTATACAACAAATTAAAATATACCTATCAGCTTGAGAAGTATCTGCTTGGTAAATAAACTTTAAGAAGTAGATCCATCCTAATGGACCTGAAGTAGTTCATCTGCAGGTCTTTTCCTTATCTAGGAAAAAAAATTATAAATGTTTACATTTATATAAAAAGGGAATTTGTAGCTTGAAATAATGTGCATTTTTTCTAGTCTACATTAAAATCTTATTTTTCTTGTTCAAAGTCCATACTTTCAAAAATAAATTGTAAAATCTCTGCAGCTGAGTGAAGAACTCTTTTAACTAAACATCTGGAACATCACTAAATTACCCAAATTAAGACTTGAGTAAGTTATTCCAAACTGCATAAAATATTAATATACTATTTAATTCAATATATTTAAGAGGTTGATTAAATTTATATTTTTATGGGTGTTACACACTTTTAATTGAAATTTCAGAAAAATATATAACATTTCATGATACATAATGCCATAAAATATAAATGTATTTAAGTCTTTGAATCTAAAACTCAATAATGCTTAAGGCAAATCCCTGACCCTGAGAATTTAATTTAATACCAACCCACCCCACACACACGTGTACCCACTACTAAAACTGTAGAAATAAATTAACTCATTTGAGGCAGCTGTACCGTTGAAATTCCATAACTTTGAGTCCATTATGAAATTATAAGCAAATAAATATGGACTTTGACTAAACATACTCACTAATGTGGAGTACTACCACAATGGTAAATTTTTTAATCCCTTTATTTCATTAAAAACATAAAATTTTGTAATAAACATAGGAGTGCAGATATCTCTTTGAGATACTGACTTCAAGTCTTTGGAATATCTACACAGAATTGGGATCACAGGATCATGTTTTGTTCCATTTTTATTTTTTTGAGGAGCCTCCACACTTTTGTCTACAGTGTTTGCACCATTTTACATTTCCAACAACAATGTATGAGAGTTCTAATTTCTCTACATCTTCATTAACACTTATTTTTTGTTTTTTGATAGTGACCATAGTAAGAGATGTGAAGTGATATCTCATTGTGATTTTGATTTGCATTTCCCTGATGATTACTCATGTTGAGTGAGTACTTTTCAGATACCTGTTGGCCATAGTAAAAATATAGAGATAACCTAAATATAGAGAGTAAAAATATAGAGATAACCTAAATATATATTAACAGATGAACACATAAAGAAATATGGTATATACATACAATAGAATACTACTTAACCTTAAGAAAGAAAGAAATCCTGCCATATGCAACCAACGTGGACGAACCTGCGGGACATAATGCTAAATGAAATAAGTCAGTCACAGAAGAACAAATATTGCATGATTCCACTTATATGAGATAATGTAAAATAGTCAAACTCATAGAAGCAAATCGTAAAATGATGGTTTTGAGGATGAGAGAGTGGAAAAGGAGAATTGTTCTATCAGTATAAATTTCAGTTGTGTAAGATGAATATATTCTAGAGATCTTTTATACAACATAATGCCTATAGTTAAAATCACTGTATTGTACACTTAAAAATTTAAGACAATAGGAGCACCTGGGTGGCTCAGTAAGTTAAGCATTTAATTCTTGATTTTGGCTCAGGTCATGATCTCAGAGTGATGAGACTGAGCCACTTGTCAGTCTCCATGCTCAACCCAGAATCTGCTTGAGATTCTCTCCCCCTACCCCTCCCTCCCTACCTCCACTGCTTGCACACACTCTGTCTCTCTCAAATAAATACTTTTTTAAAAGATTTTATTTATTTATTTAACAGAGAGAGAGAGAGGGCACAAGTAGTCAGAGCGGCAGGCAGAGGGAGAGGGAGAAGCAGGCTTTCCGCCGAGCAGAGAGCATGATGTGGGGGATTATGGCCTGAGCCAAAGGCAGATGCTTAACAGACTGAGCCACACAGGTGCCCCAATAAATAAAATCTTTGAAAAAAATTTTAAGATCTCATGTTTAGTGCTCTTACCACAGGAAAAAAAGAAAAAAGAATAAGAAAGAAAAAAAGAAAGAAAAAGAAAGAAAGAAAGAAAGAAAGAAAGAAAGAAAGAAAGAAAGAAAAAGAAAGAAAAGGTGAAAGACAAGAGGTTATTTGGGGTTAGTAGCAGAGTCAGCCTTTTCTAGCTTTAGAAGTGTGAAATATGACCACGTATTAATATATTTTGCTTTAACACATGAACATTTGTAAATTTATCCACAGCATCAGAGATACAATTCTACTAAATTTTTTTGTAAATTATTACTCCATTATACCACAGGCTTATGTAACATTATAAAGGGAAAAGTGAGAGTAGCTTATTTTTTTCTTATATCAATACACCAAAATTCATAGAGTCTTCCTAGCAATGTGTACATAGAGGTAAGAATATGGGAAATTCAAATTCAGTGCCAGGAAAACAGAAGTAACTCGGATCATGTTCCAGTGTTATTGTGCGGAAGTCATGTTATCCAGTGGTTTTCCCTTATCCTCTATCTCTTCACTTTACAAAACAATGATCTATTTAGATATATACATCTCACACTTTCCTAGAATGGTTCAGATTTTCCTTTGACACTCATTCCTAGTCACTCCAGTTCACAGCAATTTTTATGAAGAGGTAGCTATTCTCCAAACAACACCATGTACCAGTGTGCCTGAGAGAGGAGTGCTCTTCCTCAGTTTGGCAAATGCTTACATAGAACACATTTGTTTTCTAGCAGTTTGATTTATGAAGAAATTACATATAGTGTTTTATGCAAACTGCATCTATAAATAAATAAAAGCAATAACTTGACTGTTAACAGTAAACACGATCAGAGCTGAGAAACATATTGGAGCAAGCAACATCTGTTTAAAAAAGACCGATCTCAATAATTTTCCTTTTTATCATTTCTAAAGAGAAATTATTAAGTATTCCTGCTTTGTAACTTAGCATTTTCTGAATAAAATATATTTTTGGAATTAGTATGTCATAAGTGAGTAGAGTAAAAATTAAAATATTAATATAATTGAGTTAATGAACAACTAAGCCCCCCCCCAAAAAAAATGCATTGCTTTCTTTGGTCCACAGTTTAACACAGTGATAGCAATCCAGGTAATAGAACTCTTTTGGGAATATTCTAAGAACTCCCTTAGCAAAGTCATTACAGACTGGCCTGTGCTTCATATAATTTCTGTGATAAGCTACTTAAAATTTAATTGGGTTTAGCTCCAAAATATTTTTTCATAACATAAGTACAGTAGATGAATAAACCTTTTTGATTCATTTATTTATATCAACTTAAGGAAGCTCATTAATACAATTCCTTTGCAGATGTTTGTATTAAATAGAAATGCTCAATGAAATATTGCAAGGATCTTTAAGAACCCATATTCCTTACCATCAAATCATGTTGGTGGATGAAAAATTTGATTAAGTGAATTAAATATCCACTTAATTTGCTGACAGAAAGACAAGTACTATTTTTGGCTTTTATTGAGATATAACAGAAGTTGTTACAGAAATTTTTATTTTTCTTGAATACTGTTTTCCCTAAAACCTTATAAATACTACCTACTTACTATTTCTTATATTGAAAATTTCCTTATACTCCATTTAAGAATTAGCCACCAGCCCATATTTCAAATGTTGTATCATAATTTACTGTTCCCATTTATTGTGAGTTTCCTTGCTCATTTCAATTGGTTCTTTTACATGAATCATGATTTGTAAGCAAGTGAAACAAAGCTCCAGTGAAAGATGCCCCAAACTTTCTTTGTAAGTCAAACACAGATCTCATTCAATCAGTAGGTCATATTAAATAGAATTTTTACTGCAACCTTAAGTATGGGCATATCAAATGCCCTTTGTCAGCATATCCATGAGTCATTTTGACATCTTTACTCTTGAATCCATTCCTTAACCTAGATCCCACATTAATCTCATGCCTTTATTCTCTGTGATGTTTTCTCTTCCTTGATTTTCCTTCCAATTAGATGTGAAGTCATATACAAGTTTCCTCAGTGATGACCCTTGTTTTTAAACAAATTTCTGTTATATTTTTCCACAGTTTCTATCACTGTCTCTAAATATTTGGTAGGATGAAATAGTAGCTATACATATAGACATGCATTGGAGATGTTGCAGGTTTGGTTCCAGATGACCTCAAAAAAATGAATAATGCAATAAAGCAAGTCAATGAGCTTTCTGGTTTCACAGTGCATCTAAAAGTTATATTTATACTATATAAGTGTTATAGAAATAAATTATGTTTACACTATACTATAGTCTACTGAATGGGTAATGGCATTATGTCTAAAAAAACAGTGCACACACTTCAATTTAAAAAATGTTGCTAAAAATTGCTATCATTTGCGTGAAATTTCTGCCAGTTATAATCTCTTTGCTGGTGGAGGGTCTTGCCTCATTGTTGATGGCTTCTGACTGATCAGAGTTGATAGCTGCTGGAGGCTGAGGTGGCTGTGGCAATTTCTTAAAATAAAACAACAATGAAGTTTGTTGCATCAATCAACTCTTCTTTTCATGAATGATCTTTCTGTAACATGTGATGCTTTTTGATGGCAACTTACCCACAGTAGGACTTCTTTCAAAATTGAAGTCAATCCTCTCAAATACTGCTGCTGCTTTATCAACTAAGTTTGTGTAATATTCTAAATCCTTTGTTGTCATTTCAACAATCTTCACAGCATCTTTACCAGGAGTAGATTTCATCTCAAGAAACCACCTTCTCTACTCATCCAAAGAAGCAACTCTTCATCTGTTCAAGTTTTATCATGAGATTGCAGAAATTCAGTCACAATTTCAGGCTCCACTTCTAATTCTAGTTCTCTTACTATTTCCACCACATCTTCAGTTGCTACTTCCACAGAAGTCTTGAACCCCTAAAACTCAGCTATAAGAGACGTCATTAGTTTCTTCCAAACTCTTGTTAATGCTGATATTTAACTTCTTCCCATGAGTCACCATTGCTCTCAATGTCATCAAGAATGGTGAATTCTTTCCAGAAGGTTTTCAAATTGTTTTGCCCAGATCCATCAGAGAATCATTACCTATGGCAGCTAGTACAAAATATATTTCTTTTAAAAAAAAACTATTTTATTTATTCATTTGACAGAGAAAAAAAGAGAGAGAGCACAAGCAGGGGGAGCAGCAGGCAGAGGGAGAGGGAGAAGCAGGGAGCTAGATATGGGCTTGATCCCAGGACCCTAGAATCTGACCTGAGCTGAAGGCAGATTTTTAATGGACTGAGCCACACAGGAATCCCCAAAATGTATTTCTTAAACAATATGACCTGAAGGTCAAAATTACTTCTTGATCTATGGGCTACAGAATGGATACTGTGTTAGCAGGCATGAAAACATGAATCTTGTAAATCTCCATCAGAGTTCTTGGGTGACCAGATGCATTGTCAATGAGCAGTAATATTTTGAAAGAAATCTTTTTTTTTTTTTTTTCTGAGCAGCAATTCTCAACAGTGGGTTTAAAATATTTAGTAGATTGGGGTGCCTGGGTGGCTTAGTCAATTAAGCATCTGACTCTTAGTTTCAGCCCAGGTCATGATTTCAGGGTCGTGAGATTGAATCCACATTGGCCTCCATGCTCAGTGGAAATCTACTTGAGATTCTCTTCCTCTCCCCTTCCCTCTGCCCCCCCTAAAATAAATAAATGAATCTTTAAACTATTCAGATCATGTTATAACCGGATGTGCTATCATCCAGGTTTTGTTGTTCCACTTAAGGAACACAGGCAAAGTAGATTTAACATAATTCTTAAGAGTCTAGGATTTTTGTAATGGTAAACAAGCATTGGTTTCATCTTAAGTCACCAGCTGCTTTAGCTCCTAATAAGAGAATCAGACTATATTTTGAAGCTTTGAAGCCAGGCACTGACTTCCCCTCTCTAGCTAAGAAAGTCCTAAATAGCTTCTTCTTCTAATGGAAGGTTGTTTCATCTACATTGAAAATCCATTGTTTAGTGTAGTCACTTTCATTGAAGATTTTAGCAAGATCTTCTGGAAAACTTTCTACTGCTTCTACACTGGATGTATTAAAACAGAAAACTGCTTCCCTTTGGGCTTCCATGTTATGGAGATGGCTTCTTTCCTTTAACCTCATGAACCAACCTCTGCTAGCTTCATACTTTTCTTCTGCAGCTTCCTCATCTCTCTCAGCCCTCATAGAATTGAAGAGAATTAGAGCTTTGCTCTTGATAGGACTTTGGCTTAAGGGAATGTTGTGGCTGCTTTGATCTTCTATCCAGGCCACTAAAACTTTCACCATCTCAGCAATAAGGCTGTTTCACTTACTTACCATTCGTGCATTCACTGGAATAGCACTTTTAATTTCCTTTAAGAACTTTTCCTTTGCATTTACACCTTGGCTAACTATTTGGCATAAGAGGCCTAGCTTTTGACCTAGGCCTTCCTTACCAAGCTTAATCATTTCTAGCTTTTGATTTAAAGTGAAAGATGTGGACCCTTCCTTTCACTTAAACACTTAGAGGCCATCGGCAAGTTATTAATTGGTCTAATTTCAATATTGTCATGTCTCAGAGAATATCAAGGAGATGAGGAGAGACTGGGCAATGGCCAGTCAGTGGAGTAGTCTGCACACACACACCATTTATCGATTAAGTTGCCATCTTATATAGTGCAGTTTGTGATGCCCCCAATTAGAGTAGTAACATCAAAGATCACTGATCACAGATCACCATAACAAACATAATAATGAAAAAGTTTGAAATACTGTGAGAACTACTAAAATGTGACAGAGACATAAAGTGAGCAAATGTTGTTGGAAAATGGTGCCTATAGACTTGCTTGATGCAGGGTTGCCACAAACCTTCAATTTATATATATAAAAAAGTAATATCTGCAAAGCAAAATAAAGAGAAGAGCAATTAAATGAGGTATGACCATGCATCTATCTTACACACTAAGGATAAATGAGTATATCTATAGTACTATCTCTATATAGTATTATATGTATATTTTTCTGTGTATATATATATATATATATATATCAGTACATCTTAAGTATATAAATAAGAGCCAAATTACTGTATTAAAGGATATGAACCTCTTCACTTTACTGGTGATCCAACAGTGTATTGATCTGCACAAGCAGTGCATAAGTTTTAATTGCTTATGTATTCACCGGTCTTACTCTTTTCTGATTTAAAAACATTTTAAGTTGAAAGTAATGAATAGTTTTCTTCTATTGAGGTTTGAATAATTTGGAATAGTTTTTAATATGCTTATTCAGTTTTCTACTAAGTGGTTTGTAGAATTACTCTATATTCTAGAGGTAATTATTTATTAAGGTTTTCAATATTGCACATATCTCCTCCAAATCTATCACTTGTGGAACATGATAAATCTTTTGTTGTATTCTTAAATTATGTAAATATACAGACAAACATAAATATACACATATATATTTACACACACATAAATAAGTCACATCAGAATGTGTAAATATACAACCTATAAATGCACACATTCTATGATATATACATTTATACATCTGTTTACAGATATAATAGTATTTTTTTCCATTTTAACAGACAGACACCCAACAACAACACACACATGTGCACATACACCAGTGAGAAATATCTGAAAATATGCTGTTGGAAAATGTGATTATGATCCTGATGACAATATATTTATAGGTGAGGCAATTACAAATAGACTTCATATTTAATTAATGTATTTATTTCTTCAGTAGTAAAATTATTTATTATGTAAAAGTATACTGTACACCAAGAAAAATTAAGTGGCCATCTATTGTACATAATAAATATTCATGGCTAAAATTCAAATTTTCCATTATAATAATTAACGGAACATATGTGGTATTCTTGTCTTTCCTTCTAAAAACCGTAGGCCTGATTACCCTCATGTAGTCAATTTGGTACAAGATGGTCTTAAAATTACCTCTTCATATATTTGAGGTGAAGATCTATTTTAAAATCTACATTTCTCAAATAATTTAAATCAAATTATGATACATAGTCTGATAGATCAATCCTACATCAAATAAACAACAAGAATCAGAATGTCATATATTTTGTAAAATATAGTTGATATCTTTTCAAGCTTTATTATAGTTATTCTAAAGTATAAGACGTCAAGATCCGCGGGCCACAAAAACTCATTTATAAATTCAAATTAAGAAATAAAGTCATGGTTATATAAACTGTTTTTTTTTCGTACTGCCCTAGACAACAAAGAGTTGGTATCAAAGGGTTTTTTTTTTAATAACAATAATTCTGGAGTTGGTGTAATCCTCTTTCCAAATCTTTCTGTTAATATTTGAAAAAAAAATGCTAGAATGACATATGCTAGTACTAAAACTTGTTCTTAGAAGGTTCTAAGAACAACGTTTTAGTATTAAGGCAAAACGAAATTGCCTTCAGGTTTTTTTTTTCCAGTTAAGTTAATGAAGAAAAATTTAATTCTACACCTTTAATAAATAAATATCATGTACAGCTTTCCATTTCTCATGAGACAGAACATTTTTTCTCACTAAATTTTCTTTTTACTCACTTTTTCCGAATCCCCAGTCTTATACTCTCAACACAATATTCTATTTATTGTTGGTCTGGAAATCCAGTTTAGTATCACAATGAATGCAAAGATGGTGACGTTTGCTAACTTTTCTTGCACATTCCAACCATAGGATGGTGAGCATATTCTCACGCTGTCTTTATTGAAACTGTACTAAATTGTTATTCCTTTCATCCAGCAAAATATTTATGCAAATGAATATAAGATGGCAATATCTAAACTGCTGATGTTTAGTCTAAAATTTTGAGCAAGATCTTACTATTTGTATCCAGGTTTCTTTTATATTCATTGTAATTGCTTCAAGCTCACACAAACAGTATCATAAGGGTGCATCTTATTGATTCTGGAACCTGTTCATTTCTGAGTGAACTATACAGAAATAAGTAATAAGAAGAGCCTATACCATCTACACAATGGGTTATTCCCCCTCTATATCCTTTGAAGTTCTCCTGATCATTTTGTGTAAAATGTTGCTAAGATAAAATTCACTGTAATATACAGTACTGCGTGAACTTTAAATACCAGATACATTTTTTTCACAATACTTATGTTAGCATCCTTTCTCAGATATGTATCTTGAAAGACCTAAACATTTATATTAACCTTCTGCATAAAGGGTTTTAAAATGTTTTAAATAACTTAAAAAAAAAAGCACACTGAAGCTATATCATTAACCTAGTCAGTGACAAGAGATTTACTTTAAGTTTAGAATTTACCCAAGGAAAGAATGTCAATAAGCAGTGATGAGTTCCACAAAGCAGGTGCATAACAGCAAATAGAACAATCACTCAAAATGACACATTTCAAACCTAAAGAAATGAGAGATCTGTGTCAACTGACTTCAACTAACAATCTGTAGAAAATGGACTTGAAAACTCTTTAAGGTAACTTTGTCTACAGGTATAGCATTTTAACACAATACTAGGTAATGAAATATTTGAGAAATACCTGGTGTAGCCATGTCAAAGACTTCATGACAGGTAGTAATCAGTTGTATTATTGATTATGCTGGATATATGTTATAGTCCAAATAACCCATAATCGATAACATGCAAAAAAAGGTATCTGAAGAGTAAAATGTATTTATTCCAAAAGAAATATGATCCCTAAAGGAAAATGCCATCATATTTTACATAAATAGGCAATGTCAATCAAAGTGCCCCACATTTTAATAATAGCTTGGATTTAAAATATTTATTAAACAAAATCTGGATACTATAAATTATACACCATAAACATCAAATGCCAGGTAATGTCTAAGGGACTGTGATTGGAAAAAAAATGCAAGTTGTCAGTTCCAGACATATTTTAAAACAGTGGTGGGATATTTAAGTGATTCCTTTGAGATTACAGGAAGTAAAAATGGGAACAATATGCATTTTTATTTAGAGGTCATTTATAGATGGTTCACATAATTTACAGTTTTTTATTTTTTTACTAAAATGATGTTAAATAACAATGTGCTAGTATACTGAATATTGGAAAGGAGCTCTCTATATTTCTAGGAAAAGAGACTAATTTTTAAGTATAATTAACATACAATTTTATATTAGTTTCAGGTGTACAACATGTTGATTTGACAATTCTAAACATTACTCAATACTCACCACAATAAGTATAGTCACCATCTGTCACCATACAACATTATTAAAATATTATTGAATATATTCCCTATGCTGTACTTCATCTCCCCAACTTATTTATTTTATAGCTGGAAGTCTGTACCTCTTAATAACCTTTATCAATTTCTCCATCACCCCCACACCTCTCCTCTGACAACCACCAGTTGGTACTCTATATTTAAGAGTCTGTGTGTTTTTTGTATGTTTGTTTGTTTTGCTTTTTAGGTTCCACGTAAGTAAAATCATATGATATTTGTCTTTCTGTCTGACTTATATCACTTAGCATAATACCTTCTATGTCCATCTATGTTGTTACAAATGGCAAGACGTCATCATAACAATTTGACCTCTACTGCATCCACTTCAGAACTCATTCTAAATGAGGTAAATGGCAATTCTATGCTCAATAATGTTGCTTTTTATGTAATAAATTTATAGTGTTTAGATCAAAGAGAAAAAGTGAGTATTTTAATTGTGAATTAAATTACCTGATAAGTCAGGAAGAAATTTTTGTCTTCATACAAAAAGTATTTTTCTTTCTTTTTTTTTTTTAAATTTGAGACTTCATGTTTTAGACCAGTTTTAGCTTTCTAGCAAAATTGAGAAGGTACAGTAATTTTCCATATACCCACTGTCCCTACACATTTATAGCTAACCCCATTATCAACATTCCTCATCAATATGGTACCTTTTGTTTTTACCAAAAATGAATGTATATTGACACATCATCATCACCAAAATTCCATTGTTTACATTAGGGTTCCTTCTTGGTATTTTACATTCTATGAGTTTGGGGAAATCATCATTATAATCATACAAAATATTTTCACTGCATTAAAAATCTTCAGTTCTCTGCCTATTCATCTCCTCACCACTGTGACTACTGATCTTTTTAGTTTCTCTATAGCTTTGCCTTTTCCAGAATGTTATTTGGGTGGAACCATAACAGTATATAGCCTTCTCAGATTGGATTCTTTCACTTAGTAATAAGCATTTAAGTTTCCTCCATGTCTTTTCATGCCTTGATAACTCTTTTCTTTTGAATTCTAAATAATATTCCATTGTCTGAATGTATCACAGTTTATCCATAATTGAGGGTCATCTTGGTGGTCTTCAAGTTTTGACAATTATGAATAAAGATATTATGAACATCCATGTACAGATTTTTGTGTGGACATAAGTTTTCAACTTTTCTGGGCAAATAACAAGGAGCACAATTGCTGGATTATATGGTAAGAGAGTACATTTAGTTTTGTTAATAACCACTGAACTGTCTTCCACAATGGCTGTACCGTTTTGCATTCCCATCAGCAATGTATGACAGTTCTTGCTGCTCCATGTCCTCACCAACATTTGATATTCTGCAAGTTCTGGATTTTGGCTATTTTAATAGTTGTGTAGTAGGATCTTATTGTTTTAATTGCATTTCCCTAATGACATATGGGATTATGTGGAACAAAATGTGGAACATCTTTTCATATGCTTATTTGCCATGTGTACATTGTCTTAATTATTCTTAAAGTAATTACTTAAGATCATTAATAGATACCCAAAGGATATAAAAATACTGATTCAAAGGGGCACATGCACCCCGATGTTTATAACAGCATTATCAACAATTACCAAATTATGGAAAGAGCCCGCATGTCCATCAACTGATGGATGGATAAAGAAAATGTGATATATATATATATATATATGGGATTATATATATATATATATTATTAATAATATATCACACAGAGATATAATTCCATCATATATATATAATAGGATATTACTCAGCTACCAAAAACAATGAAATCTTGCCATTCACAATGACATGGATGGAGTTAGAGAGTGTATTATGCTAAGCAAAATAAGTCAGAGAAAGACAAATATCATATGATTTCACTCATCTGTGGAATTTAAGAAATGAAACAGATAAACATAAGGGAAGGGGGAAAAATGAGAGGGAAACAAACCATAAGAGATTATTAACTATAGAGAAGAAACTGAGTTGATGGAGGGGAGGTGGGCAGGATGGGTTAAATGGGTGATGGGTATTAATGAGGACGCTTGTTGTGATGAGCCCTGGGTGTTAGTTGTAAGTGATGAATCACTAAATTCTACTCATGAAACCAAAAGAAGAAGAAGAAGGAGGAGGAGGAGGAGAGGAGGAAGAAGAAAAAGAACTAGAAGAAGAAGGGGGGAGGAAAGAAACTATCACTTGTTAACGTTTGGTGTAGTGTCAAAGAAGAATATCCAGTTATCTAAAATGGCTACTACAATACTACTTTTGCAATTACAAAAAGAAAAAAAGTGCATACACAGGAGTATAATTACTAGCCTCAGTGACTCCCTTAACAAGATTAAAGAACAGAAATTCTACTTAGAATAAAAATTAAAGTCCACATCCAACATAAATTCCTCTTTTTAAAATCCAGCCCTGTTACTAAATTGTACACCTGAAACTAATATTACACTGTATGTTAACTGGCATTTAAATAAAAATTTAGAAATTTTTAAAAAGATCATTAATAGAGTGCCTCTGTTTACACATAAATTGCTATTTCAAACAGTTACTCACTAAGGCTGAAATTTTATCTAAGAAGATGGAAAAAACATACAAAATTTGCCTTAGATACAGATAACACATTTTTCTGCTAATTACAAAGTGATGAAACTGAGTCAAGTAGACTACAGACAATAAAGAGCAATCCATAAATTCATCAATCACAAAGATCAAATACAATGCAATATTCTTAATTTCTACTGAATAGCAACTATCTTGCATACAATGTTCACCTTCAAGGAGTAGAACATCATCCTTATTTAAAGTACATCTGCTTCCAATTTTCTAAGCATAAATTTGGTTAAATTTCCTAAGAGTAATGAAATAATCTACAATTTAATTGTGATAGAAAGTAAAAGGCAAAGGCACATAAAATGTCAAAAAAATTCTAAGCCGGAAACAAATCTAAACTGGAAAATTCGAGGACTATTTTCCTTTCCTTTCTCTAGGATTTCAAGGGTTGATTTTGTAAGATTGTTAGGAGTGTTAGTGAGGTATCATATGTTAAAACACCTAGCCCAGAACATGGTTGGTACTAGATGTTAACTGTATTTGAATTCTAGGCTTGTCTTTACACAGACTTTCAAGAAATTCATTGATCCATACACACTGAATGACCAATAATTTCAAAAGATATAATAAAAGTGAGTCTAAACTTCAAAGGCCTTTAATGACATACCGAGTTTTTTGGGTTTTGTTTTTTACTTAATAAACAAAGAAAATCCTCTAAAGATTGTGACCAGAGATATTAAAATATGACAATTTTGCTTTAACATAATTAATGTGACTTGATCTGCAAGTGATTGTGTGTATACATGTGTGCATTGATGTGAGTGTAAGAATGAGAATGATTAATAAAAAGTCCCTCAAAACTCAAATAGTCTGAATGGAAGGCAAGCATCTTGATTCCTTCCAATTTTTTTTTT
>NC_048224.1:92445881-92636788 GCF_002007445.2 Ailuropoda melanoleuca | reverse complement strand
TAATATATCACACAGAGATATAATTCCATCATATATATATAATAGGATATTACTCAGCTACCAAAAACAATGAAATCTTGCCATTCACAATGACATGGATGGAGTTAGAGAGTGTATTATGCTAAGCAAAATAAGTCAGAGAAAGACAAATATCATATGATTTCACTCATCTGTGGAATTTAAGAAATGAAACAGATAAACATAAGGGAAGGGGGAAAAATGAGAGGGAAACAAACCATAAGAGATTATTAACTATAGAGAAGAAACTGAGTTGATGGAGGGGAGGTGGGCAGGATGGGTTAAATGGGTGATGGGTATTAATGAGGACGCTTGTTGTGATGAGCCCTGGGTGTTAGTTGTAAGTGATGAATCACTAAATTCTACTCATGAAACCAAAAGAAGAAGAAGAAGGAGGAGGAGGAGGAGAGGAGGAAGAAGAAAAAGAACTAGAAGAAGAAGGGGGGAGGAAAGAAACTATCACTTGTTAACGTTTGGTGTAGTGTCAAAGAAGAATATCCAGTTATCTAAAATGGCTACTACAATACTACTTTTGCAATTACAAAAAGAAAAAAAGTGCATACACAGGAGTATAATTACTAGCCTCAGTGACTCCCTTAACAAGATTAAAGAACAGAAATTCTACTTAGAATAAAAATTAAAGTCCACATCCAACATAAATTCCTCTTTTTAAAATCCAGCCCTGTTACTAAATTGTACACCTGAAACTAATATTACACTGTATGTTAACTGGCATTTAAATAAAAATTTAGAAATTTTTAAAAAGATCATTAATAGAGTGCCTCTGTTTACACATAAATTGCTATTTCAAACAGTTACTCACTAAGGCTGAAATTTTATCTAAGAAGATGGAAAAAACATACAAAATTTGCCTTAGATACAGATAACACATTTTTCTGCTAATTACAAAGTGATGAAACTGAGTCAAGTAGACTACAGACAATAAAGAGCAATCCATAAATTCATCAATCACAAAGATCAAATACAATGCAATATTCTTAATTTCTACTGAATAGCAACTATCTTGCATACAATGTTCACCTTCAAGGAGTAGAACATCATCCTTATTTAAAGTACATCTGCTTCCAATTTTCTAAGCATAAATTTGGTTAAATTTCCTAAGAGTAATGAAATAATCTACAATTTAATTGTGATAGAAAGTAAAAGGCAAAGGCACATAAAATGTCAAAAAAATTCTAAGCCGGAAACAAATCTAAACTGGAAAATTCGAGGACTATTTTCCTTTCCTTTCTCTAGGATTTCAAGGGTTGATTTTGTAAGATTGTTAGGAGTGTTAGTGAGGTATCATATGTTAAAACACCTAGCCCAGAACATGGTTGGTACTAGATGTTAACTGTATTTGAATTCTAGGCTTGTCTTTACACAGACTTTCAAGAAATTCATTGATCCATACACACTGAATGACCAATAATTTCAAAAGATATAATAAAAGTGAGTCTAAACTTCAAAGGCCTTTAATGACATACCGAGTTTTTTGGGTTTTGTTTTTTACTTAATAAACAAAGAAAATCCTCTAAAGATTGTGACCAGAGATATTAAAATATGACAATTTTGCTTTAACATAATTAATGTGACTTGATCTGCAAGTGATTGTGTGTATACATGTGTGCATTGATGTGAGTGTAAGAATGAGAATGATTAATAAAAAGTCCCTCAAAACTCAAATAGTCTGAATGGAAGGCAAGCATCTTGATTCCTTCCAATTTTTTTTTTTTCTTGACATATGATCCTCCGTGCTTTTCAGTATCGAACTGCATGATTTGTATGTGATAATAAGTCTCGCAGTATGCTCAACTGGATAATTCTCTTTTTTCCTGACAGTTCACACAAATAGCAATAAACTCATCTGATGCCCACTGCTTTCTTTATGTCATTTGGAAATGAGTTACTATTACACTTTCAGAATAAATGGAATTCTATTCTTTTAAACATGGATTTGAGTAGTCTGGTACTTTAGCTATTTTCTGTTACGTTATAGAATATTATTAAGTTCAAAGTGATACACTGTAGGAATAGTGCCATATAAATCGTATTGCTATTGTGGAATCTGGGATTTGTCTCCATGGACACTGAGCCAAGCTAACATTCTGGGTTTCATAGCCCAACATTGACACTGAGGACTGAAAACCTAAGCAGCCTTTATTTAAAATGAAGTGACTATAAATTAAGCAAAAATTGTGTGTGTGGGTGTGTGTGTATGTATATATATATACACACACACATATGATAAATAACTTATCAAATTTTCTCTTCAGCAACATATATAGGAGAGATTATTAAAACTTCCAGAATTTCTTAAAGCAGTAACGATGATTACTTTCTCCAATCTTAGTGTTTATGGGTTAATAATTTTGATGCCTCTACTAACACACACTTATGATAATGAATTGGAATGCAAACAATGTGATATAATGAATGATGGCATATTTATTAATCTAAAGTAAAATTAGAAGCGAATATAATAAGCATCTCTACTGATTTTAAAGTAGTAAAAATTCTCCAACTGTTTTTCTGTCTTACATTAAAAAATAAAAGAACAGAATTTTTTTTAAAGTGAAGATACTGCATCAATTATACAGAAAGTTCTACATCAAGATGATTTTATTTTTTCCTTAATTTTATTTGAGTAGTATAAATAAAGCTTCCCAGTGTGGGTTGCTGTGAAGGTCCTAGGTGCAGATTCTTGTGTTCTGGGAAGAAAGATATTTTTACTAAATTGTGAACCTGCCTTGCTTACTGTTTCACTCACCCACTGACCAACTTCATTTTGGAGAGTGGCAGATAGGCTAGATCTTACAAGGCATTGATAAAGTTTTATTTCTTCAATAGTTGGTTGACCTTTACTCATTATTTTCCTTAGAATTTCAGTAAAGTAAACCTTAATCTACTAATGATATAACAGAATCATTACCCAGCTAATTAAATACATGTATGCTATTGTAACAATTATGCTTAATTTCAAATAAAGTAGGATAATAATGTTTAGAAAGAGCCTCATGCGATATTTAACATATAATAAATTTTCAATAATTTTAAATTACATGAAACATGATAATCATAAGTAATTCTTTAAAAAATAATTCTAATTAAGGTTTATAATAAAGATTTATGAAGCCAAAAAATATATTTTACACATAGTTATAGCACCCATCCCTACGTTTCCCCAGTATATCAATTTGATTGGTTTTGATTTGGCTTTGATTTGTCAGGACTATTAATGCAAGGCAAGGATTTTAATCATTTTGGATGTCTACACAAACATTGAATAAACTCTTTTAGCAAGCCCTTGTTCCAGCTATCCCAAGTATTGTTTTCTGATTCTTTTTTTTTAAGATTTTTTTTATTTGACAGAGAGAGAGAGAGACAGCCAGCGAGAGAGGGAACACAAGCAGGGGGAGAGGGAGAGGGAGAAGCAGGCTCCCAGCGGAGCAGGGAGCCTGATGCGGGGCTCCATCCCAGAATGCCGGGATCACGCCCTGAGCCAAAGACGCTTAATGACTGAGCCACCCAGGCGCTCCTTGTTTTCTGATCCTTGCCAATAAACATTGTGCTGCATTGGTGGAACACAAACACCACCTAAGAAAACACTACTTGAAAGAAGAGAAGGGGGGAAGGGAAGGGAAGGGAAGGGAAGGGAAGGGAAGGGAAGGGAAGAAAGAGAGAGAGAAAGAAGAAAGAAGAAAAAGAAAGAAAGAAAGAAAGAAAGAAAGAAAGAAAGAAAGAAAGAGAAAGAAAGAGAAAAAGAAAGAAAGAAAGAAAGAAAGAAAGAAAGAAAGAAAGAAAAGAAAGAAAACCTTTTGAAGTCTGCTTACTTTTAAATAGGAACAACAGTAATTATTGATATGTATGTCAGAGTTTCAGACAAGACTTGAAACAGAAGTAATCAAATGTGACAATATAAAGTGAAAATCTGTTGTCTTGCTATATTCAGCTTTTGGAGCTGAAGAACATATTGGAAAATTGTGTGTTGTAGAAATGGAGGACATATTTAGAGACAAATTTCCAGCTAAAGAACCAGAAATCATCTGTTGCTTTGTTTAAAGCTGTATTGCAAAACCCAACAGACTTACAGAATGAGCTCATTTTTTCTTTCAGAGTGAGCTCATTTTTTAAATGGAATAAAAATAATAGCTAATATTTTGCAAAAGAAAAAATATGTTACACCCTGGACCGATACTGACACTAATTACATTATTAAAAGCTGAAAAAAAAAGAGCTCTAAAGAACAAACAAAAATTTGTTACTAAATTCCCCATTCAATTTCATATATTGATGAAACGAAGATTGCTTGTGGACATCTTTTAATGAGGCTGCTTGAATTCCTCCCCAAATATAAAGCCATTGAACTACTTTCTGTGTTCTCTTTTGACAATGATGGCAAAATGGCACATAAAGTTATCCCATTTTGTGACAAACCCTTCAGTTATTGAACGTATGATCATATTAACTTTCTCCTTTAAACAAAAAATCCTACAATTACAGAATTAGCCACAGGAATAATTGCTGGCTATGTTTTGTGTTGCCAACTTATTTACCTTTGTAAAAAATCATATAACATGTTGACATTTCAAAACGTGATTATATTTGTACGGTAACAAATGCCAGTGATAATTATCTATCTCGTGTGTTCTCTCAGGCCACAGGATTGGACATCTTCCAGTCACATTCTCCGTGGTTCTAATTGGTTATTAACCCTATTCTTATCCCACAAACTGGTAAGAAAATAAAAATCCAAGAGAAAAAGATGATCATCTTGAAACTAATCCCTTCCAGGCAAAAAGAAAAAGAAAAAGAAAAAGAAAAAAAAAAACCTCAAGTTAATGAGATAGCCGTAAGTAGAGAATTTCTTTCTCTGAGATGGTAATTAAGGACATATATATGAGTTGCTATATAGTTATATATGGAGTGTAAAACCAAAAGTGGTATTTTCACCTTATTGGCTCTTTTTTCAAAGTACAGAAAAATATATAATTAACTGATTTCTGCAATTATCAAAATGGATATACTATAGTCAAAGATATATTTAAACATATATTTGAAATAAACTCTGCAGGATACATAGCAACTTTATTTTCATTTTAAAAGAGAAAAATGAGGCTCAGAGATTAAGTATTTTTCCAAAACTCACAGTCAGTGAGTGTAAAACTTATATTTAAACTTCAAAGCCCATTTAATTTCTACTATATTGTGAAAAAAAATGCCCCCAGGTGTGAGGGTTTGGTCAGAGAGTAAAATTCCACATTTTAAATTTTGCAAATGGAGCAGGCTAAGATCCTGGAAATGTCTTGGTGACAATATTGCTGAAGTGGGGTGGAGAGGAGGAGATCTATAGGTTATTGAGATGAAAATTATTTAAAAATATAGGACAAATGAAAAGTAAGATGTATTTAATTAAAAAATGAATTTAACATTACCCAGGATGCTAGAAAGACCATCTGAACTATATAGAAAGTCCCAAAGTTGCTAATCACTTGATAATGATTTGACAGATATGACTGGTTTTAAGGATAAGTATTTTTCTGGGGGGGGTAAGTATGGGCAGAGGATAAGACTGAAAAATAGTGCCCTGGTAAGAAATAAAAATGAATGAATTCACATGACCTGGGACTGGATGAATGTGAGAGTTTAAGAAGTATCAACCCTGGGGCGCCTGGGTGGCACAGCGGTTAAGCGTCTGCCTTCACGCTCAGGGCGTGATCCCAGCATTCTGGGATCGAGCCCCACATCAGGCTCCTCTGCTGTGAGCCTGCTTCTTCCTCTCCCACTACCCCTGCTTGTGTTCCCTCTCTCGCTGGCTGTCTCTATCTCTATCGAATAAATAAATAAAATCTTTAAAAAAAAAAAGTATCAACCCTAAGGTAAAATATAAAGGAAGCAGAAAAAAGATAAGTTCAGTAATACATGACTAGGAAGTATTTTGGAGTGCTGCAATTCAAGATTTAATTGTGTGGAACATGTTTATCAANATCAACCCTAAGGTAAAATATAAAGGAAGATAATACATGACTAGGAAGTATTTTGGAGTGCTGCAATTCAAGATTTAATTGTGTGGAACATGTTTATCAAAGAAGCAGCTGAATGTTACTTATTGTATTGTTTTAGTATGCATATTTCACTTTTAGACACAAATGGATTTCATTCAGGAAGGCATATTATGTATAATGTGAAAATCAATAACCTTTTATGATATAAAGTAACACATGATTAACTACACCTATAAAGAATAGTTTTGAATCTATTACTAAGGATATTCTATTTTAACAGGTACTTTAAAAGGATATAAATGATTAGGAAGTGTTAGAATGAAAAAAAGTATTTCTTATCACTATTTCAAAATAGAATTTTCATTTTTCTAAACTTTGAGCTCATCACCAGATATATACTTAAGAAATTTATCAAGAAAATAAGGGGTGCTGGATGGCTCAGTTGCTTAAGCATCTGCCTTCCGCTCAGGTCATGATCTCAGAGTCCTGGGATGGAGCCCTGCATTGGGCTCCCTGCTCAGCGGGGAACCTGCTTCTCCCTCTCCTTCTGCCCTCCACCCTGCTTGTGCTCTCTCTCTCTCTGTAAAATAAACAAACAAACAAAAAAAAACTTTAAAAAAACAAGAATGCTTAAATATATAAACTAAAAAAGGATATTCAAAGAATGGGTTCTTTTATACTACAATGCTCATGTAATTCAAGTAGCACGGCTATAGCCATGATCCCAGTATGTTGTTATTAGACTTGGATACACAAAATGTAAACATACAAATTTTAAGAAATTAAATATAATGGAATTTAAATCTGCAGATAAACGCATATGCAATAGCTTTCCTGTGAAGTGTAACTTTGCTTTACATAATGTCACATGATCACATCAATCAAAGCATCAAACCCCAGCTGACTGAGAAAGTATAATTCTGCTAAATTGGTGCTTTGCATCATTTTCAGATCTCAGGCTTGTGCTATCCAATCCTAGAAATATAAAAATGAGTGAAGAATTTTGGCAATTCAGAATTTAGAGGGAAGCAGAGGGCAAGGGACAGGAGGCTCAACAACTATCTAAATTCTCCTTACTATTAATTTCCAATAGAATGCCATCATTGTATTTGGTGGATTTCCTGAAGCTCTAACATGGAAACTACTGTGAGAAAAAGTATTCAAGTGCTTGCTTTGGCAACACGTTTACAAAAATTGGAACAACAGAGAGCTTAGCATGGCGCCTGTGCAAGAATATCATGTGAATTTATGAAGTAGTCCATTTTAGTTATTATTAAGTGGAGTTTTTGTTATGGTATTAAACAATTTTTGCACATAGATAGTGGTGATGGTTGCACGACATTTAAATGTAATTAATGGCATGGAATTACACTTAAAAACTTAAAATAGCAAGTATATATATGCAAATAAGCTTATTAGAGCAAAATATAGTTAATTTGTAGAGATTCAATTATATTATATCATTGCTCCCCATTCTCCTTAGTCTTACAAAAGAAAACTTAAAACTAAAATGTAATACTATAACCATTCTTTCTTTCCCATTTTAAAGCTGAACAACAAATATAGCAGTGATTTACACATGGAATACATTGAAAAGTAAGTAATTCATCTGTAACAAAAGCCATGGTAGGACATGGGAAGTAGTGAGTTAATAAAAGAGAAACATCATAGTCTGTAGATATTAGGGTACAGTCATGGAGGATAGATAAAAGGGAGAAATAACTTCCTTCGGTGGATATGATCCTGCGCATAATTAGGTACCGAATTTCTCCAGCTGTTTGCCCTCAGTGCTCATGGGATGATCCAGACACTGATCATTTACTTTCCTTGCAGTTTGTTTACTTGGTTCTTTTTCTCTCCTGTATTGCTTTTCCTGTACTAGCAGTTAGTGTTTCCTCCCCCCCCACCCGCCAAATCTCATGGGGTTATTCCTCAAAATATATTTCTTGTTTATATTCAAATTGTTTTGCAGTTTAATCTGCTGGTACATTTGAAATTTATTTATGAATCTCTTGCCATTTTGCTAGAACTGTCCCTGTCCACTCACCTACCCCCATCCCCCCACCCTTGCCCCAACCAACTTCATTTTTCTTACTCATTTGGCTCAAGAGCCAAAATATTTTTTACTTCCATTATTTACAAAAATGAAGTTTGGCATGTTCCATCTTTTAATTTTTGTCTCACAAATAATGATTCTAGAACTGTCCTAAAGCCAAAACTATGTTTAGTAAACACATAGGATTGTCTTTTGAGCTGCTTCATAGAACATCATCAGCATGACTGGCAGAAAGTGCCAGATTTAGGGTGATAATCACTTACTGCTCTCACCTAAACATGCAAACCTAAGTAAGATTCATTTTGTATCTGCTGAATTACCTAAAACTACTACAATTCTATAATATAATAGCAGAATGTAGTCCTGGCAGCAATATAGCATTTGGAGTAATAAAAATTAGGTTTTAGTTCACACCTTTCTGTTCTTTATTTAGAAGATCTTTCTAACTTAACTTTTTAAAATACAGTGTAGGTTTGCTGATAATAACTTGTGCCTGACCTAACTACTTTGGTTACCCTGTGAAATAAATGAAATAATACCTTTGAAATCATTCTGTGGACTAGGGGAAATAATTATTATAAATATTTTGTGGGTTTGGTAGTTAGAACAAATGGATAGAATTTGGGGAGATCAAATACTTCACTGAACACATTAAAAAACTTCATTGAAATAAAATGTAATTCATAATAAGAAACTGTCTTCAGAGTAGTACTTTTCCTTCAACTACCTAACTTTCACTTGTCTTTTGTCATTTTCATTTCTTACTCTTACCCCTGAAAGAAAAACAGAGATTTCCATTCATCTACTGATAACAGGGGCTGGTTGTGTCTAGTGAAATTCATTACTGCTTTGATTTTTACAAGGTCCTTTAAACTCTGTTTGAGTTGTCGTCCTCTTGCCATGTCCATTTTTTTCTGTCATCTAGATCACTCTGATGTGTACTTTGATTCCATATTCATTTCTTTGCTGCCTCTTGTACACTACATAATGACATGAATGTCCATCACGTTGAAGAAAGAAGTTTTTTTGGTACCTTAAGATAAGTGAATTTAGAGTTTTGATGTTACATACATAGAAAAAAAAGTCCTATAGAGTGTAAAATCAGTTTTGATTAAGTAAAAAATTTGAATGATAATAAATAATTGCCAAATGGAAAAATCAGAGGCAAGAAAAAAATGTACCATAGTTAAGAGATTTAAATCTGTATTTTTCTTGGTGTTGTTTCCCTTAATGGTTATAGAAAACATTACGAGGATCTCACTGTTGCTATTTCTGCATTGTGAAGTTGTCCCAAACTGTTTATGTCTATAAAAATTGATGTATATGACCTTTTATCTGTGTGAGATATGCATCAGAAATTCATCTTAATATAGGTTTTAGGAAATCCAAGATATTTGTATGTCTTATTACCCTTATTGAGCAAGGTAAGATTTTGGTTGTGTTATTGTTCAAGCTGACACTTTCTTGATGATGGAATTTTTCTTGAGCTTGATTGTCTAAGGCAGTAAACACAATATACTGAGCACTGATTTTGTGCTGAGCATAAAACATTGCATTTGGATTTCTGGGAGAGTTCCAAAGATATCCTCACGACCAAGAGAATTTTACAGTTTCACACAACATCCCCATCAACACTTAGGATTATGAAGTGTTTTTATGTGAAAGTAACTGAGGTATAAAATGATATCCCAGTGTATTAACTAACATTGTTTAATGCCAATGATTTTAAGCACGTGTCTTAATATGTTTATTGGCCCTTTTGGTTTCCTATTCTGTAAGCTGCCTAAATATATATTCTTTATTTACTTTCTGTTATAGTTTTGGTATCTTTGTTGTTAATTTGACGAAGTTATTTATATGTTCTGGATAGCAATCTATTTCTTCTATTAAATTCTTCAATTCCATCCTCTACTTTTAAGTTCATGTAAATTCTATGCATTCCCAATTCTAGGATTTTTCTTCTTTTTGAGAAATGTACAAATGGTCTAAAATGTATAGAGAAGTATAAGAATGCACAAAGAGCCCAATCAATTTTTTAAAAGAAGATAAAAGTAAGATATACTATAGTATGCTATAGTATTAGCTGTATGTTTTAAATTTTGGCATTTATAAGAAAACACAGATAAAGCAATTGAAAGAATGGAGAGCTAGAAACTATACCATTTGTATTTGGCCATTTCGTATACGATAAAGCATTCCCTTAAATCGCTGGGGAAAGATGGAGAGTTTAAGTAGATTGCAGCAAGAAGATTAGTTCTCCATACAGAGAAGAAGAAACTTAATCAAACACGACATTCAAGGATGGAAACTAGATGGATTAAATATTTAATTTTCAAGGTTAAATTGTAAAGTTAATAAAGGAAAATTAAGGAAAACTTCATTGCATCCTAGAGGCAGAAAAGTAACTTCTTGTATAAAACTTTTACAGAACAAATGACAAGGCAAAAATTGATAAATTTAGTTACATCAAAATCAAAGATTTCTCTTCATAAAGTACATTATCATCATTTACAATTTTATTCACTACCAATACAGAATGCAAAATATATTTTTAAGTGATACCAGCAATAACAATAAAATATACAATGTCTAGAAATAAATTAAAGATGTGCAAGAATTTTATTTAAGGATAAGCTCAGTATCTTAAGGATTTTTTTCTTTTCAACTTGATCTACAGATTCATCTCAATGAAATTCACAATTTTGCGAAGCACGGTCAATAAGCCCTTTCCAATGGAATTACACCCAAGAATATATAAATGCCTTCTTCAAAAAAATAAAGTATTAGGACCTGTGTCCCAAATTATTAAGATTTATAATAAAGCTGAAGTTTTAAAAATAGCATATATTCAGACAGGGATAGTACAATGGACTAATTCAATAGAGTGATGGTCCTAGAAACCAGCCCTACACATACAGAAACATGATTAATGAGAGAAGTGGAGTGATCACAACTGGAATGGGGAAAATTGTTATAATTTTAAAAATAGATGCTATTTTTTATAGTACACATCAACTTACAAAACCACTTTGCTTAGTAATTGGCAGATATAGCTAAGCAACAATTCAGTACCAATGGAAGCTGTCTGTGGTTCATCAGGAATATAACTAGTAAATTGCTATATTTATCAACAAACTGATACTACAAAATTTGTTTTAAGTCTTATTTCTTTAAATAACCTCCAAGAATAAAGAAAAGATTGAGGTACAGCTGATGAACTCTTCTGCTGTTTATTTCTTCATTTGTAATAAAAGGCAACACATCATTGGTCATGTGTAATGTGGGTCAAATGTGTCAAAAGGACTTGCTAATTTCCAGGCTGCTCTCTTCTCTGTGCCTTTTGTTAAGTGGATTTCCTTTGGATAAAAAACCCTTGTGTGATAGAGAAGTAACCCTTATATTACATGAAAGTTAGGTATATTAAGACTGCATATTCTACTTCCTTATCCGGGTGCCAAATTCTGAATGCCTTATGATTATATATTAATATCCAATTATAATGCTATTCCCAGTTCTAAGTAATAAGGAAAAACAGTGGAAACACAGCAAAGCAAATCCCAAATCACTGCCTACATGGGTTAACATTCTGTTGGTAAAATGGTAATCAAGCTGACTAAAAGTAATGGTTATCTAACACCACTACTGCATACTTAATTATGCCAAAAAATAAGTAACTTAAAACATGTATTATCTCACAGTTTCTGTTGGTATTCAGGCTGCTTCTGGCTCAGGGTCTCTCATAAGGCTGCTGTCAACATCTCATTCATAGCTGTGTCGGAACCTCCACTAACGAGCTCCCTCATGTGTCTATTGGCTGTTATTTGGGGACATCATTCTTTGACATATGATCTTGACCATAGGGTTACTCATAAAATATCAGCTTATTTTCCCCAAAGAGAGAGATGGAATCCACCATTTTTTGGAAACCTAATCTCAGAAGTGGCATCCCTCCATTAGGTCGTACTGTCCTTGTTAGAAGTGTGTCAATGAGTCCTGCCCACATTTAAAGGAAAGGAATTTACACAGGGGCATGAATACCAGGAGGCGGGGAACACTGGAGACCATTTTAGAGGCTGCTTCCTACAGGAAGTAAATATAGTGATAAGGGCTAAGAAGAAAATAATGCAGAGAAGGAGATAATAAGTTTCAAGGAAAAAAGCTGAAATTTTAGATAGGATGAGAAAACTGCTGTGACAATGACATTTGAAAAAAAGTAAGGGTGGGTGACACATGTGGATATGTGAGGCCAGACCATTTCAGACCAAGAAAATAGCAAACAAAGAGATCCTGATATATAACAAATTGGTAATGAGGAAATAAAAATTAGCACAAACTGAGAAAGTTAAAATTGGCATCTCATTCATTAGATGGGGTAACAGGCAAGGCCAGCTCAAAGTTAACATGAAACACTATGTTTCTAAGGATTTGCTGCAGCTGTAACGTGTCATAACAGCCACCTTCTTCAGTGATTACTGATTTCTTAATCACTGAGAAACTCTGTCCCCTGAAATTCAGACCAGTGGAAATGTGGTTTGAAAACATATCAATAAGAATAAAACATGCCGCTCTTGCCTGGGTATCTAAGTCATCTTGATAGAGAGCAGTAGCCTCAATTTTTAATCCAGGTGCAAAGATGCAGATAATGGTCTTCTAGACACAAAAGTCCACATTTAAATTAACTTTGTAGTTTCCATGGAAACAGAATCCTTGGTCCACTTTCCAAACCGGACCTCATTTTGACCCCTTTATACAAAGCCCAGCTTTGTTTTTAGCCTATCAAAACCCTACTTCGTTTAGATTTGGCCTAAACGCCACCTATCTCAAATCTTGGAGTAACTTTTTCTTTTTCTTTGTGGCAACGTCTCGTGGTTCCATCAGCGTATAGTCTATCTCACTGAGATAGGCCCATAAACTTGACTTCATGGTACTACAGGCTTGTCCCTATTGTCTTTGATTGATTGGGCTGGCAACGTAAGGAGTGTTAAGAGAATGAGGGGAGACAGTAATAGAGGAGAACAGAGAAATACATTTTCCTTCCTTCAGGGTACTAACTAGTCCACTCAAATATAGGATTCTGTCATATTTCTGACATTGCATAAATAATATCACTTAATTTCACTGAAGACAATTGGACAAACTAATTGGAAGAACATGGTTGATGATATTTTGGATGGATGGATAATAAAACAGGAAGTGAATTTTCAGCCTTAGACACATAATGGGATTAGAATTAATTTGATGTATTATTTACTTTCTGGGGGGAAGATTCCACACTCTCCCATTTGGGAACCAGGATAATTACCTAAGGAGCAACAATTTGTTGATGGAGCTAAGAGTAGGATAACCAGGAGAGACTTCGGTTCTTTTCTTCCAAAAGGGATAACAAAGCTCTGGATGAGCAAAATTTGTAATAGCAGGTAAAAATACTCAATGCTGAGTATGGATGGGGGCATATTTGGATCTGAGTAACTTTTCTGGTCGCTTGTATTTGCTCTGGTTTCCTGATTGGGTGAAATTAATCTATTACTGGCTATGAGCACATGGTCTGTCCTGCCCACACCCTAAAGGCACCAAGCAACAGTTTGGAGTAAGGGTTTCTATACAGAAAATTAAAACTTGCCCTCAGGAGCTCTGTTTCAAAGTTTAACTATTCTGGGAGTTGAGATGAGACAGAGAATGTTAGCAAGTCCATTTGGAAATATCCTTCAGCCATATATTCCCACCTAAATTTAACCAATAATAAAATGTTCCATGATAATTATTATTTCTTTTATTTGGTTACTGTATCTACCTCTAAATTAATCTTGAATTTGTGTTGGAAGCACATTATGGATGGACATTACAGAGCTCCAACAGTCTCCCCTAGCTAACATACTATTTTTCTATTTCTCATCTTATCCAAACATCTGGAAAATGTTACCTGCATTTGTTATTTCCACTTTCTTACTTTGCTAGCAACGTATTCTAATTTGCTTTCATTACCAAAAGTGTACTGAACTCTTTTTAAAGTTTACAATTACCTCCATGTTCCTAAAATTTGTTACCCAAACTCTTTGCATTTGAAAAGTTTGATCATTCTCTCCTTCATGATATGCTTTCTTTTCTTAGCCTCTATATACCTCATCAACATATCTCAGTTTCTCTTACTGCTATGTCCTCCTTTACTCAACCTCCAAAATCTTAAAATCTGAGATCCTCAGGTTAGGCTCTCAGTTCTTGTTTTCTTCTGTACTCCCTAGGTAACCTCATCAAGGCTAATGATCTTAATCTTAAATGCAGCTTACACACACACACACACACACACACACACACACAGTCGCTAAGATATTTTATCCAGACGTAATATGTTTCATGAACTGCTTCAGACCCAAAGTCAAATAAGCATCTACTTGCCATCTTTATCTAAATAACTATTAAGCACCCCAGATTTATCATTTTTAAACTTGACTGACTTCATCCTCTCCAAAGCTGTTAATATTTTAGTTTTCCCCTTCATATTAAATTGTATCCCAGTCCATTCAGAGCTTCCAATACAAACCTAAAAGTCATTCTTTTCTGTGGTTACCTGTCCCACCACCTCTGATACACACTGGGATCCGTGTACAGAGCTCATCTCTGTCCTTAAAAAATGAAATAAACACCTATCAGGTCTCTCTTCAATGATTGTTATTTCCCTCCAAACAATTCTATTCACTGGGGTCAAATTTTTCTAATCTAGTATGATCCCATTTCTATTCATATGGTAAATCTTTTTTTTTTTAAGATTTTATTTATTTATTTATTTGACAGAGAGAGAACATGCGCAAGTAGGCAAAGCTACAGTCAGAGGGAGAGAGAGAAGCAGGCTTCCCACAGATCAGGGAGCCCAATGCAGGGCTCAATTCCAGGACCCTAGGATCATGATCTGAGCTGAAGGCAACCGCTTAACCGAATGAGCCACCCAAGAGCCCCATGATATGGTAAATCTTTAAAACCTCCCCTTTTTACCTTGTAATCCATTTTTTCCCCAAAAATCAGAGCGATCTTTTTCTAAAAAGGGAAATGAGTCATGCCATTCTTTCCTTAAAATCATCCCATAACTTTTCCATTATGAATGGACATGCTTTGGTAATTTTAGCACTGACCCTACAGATCTCCATAAGAGGATCCAATTTACCTCTTAATGCTCAGATTTCCTCACTACTTAATGTCTTCCCTATGCTCCAGCAACTGGACCACCCACCATTGCCACAAATAAGTTGGGTCTTTTCTAATACTGTTTCTTGAAATCTCTGTGCTCCTATATCAATGAGAAAATATCTAGGGGTGCCTGGGTGGCTCAGTCGTTAAGCGTCTGCCTTCAGCTCAGGGCGTGATCCCGGAGTCCTGGGATCGAGCCCCGCATTGGGTTCCTCCCCTGAGAGCCTGCTTCTTCCTTTCCCACTCCCCCTGCTTGTGTTCCCTTTCTCGCTGGCTGTCTTTCTCTCTGTCAAATTAATAAATACAATCTTAAAAAAAAAAGAAAAGATCTAAATGAAGTACTTTGAATTTGAGACTAACTCAAATTATAACTCTCTAATAAAGCCTTCTTCTTCTTTGCTTTCTCATGATCTCTTTTGTGGATATTTTTCACAGCACATATGATTTATACATGGATGAGTATGTATCTACCTTTCCTCTTTATTTTGGATCTCGGGAATTCTAACACTTACTAATCTACATATCGCCAGGTCTTAGCAAAGTACCTGGTCCAAAGTGAATATTTTGAAACTGGTGATAGAATCACATTGAGAAAATACTGATTACCAACTAATAAGTGGTTCGTAAAAGTGGATCATTTAACCATGAAATTTTGTACACATAAATGCCATTGTGAACTCCTTTTTCTTTTTTATTTTTGAGTACTCGTGCTCCAAAATGCTATTGCAAATAAGTAACAAGAATATATTTCGCCCTATATGTTAGACAACAACTATGAAATCATTTTCATATGGATTTTTGAATGGGTTCAATAGTTTAGCTACCTTGCTATCATTAGTACAGAGGACATTTGAATTAGTGCTATATATTTCCTTTATAGGCGAAACATACTGATATTTGGGAATTAGTCTTTGCTACTTAGCACCATGATAAAAAATCACCAGTGAAGTCAACTTATACATAAATAAGGCATAGATTTCTTAGAATTCATGAAGTAAGCACACACTATTGTTAATATTAATATCATTATTATCATATTATTGGTCCCAATATAATTTCCAACCACGTCACATAGCCTATACCATGTAGTTGAGTAAACAGGCTTAACACACTTTTTTTCCACTGACCACAAATTTCCATACCCTAGTTCTGTACAGAATATACAGAAATTGCACATCTCTAACTCATTGCCTGAAGAAACTGGCTTTATTTAACCAGCTGGTAGGAATATCTCTATAGTGCATGAGCTGGTTAGCATTTCTAGGTTGCACACCATGACTTCAGTAATGAAATGAAACAAAATTAGAAAAACAAGTTAATATGCATTTGTACCTTTAAAAGTTTAAAAATGAAAATACAATGCTCTATAGTGAGCCTAAAGAAAAGAGTTAGAAAAGCTAGATTTTCCCATGCACTAAATGGCCTAAGGGCTATGTTTACCATATGTCACTTAACCAGTTATCCCTGAAGTGCCTTACTACTTAATCATGTGATGGTCTCAATCTATGTGGCACACAGCCTATTGAAAAATAAACTCAGACTCTTTGATTATACTTTTTCCCTCTCGTCTCCATTTAAAATTTTTAATCCCCCTTATCTCAATATGTGTGACTTGACCCCCCATCTACATACATATTTCCCCCAAAGTGATTTTCCATAAAGCTGGGTCAAAATATGACTTGTAAAGGAGATTTTGAATATATTTTATAACACAGAGCTGAATCCTGAGGAAAAAAAAGTAAGAAAACTCTCCTCCACAAGGATTTCATTCAGCCCACTTTTAAACTTGATCCATAATTTGATCAAATGCTCTTGGGCACTATTAAATAGTAATAATGAACTTCACCTAAAGCCCTTAGTAATTTTGTTCCACATTTCCTTCTCTAATTATCCACTATTCCCTATTTATTATTACTTCATTCTCTGCCTTGAGGCTGTCTAAAAATACTAAGAATGATAAATTAAACAATACATTTGGAACCAAGTTAACCTGTGGGGAGGGTTATAATTTAATGGGTTGTCTTCTGAATTAATTATTTCTGAATTATTTAATTGCAGTTTCTAAACAAATTTCTTAGAATATGTGACATTAGAACTTGCAATATACTTCAAATAAAATTGTTATGACAAAATCACAGATATATCATAATTATCTATTAAGCTACATTTTACAATAATTTGACTATACCCCTATAGAGATTTACCTATTATATTTTTACTAGCAAGTATTGTCTTTTATAGAAGTTTAACAATATTTTCATTAGTATCTCACCAGTACAGACATTAAATTATTGGAAATTTGAAGCCAATGACTTTTTCCCGTAAGTAACAATAATTATTGACTTCTATATTAAAGTCTTATGAGTCTTTTAGATTAAAGGACATTGTACACTGTTTACTTAACCCTATCATTCTCATTAAAATTCTTGTGACAGCCAGTTTCTTATACTCTGAGCTAAAACCTCCAAGTTTTATGTGGAAAAGTTGTCATTTAGAAGAATCCACATCTCAAAATGGCAACCACGCTATTTGTGGTGTGAAACTTAACCCATATTGCATAATGTTTTTTTAGTTTTCCTCTTGGAGAAGCAGAACTCTTATGGAAGTTTCCTTCCATAAACAAAAAATTCTCAACCATTTATCAGCAGCAGCAGGTCCAGAAGAAGTGAAACAGCTCATCTGGTCTTAACCTCTGGAATTTTCCCAAATTAATTACCTACTACATCCAGCCCACAAAAGCCTTCTCAAATTTCATGTATGAATGGCTGCAGTGGCGATCCAAAGCTCTTTACAACCTCCTTTAATACTTTGAACTGCTGGACAGCTGCTTTTTAATGCTTTAAAAAGCTCAGTGGTAGAAAGTTTTCACTGAGTGTTAAGATATTATTCAACTGTAAAGTCTTAAATTTCAAGTATATCAAGTCTTTCAATATATAATGTTTTTTTACATATTGTTTCATCTTAACTACAAGAAGTAGATTAAGTTCATTATGTGCAGTTAATCATGGATGAATTTTATTCTTACACCTAGAATAATATAGCTTCTGCATGTCTTAAAAATATTGATGGTATAACTGTCTCAGAAAACGTATTTAGGAAGGCAAATGCATTTCAAAAGGAAAGTGGAATTCTCATACAGTACAGATAAAGAACATAATTGCTATAAGGCCTTTGGAATACTACTTGACATTATCTATTAAATTTAAATACCCATGCACCTAATAACCTAGCAATTTCATAAATGGATATAAAAGTGCACCTACAGAATTGAACAAGAATATTCACAGAATAAAATGTGTATAATCTCCACACTGATAATAAAGCTCAATAGTAAATTGGGAAAATATAAATTATAGAATGTACATATAATGACATACTATGTAATGATAAAAAATAATTATAGCTACATGCAACAATATGTCTGAACTTTACTAACCTTACTGATCAAAATAAGCCAAACACAAAGAATATATTAATTAATTTATATAATATTCAATAACAGGCAAATCAGTCTATAGGATTCAAGTCAAGACAGTGGTAACTTCCGGGTAGTGTGAATGGTATGGGCAGAAGCCTGGATTCTGGGTGTTTGGCTGTTACTTGACCAAGGTGGTAGTTACACAAATGTGTTTACTTTGCCCATTCAACTGTATACTCATGATTTATGCACTCTTCTATATGTCTGTGGTGCTTCAATTAAAATGGTAAAAATTAGGGGCACCTGGGTGGCTCAGTGGGTTGAGTGTCTGATTCTTGGTTTCGGCTCAGGTTATGATCTCAGGGTCCTGAGACTGAGCCCCATATCAGGAACCATGCTCAGTGGGAGTCTGCTTGTCCATATCCCTCTGGTCCTCCCCCTACTTGTGCTCTCTTAAATAAATAAATAAATAAATAAATAAATAAGTAAGTAAATAAATAAATAAAATCTTTAAAAAAATAATAAAATGGTAAAAGGTTTTAACTTGACATATTAAAACATACACTTTAAATATTAACACCTATCTTTTTTTACCATTATCATCATCATTCCCTCAGTTCTCTACCTTATAGACTATAATTTGATTCATCTCTTTCCCTCACTTCCTAATCCAAACTGTCATGAGTTATTTAATTTTTGGTCTTGAAATATGTTTTACAATTGTCCTTAATATGATTCAATTTGATCTTCATACCCATTGTTATTCTCCTAGTGGAGATTCTCTCCAATTCAAGCTTAAACAATTGAACTCCTTGAGATTGATTTTACTGATTTACATTTCTTTTATCTGCCATAGATAGTTTTCTGGAGCCACTACTTTTAGAATTTGACACTTATGATCAAATAGTTTCTTTAGTGACTTTGATCACCTACCAGAACTTGATTAAGCTATTTTGCTTTGCTTTGAAGATCCTTCATTTTCTGACTGTCACAATTTCATTATTATTTACCCAGGTTTTCTGTACAAAGTGCCTTCTTGGTAAAAACTTCAATTCTCTATCATCTTATGGAAAATATATTCTTATGGCAGTTACTTTCTTAGTCTAGATATTCTTTCATTTTTCTGGTTTTTTTTCTGTATTTATCCATACTTCAACTATTCTTCAAAAGTATCTTTGTTTCAGTTATTTCTTAAAGTTTTATTTGATTACACCAGATTGGCTGATCCCCCTTCCTTCGTAACATTTCTACCATTCCTACAAAATGCACAGTATGATTAATTACATTCCCAAATATTGATAAAGATTCTATTAATATTATATGTCACAAGGTCTACACATACACATATGGAGATGTACAGAAAAGCTCAATACAATGTTCTCCAGAATCTCATAGTCATGTAGAGATAAAGGTAGGGAAACACATAATGAGAGTATCATGGAGTGTTAACCCTTGTAATATTTTTGAATGCTAACGGAATGCAAGATAGAAAGCAATAAGAAATTTCTTGGAAAAAGCACTGTGGGATTCACAGAGGGGGCTATCAGGTGGATTTGGTAGGCAAAGATAAGACGTTTTCCATTTGGGTGAATGATAGACACAGAATTCACTGAAGTTAGTATGTGGTGATCTAATTTTCACATGGATATGGCAAGATTTTGATGACCATATCTTTATGTCATCATTTTTGTATATTTCCCACAGTGTTTTGAGACAAAATCAAGCATAGTAGGTACTCAATAATTTTTTCCTTTTTTATTAATTATATATATTGTAGTGATTACGCGTGCAAACTCAAAAAAAAATAAATGCGAACAAAAGTCATGCAGACTCTATTTCTGGTTCTCTAGCTGCATGCCTTTAAATTCCCTTAAATAGAGATAATAATAGTATTTTATGTCCAGGATATATATAACTGTTTTACATACTGTATCACATACATTAACTCTCATATTTTATTATTAATATATATAAACTATTATATTATTATATTTGTATTTTTTTTTAAGATTTTATTCATTTATTTGGCAGAGATAGAGACAGCCAGCCAGAGAGGGAACGCAAGCAGGGAGAGTGGGAGAGGAAGAAGCAGGCTCCTAGAGGAGGAGCCTGATGTGGGGCTTGATCCCATAACGCCGGGATCACCCTGAGCCAAAGGCAGACGCTTAACCGCTGTGCCACCCAGGCACCCCTATATTTGTAAACTATATGAATGCAGGTTTTTAGTAGTTGTTTTGATATATTATTTTGCATTCTATTATATATGTAAATATAAATAAATATATAACATTGTAAGGATATAATTTCCCTTAATATGATCCAATTACATGAGAAATTGCATGTCAAAGAATTAACACTGTACGTTACAAATAACAAGTTCACCAAAGATTATTGTTGTTAATATTTTTTTAAAGATTTATTTATTTATTTGAGAGAGAGAGAAAGCGCACAAGTGCGGGGAGGGGCAAAGGGAGAGAATCTCAAGCAGACTCCCTGCCGAGCACAGAACCCAAAGTGGGGCTCCATCTTACCATCCATGAGATCATGATCTGAGCTGAAATCACCAAACGCTTAACTGACTGAGCCACCCAGGTGTCCCAATTGTTGTCAATATTTTTAAGGGTGATTTATTCTATTTTCTATTTAGTAGTAAAATCTAACTTTGACTACAGTACAAACACAGAGAGCAAGAGTAGAGTTTCAAAGATTTTAATTAATTCTTTTCTATTTCCATTTGGCCACTCCTTAATTTTTATTATTTTTTTTAAACAAAGCAAGAGTTTGCTAACTCTTAAGCCTTAGCACAATCACAGAGTTAAAATGACGAGTAGTTGATACCAGTAGGAATAAGCAGCAAAGGCTTGTAAATTATGTGTGTGTGTAAGGCAAGTGTTATAATTCCATAAAGTACATGGATTCTTTTTTAAGAATTTTTGAAAGAGAGGGGTTTAAACTGTCCTTAATATATAGGAAGAAATTTAATAGAAGAAAATGAAGAGATAGATAGCCTATTTTTATCAAAAAGATTTATACTTATATTCCCCTGGGAGGGAAAGATTAATTATTCATAAATATGTTGTCTTATATTTCTTTTATGTTCTATTAAAAACATACATTTTTATTCCTTATGGAAATACTACTGTCCTATATTTTAAACATGAAAAATCTTATTGTGCTTATTAAATTTACCACTGTGTTGAGCATATTTTAAATATCCATAAAATACTTTACAAGACATATATAACAACAAGAACTGTTGTACTATTTTAAAAAATTGAAAAATTCACTTGTAACAGATCTTAACTAAGGGGTTTATGTACCTGCATGTTTTTCAATTTCTTTAAATAACTATTGAATTTGGGGTCCCTAAGATGAATTTGTGAGGGAAAGTATAAAAAAGTCAACGTAAAAAATAAAAATACTTGTTTAAAAATTTAACTATTTATTTTTTCACCAAATGTAATAAATTGATGACATTTCTATGCAAAAAAAAAAGGCTTTCAAATTAAGTAAATGTATATAAAACCCTTCAGGTGACAGAAATTTCCAAATGTACATGCATTTTTGTATAGTATAATTTAAATTGGTTTTCACTAACAAAATAAGAAAATAACAGTGTGGTATTTGCAGATAACTATGCCTGAGTTATTTTGAAAAGATATTCATAATTGTTTTATGCTAATTGTGTTTGAAATAGCATCCATGAAATTACAGTTTTATATTTATTTATTGTACAATTATCTAAAATTATTTTCAGTCAAAGCCACCTAGCGTGTAAATAATGCCCTAAAATTTAAATCTATAGAAACAAATCACGTTCCTACCACTTTATTTATTTCTATCTGCATGCATAATAAAAGTTGCTGCTTTTTCCCCAAAGTTAACCATCAATTAACTATATGAATTCAGGTTTGGGTAGCAGTTGTTTTGATATATTCTTTTGCATTCCATTTTACAAGAATACAAATAATAATATATGCTTTAATTCACACCCTTAAGTAGTAATATATGATATTTTATAAGTATAATGTGTACTGTTAGTACCAAATCTACAGGAAGGAATACAGTTTACAAATGGAATGTGTTATGAATGTAGAAAAATGATAAAACACAACTTTCTTAGTTCATTATATTAGAATTTGTTTCTTTCAACAATGAAATTTCATTTTAATTTCAATATTAGGGAGTAAAGGCTACTATATTTTCTTATTCAGCATAGGTGCTTTGTTTTATTATCATGTATTAGACACCTAACATAGATACACAAATGGAATGAATGACCCATCCAACTGATTTTTTTTGAACATGAATTATATTATTTTAAATGGGAAACTCAAAGCCACAAATAATTTTGTTAAATTGACATATTTTAACAACTGCAGTACTATGAGTATATAAATAATTTATAGTAATCCATATTTCATGTGAATTTATTTGAAACATAAAAATGAAAATACATTTTCCTCTTTACTACTATATACATGGAAATCCACACAACACATATACATAAATATTTATGATCCACATGGGTATAAGAAAAAGTCAGATAAACATTAATGGTAATTATATTCATATTGAATTAAATTATATGTTGTGTGTGCCTGTATGTGAGGGCAAAATCTTTCACAAACTTGGATACTGGGCATACCTGGATTTACATCCAAGCAAGTTTTGGCATTTATTAGCTGGCTCAAGAAACAAATATATTGTGAATTCCCTTATCCTCAGTTGCTTAATTTGAAAAATGAAGTTAGTGTTCTTATAAGGATAAATAAAATCAAATACCTAAAGTCCTATGCATGCAGTTAAATACATCATTACTGCTCAGTATTGTATAGCCATAAATATGTAAAATGTTAAAATCTATACTGGATGTGATATAAACTTATTTCAAATTGATATATTAATTTCCTAAATGTTTAATATCTAAGTACTACACAAAAAATACCAATGAAAACTACTTCAAAATAGATATGTAAATTCTGTCTCTCTCTCTCTATATATGTATATATATATATATACACACACATGATCAGCCAAAATGTCTTTAATAATCATTTTTATAGAGATAGAGTGAATAAATAATAAAATTAAGATGACTTAGGAATACCTCATGTGTGCTAATTACAAGGTTCAAAAAATAGAGACAACATTCCTTGGGAAAACTGCTAGATTGTACTCCTTTCTATTATGCACCAATTGCAACCTCTACTTTTGTACTATAGCACACATACAGAGAATTTCTACTTGCCTTGATTAGATAATTGTAGTTTCTTAGAGCTGAACAAACAAGATGAATTTTGAAAATCACAAATACACCAATTTTATAACTCATGGCAATTTTATCTTGGAAACTACTTTCTGTGTCATTGTCATTAATACCTGACTTTTAGAACATCAATCCAAATTATTTTTTGCGCAGATGAATTACATAAACCAAAACTAAGAAAGTGTACATCTAATGATACAAGTTTTTTTTTAATATCTCAAATCTTTATAATGTTCACCATCTGTATTACCACCACCTGTTAAATTCCAGTCCCCATTATCTTAATGCAGGTGAGAAATTGCTTTAATGAGACAAGTGCATAGTTACTAAGGTTCCTACCTGAAATCCAAAGTCAGGTTTCTTTCCACTACACCATTCTCCAGATGCTGCAATCTAATGAGAAAGAAAATATTGATACATAAATATGCATAATATAAGATTGAATATTGTACATTTCTAAGACGGGCGTGGACAAGTATTTAAAAGGCTGAAAGGAGGGAGTAGTTGCATATGGAGTGCAAGATGAAAAACATTAAGAAGTTGTCATTTTAATAATTAAACTGAATGGGGGTGTCTGGGTGGTTCAGTCGATTTAGTGGTTAAGTGTCTGCCTTCAGCTCAAGTCATGATCGCAGAGCCCTGAGAGTGAGCCCCACGTCTGCTTCAGGCTCCCTGCTCGGTGAGGAGTCTGCTTATCACTCTTCCTCTCCCACTGCCTCTGCCCCTCACCCCCTGCCCCTGTTCTCTCTCTCTGTCTCAAATAAGTAAATAAAATCTTTAAAAAAATTAATGAACCTGAATGATTCTAAATAAGGATAATTTTCATTGCCGACTAGGAAATATTTCAAACACTTTAAAACCATTTCTTCTAAAAATCCTTATAAGCCAATTCCACCTCTAAAATTTAGGGCAACTAAAAGAAAACAGTTTTTGTTTAACGCTTGAGGCACTTACAAATATTATGGTCAAAACCTTCTCCCTACGGCAATAGCCTCTTTCCCATTCCTTGCAATATAATTTTAAATAAAGCCTCTTACTAAGTGCAGATTTGTTTTTACTTGACATCACATTTGAATGAGATTAAAATTCTTGACCAGAAAATATTCATATGGAGAGAGCCATCACTACTTTGTTATCTTATATTTTTTTCTTCTGTATATAATTTTAAGAGTAAAACAGAGAAAATGTTTAGGAGATCAATATCTTGAATAAATAAATATGTATGTTATAAATAAAATAACACAGAAAAAATTTATTGTAATAAAAGCACTTCAAAATCAAAACATAAGTTACTTTCCTTTATGTTTAACTGGAAATGCTAATTATTATTTCTTGACAAGCATACACATGTAACACATGCACATGTCTGGCTCTATATAACATTCCAATGCCATGAAAGCTCAAGGAATACTCAAATATAAAAATATTTTTGAGATGCCTGGGTGACATAGTCAGTTAAGCATCAGACACTTGGTTTCAGCTGAGGTCATGATCTCAGGGTTGTGACATCGAGCCCCACATTGGGCTCCACGCTTAGCACGGAATCTGCTTGAGATTCTCTCTCCCTCTCCCTCTGCCCCTCCTGCCTGTGCTCTCTCTCTCTCAAATAAATAAATATTTTAAGAAATATATTTTCACTACAGATTAATTAACCTGCAAAAGTAAATTTGAAATATATTTGCATTAAGAGGAAACAAAAACTCAGGCATAGCCTAAGAAAATGCTAGCTAAGGAGAGCAGCAAACACAATGAGTCCATAGGTTGTAATTGAAAAATAATTAAGCCATGTACAGGATCAAAAATAAAAAATAGTGGGGCACCTGGGTGGCTCATTCGTTAAGCATCTGCCTTTGGCTCAGGGTGTGATCCCGGCGTCCTGGGATCGAGCCCGACATCGGGCTCCCTGCTCCGCTGGGAGCCTGTTTCTTCCTCTCCCACTCCCCCTGCTTGTGTTCCCTCTCTCGCTGGCTGTCTCTTCTCTCTGTCAAATAAATAAATAGGAAAAAAAATAGATAACTTTGCTTAGGTCATTTTTCCTATGCTTTAAAATAAAACTATAATATTATGCTTAAATTTTTCTTCGTTACTCTTTTTTTGTTTTTCTTTTTTTTAATAATTTTTATTTTGTTATAGTAGTCACCATACAGTACATACCCAGTTTTCAATGCAATGTTCCATGATTCATTATTTGGGTATAACACCGAGTGCACCATGCAATATGTGCCCTCCTTAATACCCATCACCGGCCTATCCCAATCCCCCATCCACCTTCCCTCTGAAGCCCTCAGTTTGTTTCCCAGAGTCCACAGTCTCTCATGGTTCATTCCCCCTTCTGTTTACCCCCCCTTCATTCTTCCCTTCCTTCTTCTACCGATCTTCCTATTTCTTATGTTCCATAGAGTGAAAACATATAATTGTCTTTCTCTGCTTGACTTATTTCACTTAGCATAATCTCCTCCGTTACTCTTATTTCAAAACTAAGGTTTATCATTCTTGTTTCAAAACATAAGGGAAAAATAGTGAAAATTTGTGGTTTATTTTATGGGTCACTTTTCTTTAAACTAAGACTTCTGAATATGTTTTAATCTCATATTTCTAAAAAAATCACACTTCTGTTCTTCATTGTATGTCCTCTCCAGAAATCAGTTACGTTATCAAGAGACTGGATCATAGTGCATTACTGATTTAGGAAAAGAGAATAAATGTGATTAATATCTTCAAATGGCAATATTTACATTTATATTATATAATTTTTCTTGGTTTAACCAAGTAATCGGTATAGTATTTTGTTTTAGCAGCCAGAGAGTCTAAATTAATTGTAGCATTGTAATGCAATAAGTTACAACTTTAAAGGAAGAAGGAGAAAAGCATCGGACATCCTACCCATTTTGTAGTAATGTTACAGTGATAAGCCTCAGAAAAGAACATGCATTTCATACTACTTTAACTTTACTACTGTATGTTCACTGAGGAGATGCAAGTATTTGTAGCTCACTAAAGGTACATTAAAGTTGTGATTTATAGACAGCTGGTCATACTCTACTCCATAAGTTAGTCTATGGCTGATGCTTTTTTTTTTAACCCACACCATATGTGATTTCTATTGTGTACTGCTTTTATATGTGAGTGTTAGATTATTACATTCCCTAGTTACCAACATTTTAAAGTAATCATACATTCACATTTATTCCATAATTATTCATCTGCAAATGTTGAAAATATTGCAGTTACTTAGTATTCATGCTTTTATGAAAATACGTGAAATGAATTCCCCCTAAATATAGCGTATACGTATACAGATGAAGAAAATTTAATGAAAAATTTCACCCCAACTTTATTAAATTATTTGCCAGGAAATCCTCACTAGTCCATCAGCTGATATTAAGGCAGATGCTAAACCCCACATATAAAATCCACTTATCCCATTACTTCTTCTTCACTATTTTGTTGTTTCCAAGCTAACAGACCATGATTTCATTTCCCAGGGAACAAGAATCTTTTTCTAGGGAGCCTTCTAAACTCCAGCAGGCCTCATCAGAAAACTGATAATCAATGAAGTGTGTACACATAAAATCTCCAAAGAATTCTGATAAACTAGTGCATTTTTATAGCTTGCCTGTTTTCAGAGAAGCTTTATGAATGAAGCCAATTGCTTTCTCCACTGGGAGTTCTAGATGGTAGAGATCAAGGAAGAGGCTAATATTTACCATTTCACAAATTAAAGACTACATGTTAAGTTTAGTATCAGACAGCTTTAATTATTTTTCCCTGCTTTGTAGTTTGGATAGGCTAATCCGGGTTTCCCTGCAGCTGACAACTTGGAGTGAAAAACCAAGCAGAATGACAGCATTTGCTGAGGCAGATAATGTAGCTCAAAAATACAGACTATTTTCGGGGATGCAAGACAATGTTTTGCATCCCTTTAGCTACCCAACTGAGTGAAAATTCCAATACTCATCTAATGCAGAGAACATGGGTAATTATACAGTTTTCTACATATATGATTGAGATAGAAAAGATGTAAAAAACCTGACATAAAATACACAATATTTCTTAAAATTATATCACTTATACTGAAGGATACAGAGAATCAATGTATATTTTGAATGCAGTGCTCAGAAAACATTATTGTTTGTACATTACACGTAATTTACGGACTGTTTTAATATATTCTTATTATTTTTAGTGTTATTTTTTACAAATAATATTGTAAACAGTTTAGGAATGTGAAAAAATCAGGATGGTGTTTTTCTGATGCTAAGAAAGAGTTTTAAAAGATTTCGATTCTAATTGGGTGTTGCTAACATAACATAATAAAAAATTTTAAAAAAACAAATAAAGGACTAATTGTTTAAAAACTTGAAGCAGCCCCATTAGGAACATACCATTCTTGTAATGGAGGACAACTGCAAGAAAGTGGTTGGTTGGAAATTCATTTTCCTATTTTTTTCTTTTTTTCTTTTTTCTTTTTTTTTTTTTTAAGATTTTATTTATTTATTCGACAGAGACAGAGACAGCCAGAGAGAGAGGGAACACAAGCAGGGGGAGTGGGAGAGGAAGAAGCAGGCTCATAGCAGAGGAGCCTGATGTGGGGCTCGATCCCATAACGCCGGGATCACGCCCTGAGCCGAAGGCAGACGCTTAACCGCTGTGCCACCCAGGCGCCCCCTATTTTTTTCTAACACTCTCTAATTAGACCCATTATGAGCCATGAGTTAGATTCCTGACCTTTGAATTTCATACTTGTATTTTTCTCAGTATATGTTCTCACTAATTCACAAAATTTTCCTTGAGCCTCTTATGATCCCTTGAGGGTACTAATTTCTTATTGAATCTCCAGTCCCTAATAGAATGCATTTATTTCTGGATGTGCCATTTATTCAATCAATCATCCATCCATCCATTCATTCATTCATTGATCAACNTATGATCCCTTGAGGGTACTAATTTCTTATTGAATCTCCAGTCCCTAATAGAATGCATTTATTTCTGGATGTGCCATTTATTCAATCAATCATCCATCCATTCATTCATTCATTTATCAAACCATCAGTCAGTGGATAATTATTGATTACCAATTATGTGTCATGCTGCATATTAAACCTTGAGAATTCAAATATAATTAAATTTAGCCACTGCCCTAGAGAAGCTTAATGTGAAGTATTGCTACTCATCTTAAAGTCCTTACTGCTTTACTTTCAAAACATACAATAGAGTCTTTAACAAGACTTACTATATTAGTCAGATTTACTGTAGTATGAAATCTCAGTCGCTTGAACATGAAGTTTTATTCCTTGCTACGTACAAGCTAGGGGCTCTGCACATGCTTCATGTTCTGTTTTCATTTCAGGATCCAGGAGATAACTGAATGAGGAAACAGCCTCCATTGGGATTACGACATTAATGTGGTAGAGAGTAAACTGCCAGAATTAGCAGAAACACACATGGCATTTTAAGCATCTTCTCGGAAATGGTATGAAGTTACTTCCTCTCCTGTTTCATTGGCCAGATAAAGTCATATGAAAAAGACTGACAAGAAAGAAAGGATCAAGTCTCTGAGTCGTGTGGGAATATGCAGTAAGTAGGTATTGACAAATCCCTCTAGGAAAGGACGGAAAGGACTTGGAGTAAGCATGTAATCTGCCAGTTTATCTGAGTGCTTGTTCTTTATGGGGGGTTGTGATTTTGATATGGTATTTCATAATGGTATTTCTAATTAAGTAGTGATCAACAATTATCATAAATACTTTAATCTAAGACATTTTATTCCTTAGGTAACTTTTAACTGCATCCCTCAAACCAAGTCCTCACCGTTTGTATCATAAACATTAAATTACCAGAAGATGAAAGAACTGCAAAATAGTTTCTATTATGAAAAAGCACATAAAAATTAGTACAGAATAAGTTTTGGTATTTCGCCTGGGAAACAAGTCGGATACTGCTACACATAATTCTCTCTGTATTAAAAGGATCATTACACATGCTAAAATATGTGCAGCGTGCTGTTATATAAAATATTGCTAAGTAAGTTAGTTAACTTTTGAAAAGCAAAATGTTTATTTTTTGTATATGCCTATATATACCTATATATATGAATAAGTTTATTCATTGAAAATTAGAGTTTATGTCTCAGAGAAGCTTATCTTCTATATTCCTCTCAGCTAGTTAGAAGCCTAAGGAAGAGAAAAATCCTATGAACAGAACGTTTTAGGTGAAATACAGCTGCAGGGTTGAAATTTCATTATGATTCTATTCTATTTCCATCGCCCCACAGGAACACATATACTTAATTCATCAGAGCCCCTTTATTATCTTTGCAACACCCCTAACATCCACATCCACCCCAAGCCCATTAATATGGCCAGTTATAACATTTACAAAGTGAATCAGGCTTTGAAATAGAACAGTCCTGGCAGCATGCTTCATATGCTTCTAAAACATATACAGAAAAACTGCACAGCATGATTTTTCTCAAAAGAATAACAATAGTCTCTTTATACACCTAAAATAAGAAACCTATGCTCATGCTGATACAGTTAGGTGGTTTTGATTCCCATTCATAAGGTGATGTATTGATTTGAAGATGAAATACATAACAAGTTCCTCATTTGGAAGAAGTCATCTCTACTGCCCGCTATTGTAAAACATTCTACTTTGTATAGGTAGAAGCCAGTCATTCAAAAACAATTCTAAATTAGCTTAGGAAAAAAAATGCAATGTAGAGAAAATATTACACTTCATTGTATACTCTCTTGACACTAACCTACATACATATATTTTTCCGCATTTTTTTCTCTTTTCATACATTCAGAAAGTAACATGTTTATCCCTCTAATGAATGAATGTTAAGGTAATAATGACTTCATTTTACAAGCCCGTTTATGAATACAAGTTTTTTCTTATGTTCTCAGTCTTAAATAACCTTCTCTGTTTTATTTCTTACATGGTATATCTTATATTAAATACATTTATGAGTTTTTTCTTTTTTCTTTGCCCCCTTTGGATTTTTGCTCTTGCTTTTACTTAGTCTTCTTTGTGTCTTTCCTATGCTTCTTCTTTAAATGATATTATATAACAAAGGTTATTTTTAACAGTTTTATTCATAATAGCAATACTAATAGCAATAGAAAGAACTAATGTGCATGGAACACCTGCTTTAAACTTGGAAATCCCAATTGTCATTTACATGTCGTGATTCACTGACTATCCACAGTAACTACAAAAGGTAGAAACTACCATCATCTGCCATTTACACACGAGTGAGACAAAACAATGTTAAATGACTTACTTCCCCAAGGAAATTCATCTAGGATAAAGGGTACCGGGTTTCATATCTGGAAAGCCTAACTCAAGGATAAGTTATTACGCGCTATATGCTTCTCACATTACCCGCTCCCTGTATGAATACCCTAAGGCAACTGACTCCCAAATTTACATTTCCAATTCAGATATTTCACAAAAGCTCCAGGTTCATGTATCTAACTCCTTACAAAAAATGTCCACTCATAAAAATAGCTAAAACTCAGCAGGTTGAAAACTAAATTGATTTCTATCCCTCCACCATAGGTCCTCTTAATGTTCTCCATGTCAGAGACACACCACTGACCTCCCAATTGCCCTAATCATAGACCTGACCTTATTTCATTCATTGCTTCCAATCCAAAAACAAGTCCTACCAATGTGGTTTCCCAAATATATCTCAAATCATCCATATGTCTCTGTCTCCATAGCCACCACCACTGTTTTACAGGGATCTAAAATATCTTCATTTATCTATCTTAAGTCCATTCCATTCTCCACAATTTGACAAGGCAGATTTTTTTAAAATTCAAAACTGTGTCATTCCCCTGCTTAAAACTTTTCAACAGTCCCTCATTGTCTATATAAAATCTCAAAGTCTTAATGTAGCATACAGTTTCTTCCCCAGATTTTCTCTTGTCGTATCCCCAGCCCCTTAATATCACAACACTGAACTGTAGTCTTGGGTTTCCTCTTCTGCACATCTTGTTTCCTACTTTTGCTTTGCCTCCCTGTTCATTGAGCTGGCTTGATATTTCTTGTAAATTTAAACTATGCCTACTCTATGTCATTTCATTTCAAGGTATGCACCTAAGAGAAATGAAATATATGTCCAAAAAAGGCTTGTATAATAATCTTCCTAGCAGCTTGAACAATAAGAGGCAAAAACTGAAAATAACCCAAATGTTCATCAACAATAGAGTGATGGGGTAGTTTGTCCCCAAAGATGACTGCTCAATTAACCACACCTCCTATTACTCATTCCCTTATGTTCTCTTCTTCCTTGAGTTTTTTGTTGCTTTTGATTAATGGAATATACCAGTGGTGAAGTTTCATGATTTCCAATATTGGTTCATAAGAAGCCTTGCAACTTCCTCTTGAGTCTCTTAGAACATTCTCTCTTGATATGGTCCCTCACAGAACCCAATCATGATGCTATGAGAAATCCAAGCTACATGAAAAGCCATCTGTTGACACTCTGGATGACAAACCAGCTAATATGCCAATATCCAGCATCAACTGCCAGTCATGAGACTGAGCCATTTGGGACATTCAGCCCCAATATCAACCTGACAGTAACTGCAGGTGAAACCCTGAGTTGATTACTGCCCAGGTGAGCCCAGCCAATTCTCAGAACTGTTAGAGGTAATAATTGTTTTGTAGTAATTTCATTGAAATATATAACTAGAACAAAATCATAGACAAAATGTTGTATATTTATGTAATGCTGTGCTACACCGAACTAATAATGTATGAAGTGGTGTGCAAATGATTCTTCATACAAAATAGTACATACTGTGTGACTCAATGTTAAGTTTAATTTTTACCTTTACATTGTATATTATTTTTTAAAGCATATTTCTTTTTTTTTCCTTACAAATTTTTATTTAAATTCCTGTTAGTTAACATACAATGCAATATTGGTTTCAGGAGTAGAATTTAGTGATTCATCACTTACATATAACACCCAATGCTCATCATAACAAGTGTCCTCCTTAAGACCCATCACCCATTTAGCTGATACCCCACCCACCTCCCTTCATCAACCCTCAGTTTGTTCTCTATCCTTAAGAGTCTCTTATGGTTTGCCTTCCCCTCTATTCTTCTCTCTTTTTTTCCTTCCCACATGTTCATCTGTTTTGCTTCCTAAATTCCACATATGAGTGAAATCATATGGTATTTGTTTTTCTCCGATTTTTTTTCACTTAGCATAATACACTCTAGCCCCATCCATGTCATTGCAAATGGCACAATTTCATTCCTTTTTACGGCTGAGCAACAGTCAATTGTGTATATATATAAACCACATCTTTTTTATCCATTCATCAGTTGATCGACACTCGGGCTCTTTCCATAGTTTGGCTATTGTTGATAATGCTGCTATAAATATTGGGGTGCATGTACCCCTCTGAATCAGTATTTTTGTATCCTTTGGGTAAATACCTAGCAGTGCAATTGCTGGATTATAGGGCATCTCTATTTTTAAATTTTTGAGGAACTCCATACTGTTTTCCAGAGTGGCTGTACCAGTTTGCATTCCCACCAACAGCGTAGGAGGGTTTCCCTTTCTCCACATCTTCACCAACATCTCTTGTTTCCTGTGTTGTTCATTTTAGCCATTTTGACAAGTGTGAGGTGATATCTCATTGTGTTTTTTTTTTAAGATTTTATTTATTTATGTGACAGAGAGACAGCCAGCAAGAGAGGGAACACAGCAGGGGAGTGGGAGAGGAAGCAGCAGGCTCCCAGCGGAGAAGCCCTATGAGGGACTCGATCGCGGAATGCCGGGATCACGCCCTGAGCCGAAGGCAGACGCTTAACGACTACACTACCCAGGCGCCCCTCATTGTGGTTTTGATTTGTATTTCCCTGATGATGGGTGATGTTGAGCATCTTTTCATATGTCTGTTAGCCACCTGGATGTCTTCTTTGGAAAAGTGTTTATTCATGTCTTCTGCCCATTTCTTAACTGAACTATTTGTTTTTTGGTTGTTGAGTTTGATAAATTCTTAACAGATTTTGGCTACTAACCCCTTTATCAGATATGTCATTTGCAAATATCTTCTCCCATTCTGTAGGCTGCCTTTTTGTTGATTGTTTCCCTCCCTGTGCAGAAGCTTTTTATCTTAATGAAGTCCCAATAGTTCATTTTTGCTTTTGTTTTCCTTGTCTCTGGCTATGTGTCTAGTAAGAAGTTGCTATGGCCTGGATCAAAGAGGTTTCTGTCTGTGTTCTCCTCTAGGATATTGATGGTTCCCTGTATCACATTTAGGTCGTTCATCCATTTTGACTTGATTTTTGGGTATGGTATAAGAAAGTGGTCCGGTTTCATTCTTCTGCATGTTGTTGTCCAGTTTTCCCAACACCATTTGTTGAAGAGACTGTCCTTTTTTCATTGGATATTCTTTTCTCAAAGATTAGTTAACCATATAGTAGTTTAAATTTTTAAAAAAATACCAACTAATCTATGGTGACAGAAATCAGAACAGTGGCTGTTTTGTTTTGTTTTTTACGTTGAAAGAGTTTTATTTATTTGAATAAAAATGCTCTATTGGGTGGCAGATAACATTCAGGTATTAATCATCTAATTGTTTTCTTTTATTTTCTTCTTTAATTTTTTTTTATTATATTATGTTAGTCACCATACAGTACATCACTGGTTTCTGAAGTAAAGTTCGATGATTCATTGGTTGCGTATAATACCGTGCACCATGCAATACGTGCCCTCCTTACTACCCATCACCAGCCTATCCCATTCCTCCACCCCCCCTTCCCCTCTGAAGCCCTCAGTTTGTTTCTCAGAGTCCATAGTCTCTCATGCTTCATTCCTCCTTCTGATTATCCCCCCCTTTCTTTATCTGTTTCGTCCCCTACCGATCTTCCTAGATCCTATGTTCCATAGATGAGAGAAACCATATGATAATTGTCTTTCTCTGTTTGACTTATTTCACTTAGCATTATCTCCTCCAGTGCCGTCCATGTTGCAGCAAATGTTGGGAAATCGTTGTTTTTGATAGCTGAGTAATATTCCATTGTATATATGGACAACTTCTTAATCCAGTAATCTGTTGAAGGGCATTTCGGCTCCTTCCACGATTTAGCTATTGTGGACAAAGCTGCTATGAACATTGGGGTGCATATGGCCCTTCTCTTCACTACGTCTGTATCTTTGGGGTAAATACCCAGTAGTGCAATGGCTGGATCATAGGGTAGCTCAATTTTTAACTTTTTAAGGGACCTCCACACTGTTTTCCAGAGTGGCTGTACCAACTTGCATTCCCACCAACAATGTAGGAGGGATCCCCTTTCTCCACATCCTCTCCAACAATTGTTGTTTCTTGCCTTGTCTATCTTTGCCATTCTAACTGGCGTAAGGTGGTATCTCAGTGTGGTTTTGATTTGAATTTCCCTGATGGCTAATGATTNAATGCTCTGGGTTCTGTACATATCTCTGTCATTTAGCTTAACATATTGTTATGAATTGATTTAGCAAAGAAGTAGTGTATTGGCCATATTTTATCTCAGGCATTCAACACCATCTTAAAAGTCCCTTTTGACAANCGTATCAACTTGTATTCCCACCAACAATGTAGGAGGGATCCCCTTTCTCCACATCCTCTCCAGCAATTGTTGTTTCTTGCCTTGTCTATCTTTGCCATTCTAACTGGCGTAAGGTGGTATCTCAGTGTGGTTTTGATTTGAATTTCCCTGATGGCTAATGATTTTGAACATTTTTTCATGTGTCTGTTAGCCATTTGTATGTCTTCATTGGAAAAGTGTCTGTTCATATCTTCTGCCCATTTTATGATTTGTTTATTTGTTTCTCGTGTATTGAGTTTGAGAAGTTCTTTGTAGATCTTGGATACCAGTCCTTTATCTGTGGTGTCCTTTGCAAATATATTCTCCCATTCCGTGGGCTGTCTCTTAGTTTTTTTGACTGTTTCCTTGGCTGTGCAGAAGCTCTTTATCCTGATAAAGTCCCATAAGTTCATTTTATCTTTTATTTCTCTTGCCTTTGGAGATGTGTCGTGAAAAAGGTTGCTCTGGCCGATGTCATAGAAGTTGTTGCCTATGTTCTCCTCTAGAATTTTGATGGATTCCTGTCTCACATTGAGGTCTTTCATCCATTTGGAGTTTATTTTTGTGTATGGTGTGAGAGAGTGGTCAAGTTTCATTCTTTTGCATGTAGCTGTCCAATTTTCCCAGCACCATTTATTGAAGAGACTGTCTTTTTTCCACCGGATGTTTTTTCCTGCTTTATCAAAGATTAGTTGCCCAAAGAGCCGAGGGTCCATTTCTGGGTTCTCTATTCTGTTCCATTGGTCGATGTGTCTGTTTTTGTGCCAGTACCATGCTGTCTTTGTGATCACAGCTTTGTAGTACAGCTCGAAATCCGGCATTGTGATGCCCCCAGCTTTGTTTTTCCTTTTCAACAGTTCCTTGGAGATTCGGGGCCTTTTCTGGTTCCATACAAATTTAAGGACTATTTGTTCCAGTTCTTTGAAAAATGTCCTCGGTATTTTGATCGGGATAGCATTGAAAGTGTAGATTGCTCTGGGTAGTATGGACATTTTAACTATGTTAATTCTTCCAATCCATGAGCATGGAATATTTTTCCATCTTTTTATGTCTTCCTCAATATCTTTCAAAAGTGATCTATAGTTTCTAGGATATAGGTCCTTTACGTCTCTGGTTAAGTTAATTCCAAGGTAACGTATGGTTTTTGGTGTTATTGTAAATGGGATGGATTCCCTAATTTCTCTTTCTTCAGTCTCGTTATTCGTGTATAGAAATGCAACTGATTTCTGGGCATTGATTTTGTATCCTGCCACCTTACTGAATTGTTCTATAACTTCTAATAGTTTGGGAGTGGATTCCTTTGGGTTTTCCATATAGAGTATCATGTCATCTGCAAAGAGAGACAGTTTGACTTCTTCTTTGCCGATTTGGATACCTTTGATCCCTTTTTGTCTTCTGATTGCTGTTGCAAGGACTTCTAGTACTATGTTGAATAATAGTGGCGAGAGTGGGCATCCTTGTCGTGTTCCTGATCTTAAGGGAAAGGCTTCCAGCTTTTCCCCATTGAGAATAATGCTTGCAGTAGGCTTTTCATAGATGGCTTTTATGAGATTGAGAAATGTACCCTCTATTCCTACACTCTGAAGGGTTTTAATCAGGAAAGGATGCTGTATTTTGTCAAATGCTTTTTCTGCATCAATTGAGAGGATCATATGGTTCTTGAGTCTTTTCTTGTTGATATGATGTATCACATTGATTGATTTGCGAGTGTTGAACCATGCTTGCATCCCAGGTATGAATCCCACTTGGTCATGATGGATAATCCTTTTAATGTACTGTTGGATTCTATTAGCAAGGATCTTGTTGAGGATTTTGGCATCCATATTCATTAGAGAAATCGGTCTGTAATTCTCCTTTTTGAGGGGGTCTTTGCCTGGTTTGGGGATCAAGGTAATATTAGCCTCATAGAATGAGTTTGGTAGCTTTCCTTCTGTTTCTATTTTTTGAAATAGCTTTAGGAGAATAGGTATTATTTCTTCTTTGAATGTTTGGTAGAATTCCCCAGGAAAACCGTCTGGGCCTGGAGTTTTATTATTTGGAAGGTTGTTTATCACTGACTCAATTTCTTCATAGTTAATTGGCCTATTTAAGAAATCTATTTCTTCCTGTTTCAGTCTTGGTAGTTTATAGGTTTCCAGGAAGGCCTCCATCTCTTCCAGATTGTTTAGTTTTTTGGCATATAGCTGTTGATAAAAGTTTCTAATAATCCTTGCAATTTCAATGGTGCTGGTCGTGACCTCTCCCTTTTCAGTCATAATTTTAATAATCTCAGTCCTTTCTCTTTGTTTTTGGACAAGTTTTGCCAGTGGTCTATCAATTTTATGGATTCTCTCAAAGAACCAGCTTCTAGTCCTGTTGATCTGCTCTACTGTGGTTCTGGTCTCTAATTCATTGATTTCTGCTCTAATCTTGGTCAACTCCTTCCTTGTCAGTGGGTTAGGCCTGTCCCTCTGTTGCTGTTCCAGTTTCTTGAGGTGAGAATATAGAAACTGCATTTTAGATTTTTCTATTCTTTTGAGTGAGGCTTGGATGGCTATGTATTTCCCCCTTAGGACTGCCTTTGCAGTATCCCATAGGTTTTGGACCGTTGTGTATTCATTCTCGTTGGTCTCCATAAATTGTTTAATTTGTTTTTTGATTTCCTGGTTTATCGAGTCATTCTTGAGCAGGATGGTTCTTAGCCTCCAAGTGTTTGAGTTTCTTCCAGGTTTTTCCTTGTGGTTGAGTTCCAATTTCAGAGCGTTGTGGTCTGAGAATATGCAGGGGATAATTTCAATCTTTTGGTATTGGCTGAGACCTGTTTTGTGTCCCAGAGCATGATCTATTCTGTTAAACCTGACATTTATAACTACCATTATCATCTGGGGATTTGCCAATTCAAGTTGGGCAACCTTGATGCATGAAGACTAAAAGAAACTTTTGACAGTCTTTGGAGGCTAGGGTGACAGAACTGGAAATCAAAACCAAACAAGAGACTCTGAAGGATTGCTCCCTTGAAGTAATGAAAAAACAAGTATATTTCAGGTATTCATAAGGGATTGTAGCTCATCTTTAATCATACCAATCTCTAAAATTAGATCCTAGCAAATAAAAATTAATACAACAATAAAATTAATTCTAACATTTATATCTAAGAAACCCAACTGAAATAGGTTAATTTGTGTCTGGCAAATATAAATGTAGATCTTATCTGGAAGAATATAATATCATCATAAACCTCAAGTTACTTCCATGGAAATTTTATAGTATGAAAGCCATCATATAACAAAAAGTAATTAGAAAAAGAAGAAAAAAGACAATATGAACCAAAAGCAGCTGAAATTATATAAAATACAAACAGACTCATGGGATGTCTCCAGATTTTAGAGTTACCAAAAGCAAACAAAAAACAAAACCACAATTTTAGGAAAAAATGTTAATAATATTAAAGGGTAAATTAAATTTATAATAGAGCTGTAATCTATAAAAATCAAATGGAAAATCTGAATGAAATGATAATATAAACCAAAAGAAGAAATCAATAAATGTTTCTAATTACGTATTAGACAGAATTGAAAAGAGAATTAGTAGAGTAGAAGATATGCTATGACAAAAATATCAAAATCAATCACAGAAAAACAACATGAAGGTAAACACATACAAGTATAAAATATTTAAGAAGACAAAAAGAAGGTTCAATATATATGCAACTCAAGCTCCAAGAGGACAGGAGAAAAAGCAGCATATCAAAATCAATCACAGAAAAACAACATGAAGGTAAACACATACAAGTATAAAATATTTAAGAAGACAAAAGAAGGTTCAATATATATGCAACTCAAGCTCTAAGAGGACAGGAGAAAAAGCAGCAGAAGTAATTGCTGAAGACATAATATCTGAGACTATTCCAAATGTGAAGAGATAGTTTCAAGGAAGCAACAAGTAGATTGATAGTCATCTTTTCAAAAGTAACAATAGAAGCCAGAAAACAATGTTTAAAGAAAAGAACTGCAAACTTAAAATTTAACAGATGACAAAATATTCTTCAGAATCAAAAATGACGTAAAAATATTTTCTAAGAAACGGTAACTGAGATAATTTGCCCAAAGTAGTCGTGAACAACAAGAACAAATTATAAAAGTAGGGGCACCTGGGAAGCTGTCAGTTAAGCGTCTGCCTTCTGCTCACGTCATGATCCCAGGGTCCTGGGATCAAGCCCCAAATCGGGCTCCATGCTCTCACAGAGCCTGCTTCTCCCTCTCTCTCTGCCTGTCACTCTCTCTGCTTGTTCTCTGTCTCTGTCCCTCTCTCTCTGTGTCAAATAAATAAATTTTAAAAAGCTATAAAAATAGTGCTTGTGGTTCAAGTGATGGGAATAACAGCATATGGAAGTAGAGGAATAAAGGGAAAATGAAAAAAATTTGAAAAATATATTTGGTAATGATGAATTTGGTTGTTCAGACTAACTCTCCCACTGAAAACAACTGGAAAACCTTTATAAAGGAGACTCCCAGGTGGCACAGTCCGTTAAGTGTCTGACTCTTGGTTTCCGCTCAGGTCATGATCTCATGGTCATGAGATGGAGCCCCAGCATCAGGCTCTACACTCAGCGTGGAGTCTGCTTGAGGTTCTCTCTCCCTCTCCCTCTGCCACTCCTGCTCATGCTCTCTCTCTTTCTCTCTAAAATAAATAAACAAATCTTTAAAAAAAAAAAGGAAATCTTTATAAAAATATAAAGATCTTGAAAGCTTCGGTGAGCCAACCAAAGAGTGAGGGTTAGTGGGGCTAAGATAAGTAAAAAGAACAAAGCTTGAAAAAGTCAGCCTGGCATTCCCCAATGCTTTTGCATTAGCAGTCTCTGACAATTCCTGTATATTTAGAGTATATTGAAAGAATCATAAGTCTAGGGTAAAAATCTTGTGTCACACCTCATGATTAAGCTTCCATAGTAACACTGTGAGAATAAAGGTTGAACTAGAAAGGAGAAATTTTAAAAATTATTCATATGGATTAAAGTTCAGGTTTGTTTCATTATCTTATTAAATTTCCAATTGAATTAAAATAATCTTAACACCTGTAGCCCACTGTTAGCCAAAAGCAAAAGTAAATCCTCTATAGAGGAATATAACAAAATACCCCATAGTTTCAAAATAATTATACAATCATTAAAATAAAATGTATCACTGTCAAATACAGTGCACAAAACTAAAAAATAATCGTACATATAATGGCAAAAGGTGCAACTCAAAAACAAGAAAAATGAATATCATTTGACACAAATATACTGGAGAGCCAATAGAATTATCAGACAAAGAAAGCTATACTCAAATAAAATTTAATGATTTAAATGCATGCATACAAGAAGGTTGGAGGCAATATAAAGTGATTAAATAGCTATCCCATCTTAAGAATCCAGAAAAAAAAATACTGAATTTAATAAAAGTAGAAATAAATTATAAAAATTAGTGAATAAATTAAGTAAATATAACAAAGTGATCAGACTGAAAGTTTATTCTTTAAAATGATTTAGAAAGTTTATAGTGTCTTTCAGTAAGATCAGTAATAAAGAGTACACATAAACAATATCAATATAAGAAAATGAGGGCATCGCTAAAGATCCTATATACACTAAAAATACTGAAAGAAGCTTTAAGAACAACTTTCTTTCAAAAAAATTTGAAAATTTAAAAGCAATGAAAGATTTCTTTAAAAAACCTGTAACAACTGGAACTTATAAGGAATAGAAAACCTGAATATTAAAAAAAACTACTAAATAAAATTGAATTTATAACTAAACTCCTCCTTATAATTGTTACAATTCCCACATGACCCTTCTATACCAGGCACTAGGCATACCTCTCTAAGAGTCTCAGAAGAGGAGAGTGAAGAAGAAATATCAAGAGGAAATACACATTCAATTTTTAATTTCAGTTTCAAAACGAGGATTTCAAAACTTGTGACAAGAGATAAAGAGTCTGAGAAAAACATTTTTGCATTTCCAAAGGCTAATTTGAAGGTCCCAGGGCCTAATATATATCTAAAAAAACTGAAAAGGGGGCAAACTGTAAGTTAATAAAAACCAGTTTCTCTACAATAGGCAAAATAAAATTAGTTAAATTGGGAGGATGGAGAAGAAATCCAGAAGAGAAATAGAAGTTAAGACAAATTTAGGGAGATAAAACAATTTCCTAGTATCCGGGCAAGAGTAGAAAATTAAAATTCTCCTGTGTGCTAACTGGCAAAGGCACTGTCTCTCCCTTCAGGAACTATACACTATTTATTGCTCCTTTCTACAAATCCCTAGGAATTTAGATCTATAAATGGGAAGAAGAAAGATGGGAAACATGCACATTGCCAATACAAAATGACTTGCTTTCCCCTTGACTACATGGAAATTGTCTGCCCTCAGTACAGTGATGCTTGAGACAGAAAGTAATAATCACTGGACAAAGTTACCTTTTAGGAACAGCTGAATTTATAGTCTGTGAAATTTATACTCAGTTAATAGTTAAAGAGATGTGATAACCGCTTTCAAAGAAATACACGGGGTAATGGAATGGAGAGCACTAGAGAGATCTACATTAACTGTTGGTTAGACAGAGTGTTACCTCAGGGTTCTTAGTTGTAAGCAATAGAAGCTGACGTTGACTGAATAAATAGAAAAAAGGACATTGGCTAGCTCAGAATTTTTGGAAGACTGAAGAACTAGGTTGACGCTAAGCTTCCAGAACCAGAACAAAACGTCACGACAAAACATGGCAAAAGAGATCTTAAGAGGAAATTGGGAATGCCAAGGAGTTCTAAGCCAGGAACGACACTTGACTGTTTCAGCTGTGAGCACCAGAGCTATGGTTTGCAACAAGCAATACCAGAGCAACCTGCTGTCTTCAGAACATGGATTACTCACCTACAGCTTTTGCAAAACAAACAAGCAAAGAGCAAAACAAAACAATAAACAAATAAAGCCTAAAGAAACAAAAATTAAAAGATTCTAAGTGGCAGCTTTTGCATTCTCGTTTGCTCACAGCTTAACTCAAAAATATTAATTGGAGTACATTTACCAGCTGCCGCAACAAAGCTGCAAATATAAAAGTGGCTCAAAAAAGAACGAAGTTTCTCTAAGGCATAGAAGTTTGAGTGCAAGTGGGCTTGAGCTGACATGACAACTTCATTTCAGGAGACCAAATTCCTTTATCTTGCTCTCTGGTCTTTATCTTCTTCTCTGGTCTTCTCAATGTAGGGCTCCATCATCTTGTCTACAGGGTTAGAAAGACAGGAAAGGAGGGTATTTTCCTTTCCTTTCAAGAGCACTTTCATTCACATGCCATTTGCCAGAACCTAATCCCTCAATGTTACCACACAGGAGCTTGGACAGCAGAGACAAATAAGCTGTGCCATGTGCCCAGGTAACCTCTGCTACTATAGAAGAAGGGGTGAAGGTAACTGGGGAGAAAGCATTAGCAATCTCAGGCATAAGAAGCCTCACATGGGCATGTTTAACTGGTGGGATTGAATCATATGTCTGTGACCCATCCTCAAGGGAGCTGAGGAAAGTGTGTTTTCTGGTTTCCACAATGGGGAAGTGGAAATGACAAGTATGAAATTCTCCAAACAGGAAATGTGTTCAAATGGTGCTGACCAGCCAGAAAGGATGGCAAATATTCACTAGATAGGAGGAGACTCTAGGAAGGTAACATTTACAATGAGCTCTAGAAGAACAAAATGAAACAGCTTTGAAGAATTGTAGGAAGATAATTCTAAGAAGAAAGTGCATCAAAAGCAAAAGACGCAAGGCTTGAAAAAGTCTTGATATGTTTGAGGAATATTATGTAAATCATGGTTGATAGAGCATAATTTCTAAAGTAGTAGAAAATTAAGTTGGAGAAATAGGCAGGAGCCTTTAGGCTAGGGCGAGAAATAGAAGTTTATTATAAGATAAATTGCAAACCACTAAAGGTTTTTATAGAGAGTAATATAAGTATAATTTGTTCTTTAAAATAATCCCCCTAAAAATAAATAAAATAAAATAAAATAATCCCCCTGATTTGGAGGTGGAAATGGATTATTGATGAGCAAGAGAAGTGGACAGGGCACCTGGGTGGCTCAGTTGGTCAAGTGTTGGACTCTTGATTTTGACTCAGGTCATGATTTCAGAATTGTGGGATCAAGTCCCAGGGCTGCCTCCCAGCTCAGCAGGGAGTCTGCTTCAGATTTTCTCTCCCTCTCTTTGCCCCTCCCTCCGTGCTCTCTCTCTCTCAAATAAATGATAGATGATTGATAGATACATACATACATACATAGATGATAGATAGATGATAGATAGATAAGATAGATAGATAGATAGATAGATAGAGAGAGAGAGAGAGAGAGAAAAAGTGGACAAATCAAAGTGGGAAATNGATGATAGATAGATGATAGATAGATAGATAGATAGATAGATAGATAGATAGAGAGAGAGAGAGAGAGAGAAAAAGTGGACAAATCAAAGTGGGAAATTGTTGCTATAATCTTGGTGAGATGTGATGGTAGTTTGGCAGATACATTCAGTCTATCAACTCTATACAACTACATAGAGGTCAGAGGAAGTATTTTTAAAATATAATACAAGTTCCCTTGTCATTTGTATTTATATTCTTATGTTAATGTAAAACATCCTTTGATTCACAATGTTCAGCTCAAAGGATTTTATTCTAAGCTCATCACAAAAACAAACAAAACCACATACGGAGTGTTTTTACTGAGTCAGATGCTATCACTCAAATTTTTAGAGAGAAGGAAGGAAAAAAATAAAGCTTATTCAAGGTCACTTAGCTAGTGTATGGTTAGCCAGCATTTGACTGGTTTGCAACAGAGAGTTCAATATCAAATCAACTGTCTTCAAGTTCAATATTTTTTTCCAGGGAAACAAATATATCTCAATAAAGTAAATTGTTATTTACCTATGTTGAAAGTATTTTTAGAAGTTAGTATCTCAATACAGGCCTGTATTAGCAATAATTTTATGATGATGAATATATACAAAATATATTATTATAACATAAAAATTATGAACGCATTTTAACTCTCCATTATTAAAACATTTAAAAGTTTAATGTTAGAGCAGCATACAATATACAGTATAGGAACTGTTTTTCTAAACTGTATAGACCAAAGGGTGTGCGTATTTGTGTATGTATATAAAAGCCTAAAAGAAAGAGTTCAAAATCTGTCTCTTTTTCCCAATACAAAACAATATATATATATATTGGGTTCATTCATAGTATTTGGTTGTTAGAGTTTCTTTATCATAGTAGGGCAGCATAATTGTGAAAAAAGGCAAATATTTACCAGTTTTCATATAATGCCACACAATATACCATTATTCATTTGTGCCTCAATTCAATAAATCTTTGTTGGTTGTCCTATCTGCTAAGAAAAATGGGAAAGCAAGTCAGTCAAATTCAGGTAAATAAATAATAAGTTAATAAATTAACAATTAATTAAAATTAAGGATTCTAAAAGGTAGAAGTTCTAAGGAAAAAAATAAACCTGAATAATTTATTAGAGACTGGAGTAAGATATGTTTCCCTGGATGTTCTAGATATTGTTGTCTTAAAGTCCACTCCTTTAGGTGACAGCTGATGAAAGTCCTAAAACATAAGAGATGCTTCGTGAAGATCTATGCAGGGAGGGTTTCAGGATCTGGGAAAGCACCTACAAGAGCCACAATAGAGGGACCATATGGAGCAAGACAGAAATAGCAAGGGATTGCAGGGGGCTGGATCACAGTGTGAGTCAGAGGAAGAGAAGAGCTTGAAGAATTAAGAGCATTGAGACCATACTGAAGAAAACATTTGAACTGTATTTCTATCAGAAATCCTTTGGCAAATCTTAGGCAGAAGAGTGACTGATGTGATTTATGTTTTTACACGCACACTTTGGCTGCTATATGGAGTGTGGAAGCAGAGCAACAATTTAGGAGGCTCTCTGGAATTTTCCTAGATTAAAGATGATAGCCAGAGGCTGGGACAACTATGATAACTTTAAATGATTTAGGAAAGACTGTACAGGAACAGGTTTGGTCCTGGAGGGGGTTATAGGTGGGAGGAAAGTGAAGGTGCAGTTTAAAGATCTACATGGAAGCTATTTAGACTGAAAATCTTAATTAAATTATATGGTTGATTATCATAAATGACTAAAATAGAGTAACTTGCTTATGCCATTTTAAACACAAATTAGGCACATACACATGGAAAAAATTATACTAACATTTAAACCACAGCTTCAGTACAAACTATTCACAATAAATGAGCACTCACATTTTACTCCTTGCACATATTACTTGAACTAAATGCACAAAAATGATAAACATATAATCTCCAAAGGACTCTAATCCTTTGCCCTACTGTCATATGAGGTATTAGCCTATTCTATCCTTGAGACAGAATCCTCCTTGGTGCCAAAAGGCTGGCAGGTATATTCAGCATATCAATTCTGTGCAACAAAATAGAAGTCAGAGAAGGTTTTTTGGTTTTTGTTTTTAAATTTTTAAATATAATACAAATCCCCTTGCATTTGTATTTATATTCTCTATGTTAATGTGAAATATATTTTGATTCACAATGTTCAGTTCAAATGATTTTATTCTGAGCTACTAAATTCAGACTTGAGATTAAACCTAGAAGGACTTGTACTTTGCTGAAAATTACATATTTAATCTGATATACAAAGAGAATTTACTTGGCTATATTGATTTTAAAGGCTTTTGGCTGCACAAATCATGTCTCCAAATGGCACATAAAAACATTAAGATCATTTTATTTTCCGAAATATGAAAAATTATTACTGTACACAAATGCAAAATAGCAAGTCTAAATCTATCAGAATATTTTTAACCCTTCTAATATTTCACAGATGTTTTAAATCACAATATTTAAGTAAAACTATATTCTGTTCTGTTTTTTGATTTCCATACTTGGTAAATATTCCTGCTTTTACTTTGCAGAAAAAATTAAAGCCTCATTTGACTTCATACTTGAATTAACAAAAAACAACACCTAAGATCCCCAATTTTTTCTTTTTCTTTTTTTTTTTAAGATTTTATTTATTTATTTTTTACAGAGAAAGAGAAAGTGCAAGCAGGGGCAGAGGTAGAGGGAGAGAAGACTCTGTGTTGATCATGGAGTCCAGCAGGCTCCATCTCACGACACTGAGATCATGACCTGAACCGAAACCGAGAGCCCAGTGCTTAACTGACTGAGCCATGCAAGCGCCCCCCAAATTTTTTCTTATATTATGACCATTTGAGATAGTCTTACTGACACCAATATAATAAATTCTGCTATAATCTGCTGTTGGCATGTGGGGGAATTTTAAGAAAGCAATGTAAGATAAGTAACCTTTCAAACTGATTAGAATTTTTCAAGGTAATTATTAGAATGGTAGTTATTTCTCACTTAGAAATGTACATCTTCAGGTATAAAATTTTACCAAATTCTTTGTTTCTTTTGTCCCCAATATCTTTGATAATATTACTTTTGCTTATCATTCGTGATTATGTTTTACTTTTTGGGAATAACCTCACCCATCAATTTCTTTATGAAGTCTTTCTTAATTCCTTGAAGTAAATTTGTCTACTTTCTCCCTTCTGCTTCTGTAGTAACATACACAATGTCAATTTTAAAACCTATAACATTTAGCTACATATAAGCAATTATGTGGTTTTCTTCCCCTCTAGATTATAAACTCCTTGAGAGTAAGGCATATAACTTGTGTATCTCTCTAACTCTAAAAACAAACACCATTTCTGGTAGATGACCATTGAATGAACAAAAATCTTACACTTAAATACCTTAGTTATTGTGAATAAGCATAGAATATATATTAGGATGGTGGAATTTTTTCAATTTGGTAAGTGTCAATAAATGATAGACAAAGAACTTTGAAACAATTTTTATGTGTGTGTTATTTTATCTTTTTTATTTTTCCTATCCATAACTACAACTATGCATTAAAGACAGAGCTTTTGCTTTTCAGGAATTCAGGAAAAAGAAAAAAACAATATTTGCTTGTCCTTTGTGATCATGCATGCCCACTGACTGTGGTTCCTTGAGAATATTGTGACCATTATCATAAACATGTAATACGACTGCATTTAATAAACACTTGCATATTCAAGTGCCTCTTGTAATTTATGTGCATTTTTGCTGATTCAACTGGGTTTTGCTTGCTTGTTTGTTTGCTTTGGGAACTGTGATCATCATACCATTGGTCAGTTAAAATAAATAGACTAAGTGCAATATACAGTGACTATATATGTATAGTGTGTATTGGGCACAAAACCAAGCTATTAAAATAATTAGGTCTTTAAAATCTTTAGTTCTTTAACACATTGGCCTTCATTCTGAAAATGCAACTTATTTTGATGCTGTTGTTTAAATATGACTAGAAATCATTGTCATTTCCTTAGGAACCACAGGCTGCTGTAGCTCAGGGCATCTTACTTACTAAATTAAATCCCTTAAATATCAGGAAGACTCAATAGCATTATAGTTCTTATGATCATAATGAAATGACAGCTGTGGGAGGCACTGGGACTTCCAGAGAAGGTAGCCGTGTGTAGTATACAAACTGCATTTTTTACTTGTTCTAAGCTTTTAAAATTTTATTTTCCTTTTATCTTCTTAATAACAGAATGTTTTGGCATTATGACTAATTGAACTATATGCTTCAAAAATTAATTTTATAAGCTGCATCATAGTAACGTATTAGCGAATTATTCTGATAAATTTTAAATTACTACTATAAAACAATATTCACCAAATATTTATATATTTAACAAAAGCATAGAGAGCTTACATTCTTCTCTAGTGTTACAGAGGTATCATATGTCACACCAAGGATTTTAAATGGGATAGTTTCACTTCAGAGACAACACTCTTAGTAACTATGTTGGAATACCCATGTCATGAATAGCAAATTGCTTTTCAGTGGACTTCTGTATAAATTTGAGCAACTGTGTCATATATTTAAATAATTATAAAAGGGAGGATGGATCATTAAACCATTACTCAAATTTTTGACTGACTGAAAAATATTTTTTCATATTCATATAATAAATGCCAGGTTTTCATGTATTATAGATTTATGCACCTGAGGCAGTCAGTTTCTATGTACCTAGTAAGGCCATATACACCTAGAACACAGTTATAAGATAGATTGTCAATAAGAAATATTCCATAGAATTCTGCATAAAACTCAATCTAGCAACTATTTAAGATTTCTTTTACCATCACTCATTCACCCAGGTCCTTCCTCATTTATAAAATATTTAAGAAGATTTCCCTTTATTTAAAGTAAACAAACAGAAAAAAGTAATATAACCACACACAATATTTAAAAAGGGTAAGCAGGGGGCTCCTAGATGGCTTATTTGGTTAAGCCTCTGACTGTTGATTGGCTCAGGTCATGATCTCATAAATCCTGGGATTCAGCCCTGAGTTGGGTCCCTTGCTGAGTGGGGTGTCTGCTTAAAGGTTCTCGCCCTCTGCCCCTCCCCTAACTCATGCATGTGCACTCTCTCTCAAATAAATATATAAATAAATCTTTTTAAAGGAAGAGTAAGCAAGAGGGAAAAACTAAATAATTGAAATGACACAAAAACAAATAAAACACATGTTTGCATGTACATGGTCAAGCAAGCACACACATACACACTAGAAAGATTATGGCAGAGAGAAAGTAAAAATATAAACAAATGTTATTATAGAAAATTAAATATATTAACATAAAGATGTCTTTGATATTATAATACTGTAGAAATAAAAATCCTGCTTTCTAAAAATGGTAACTCAAGGAAAGGAGATAACTGAGCAAGCGCAGACAAAATGAGGAACAGAAATTAAGGTCATATTAGAAGGATGTGAAAGAAAAACAGATTCAGATTTAATAAAAAATTGTTACATATAGAATAAATATGAAGAAACAGGAAATTTTTAAAAAGAACAGTTTTCTGAAAACATTAGAATTTATAGATACAAAAATGACCCAAAATACTAATTTTAACATCTCCCCAAAAAAGAGAACAAATGCAACAAAGCAGGCAAATATACAATTCAATATGATGTACCTAACATGGGGAAAATCAAATCTTTGGACTAAAACTTCAAGAGAAAAAAAAAAAAGATACAGTTCAAGCAATACTGACATATGGCTGGGCATTTAATTGACTTGAAAGATAAAGAATTCCAAAGGCAGCCAGGCAAATCTTGTAGTCAACTACAAGTAGGATAAACCAGGCTTAGTTCTAACTTGTTCATAGTAACATTCCCACAAGAGGACGACTGGAGCAATATCAACAGGATTTTTAGGGAACAAAATGTGACTAAAATTTTAAATGTAGCTAAATTGCTATTCAAGTGTAAAGGCAATGGTTAGACAACTTCAAAGAACATCAGACCCCAAACTCATAACATTTTTATAAGTAAATGATATCTTAAGGATATGGAATAATTGGGTAATATTCCACAAATGTGAAGCCTTCTTGATATCTGCAGCAATACAGCACATGAGTAGCAACTGAAACTCTACACAGATGAATATAAATTCAAAGGTACCTAAAGAGTTATAAAAACCATGTTACAACACTCAGTCTATCTTGACTAACTCAAAAAGTTAATCAGATACTACTGATACCTCAGCCATGAAACTCTTTACTCCTATGTACTCCAATTTGAATCCAGGATACCATGGTAACAAGGATAACACCAGAATTTTGGTTTTCATTAAGATCCCATCTATCCCGAAACTTTCATTCTACTGTGAACTATGTGGGTTATTTTTTTTTAATTGAGGTAAAATTGCTATGTAAGTTGTGGGTGTACAACATTATAATTCAACATCTGTATGCACTATAAAGTGACCATCACAAAAAAAATCTAGTTACCGTCTATCACCATAGATTGATCTTCACCTATTTTGCCCATCCCCAACCCCCTTCTCCTCTGGTAACCATCAGTTTATTCTCTGTATCTATGTATTTGTTTTTGTATTGTTTTGTTTGTTTTATTATATTCCACATATGAGTGAAATCATACGGTATTGGTCTTTCCCCCTCTGACTTACTTCATTTAGTGTAACACCCTCCTTATGGTCCAAAATTGTCACAAACAGCAAGACTTCATTCTTTTTTATGACTGATTAGTATTCCATTGTATGTATGTATGTATATATATATATATACACACACACATATATATGAAATATATATATATATTTCATATCCTCTTTATCCATTCATCTATCTATGGACACTTAGGTTGTTTCTGTATCTTGGTTATTGTAGATAATGCTGCAATAAACATAGGAGTGCATACATCTTCTCGAACTACTGCTTTCATATTCTTTGGAGAAATACTCAGAAGTAGAATAGCTGGATAATATGGTAGATCTATTCTTAATTTTTTGAGGAATCTCCATATTATTATCTATATTGGCTGCATCAATTTACATTCCCACTAACAGTGTACAAGTGCTCCTTTTTCTCCACATCCTCTCCAACACTTATTATTTTTTGTCTTTTCCATAACAGCTATCCTAAAAGGTATAAGGTGATATCTCATTATGGTTTTGATGTGAATCTCCCTAATAATTAGTGATGCTGACTATCTTTTCATGTGCCTGTTGGCCATCTGTTGTTTCTTTCGAAAAATGTTCAGATCCTCTGCCCATTTTTTATTGGATTATTTTTAATTGTTGGATTGCATGAATTCTTTATATATTTTGAATATTAACCCTTTATTAGGTATATTTGCAAATATCTTCTCCCATTTAATAAGCTGTTTTTTCATTTGGATGATAGTTTCCTTCACTGTGCAGAAGATTTTTAGTTTGATGTGGTCTCATTTGTGTATTTTTTGCTTTTGTTACCCTTGCCTTTGGAGTCAGATCCACAAATACATCACTAAAACTAACAAGGATTTAATTTATTGTTCTCAAAACATAAAAACATAACATAAAAGAAACAATAAAATAGAACGTCTCTTTGGTCTGAATTATTTAAATTAATGATGCTTTGTGTCAAGATCATTATCTTCTCTGGTTTCACAATTATGAACTGTGTCCAGAGAAACAAACACTTAAAGATGAAAATGAATTATTTTATAGCCAACCAAACTCAATGAATAATCGTTCATTGAGGTGTACCAGTTATTTAAAAGGTGATTATTAATATAATTAATATCTATTAATTAATATTAATAGATATTAATGTAATTAATAGAAACTAATGTATGTTGGTATTGTAATATATTATCCAAATGACATTGTGAGAGTGAGTTAGTATTTAGGTGTTATCCCAGATTTTCCAGAGAAAACTGAGACATATGGTTAGCCTAGCTATAAACCAGGTTAGATAGTTTGCGTTAATTCTTACAACCTTGTGAATCTTATTATCCCCATTACATAAAGGAGAATATTAAACCCTAGAGATGAAAGACACATACACAGTCTAAGTAAGGAATTCCAATCAAGCACTTACTCTGATCCTAGGGTCTGCAGTATTCAAAATAGTCTTATGTAAATCAATAATTCATTCAAGATAAGAGATATATATTTTATTTTATTTTTTAAAGATATTATTTATTTATTTGACAGAGAGAGAGACAGCCAGCAAGAGAGGGAACACAAGCAGGGGGAGTGGGAAAGAAAGAAGCAGGCTCTCAGCAGAGGAGCCTGATGTGGGGCTCGATCCTAGAATGCCAGGATCATGCCCTGAGCCGAACGCAGACGCTTAACGACTGAGCCACCCAGGTGCCCCAGAGATATATATTTTAAATATTACAATGATGACATAAATTTTCATGTTTATTTTTAATTTTTCTTTAAGCCATAAGCAGAACTGTGTAAAAAAAAAATCTCACTTTTTTCCTCAAAAGCAATGTAATAGATTAGAATAAATGTAGACTGTCCCTGACTTATAATGGTTCAATTTACAATTTTTTTATTTTACAATGGTGCAAAAGTAATACACATTCAGAGAAACCATACTTCAAATTTTGAATTTTGAACCTTTCCCAGGCTACTGCCTGAATGCTGGGCAGCGACAGTGAGCCACAGCTCCCAGTCAGCCTTGCAATTACAAGTGTACACAACCAATACACTGACAACCATTCTGTACCCATACAATCATTCTGTTTTTCACTTTCAGTATGCTATTCAATAAATTACATGACATATTCAATATTTTATTAGAAAATAGGCTTTAGATGATTTTTAGATGATTCTGCCCAATAGCAGGCTAATATAAGTGTTCTCAGCACATCTAAGGTAGGCTGGGCTAAGCTATGATGTTTGGTTGTTAGGTGTATTAAATGCATTTTTGACTTATGATATTTTCGACTTATGATGTGTTTATTGGTACATAACCCCATCATAAGTCTATAAAGATCTGTATCCATGTAAGCATCAGAGTTGTTGAGGAATCTGTAGTTATATGGAGAATTGTCAGGGGGAAAAGTTAATAAGAAAGTTCCAGGAAATATAAGCTATCTAGGTTTGTAGCATGAATACTTTGGGGGAAAGTCTATTACAATACAAGGTTCTTGTTTGATTTGGTGACTATTTGTTTTATCATTTAAGCTTAAACAAGTCAAATCCCTGGTTGCTCCTAGAGTGGAGAAAGCTGGTCTGTTTACTTAGCAGATTTTCCTTCCTGCTTAATAGAACTCTCAAGGCCAGCCCTATAAAGGAAAACAAAAAAATAAAAATTAAGTTCAATTTCGCTGAGAAGGAAAAAGGTACTTCTTTAACATGACTGACATTGAAATTTAAAATCAGTCAGAAATTACTGGCCTATTTTTTTCCAGAGGATATAGTTATGACTTTTGTTTTTTGAGGGTCTTATTCAATTCAAGTATGTCCTTCAATCTCTGCAGACTTTCTCTGTTATTATCAGATCAACATCTCAGCTTGTAATGCTATGTTATATAAACAAGACAAATAACTATTTTAAATAACAATATCCAACAACATCACTAGATCTACAAAATGTCTTAGAAAAGAATAGATGACATCAGCTTTATTTCTTGTTCAGATTATTCACAGAACTGGGTACCAGCTTGGAAAGTTATTGTACAGTAATCTTTCTAGACCAAAAAAAAAAAAATTTCCTTCATAAAATCAGAAGAGCACCAAATAAGATTTAAGAGCTATGGAACCATGTGGGTTGGATTGGTGGGATAGAAAAGAGCTAGAATCAATGGCTTGCCTTGCTTTAAAATATCTTTATCTCAAATCTAGCTCTTCGGACTATAACAGTATACTAAATTTGCATCTCCATACATACAAATTCTCTGCTCTTAACAAATAAAAATAATAGATAAAAACATAAATAGAGGTAACAAAAAAATCCATAGATGTCCTTTATAAATTTCTCTGACTACTAGAAAGCTCACAGAAACACAAAGCAGTGAGTTTTGCTCACTGTGGGACTGCTGAGCTCTTAGTCCACAGAGAATATGGTGAACAGGACTTCAAATGTATCAATAGGGACTAAATTTTCTCTAAGTCATATGGGGCTCCAAAACTCACTTCTTGAAGCCAGTATTTGGGAATCATGAAAGAACGTGGAGTATATCACTGACAACCCGCTGCCAGACTCATCGGTTCTTGGAAAGCTGTGGATGAGGAGACAGAAGGAAATGGAGAGGCACGCAGCCAGTGTTCCTTCCAGTAGTAACTACACCTGGGGTAAGGGCTCAATAAAAACTCATAGAATCTGGAATCACTGTATAAGTGTTTGGAAACTGAGAGAACAGGACATTTAAAAAATTGCTGTCATAGGAGAGAGGAAAAGCAAAACTGACACAAAACAAAAATTATCCACTCAAAACCATCCTGCTTACAAAACTAGAAAACATATTTTTCAGAAGCTAATGTTAAGAAAATTAACTAAGTGAACAATCAGACCTAGTATCCATTTGAACAAAGTTATCTTTATGAATCTAAAAATAACTTTGAAAATCATATGTTTAGGATGCTCAAAGAGATGAATATATAAATAAGGCTGTGCAATATAGTTGATTTACTATTTTGGCAATCCTACTCTCCTGCCAGGTACCTTCTTATATTTCAGAGATAGCAAAAATTGGCAGAGACTTGAGTCAGGACTGAATCAGGTGGTGGGGCAGTGCAGGAAGTGTCCCTTGTGATAACGTGGATTGTAGCAGGTGCAGTGTGGCCCTGGACTATGAGATCAGGTGGTGGCTACCTCAGCCTTTAATAAAAAAAAACATGGTCTTTATTCCTGGAGCCGAAGTTAGTTCTATTTTTTCATCCTTATCATGGCTGGGTTGACGTGATCCTAATGCCAACATTTGGCAAGTGTCTTCCTAATTTCTTGAATATCGCCAAAGTTGCAACTCTCTGTGAATCACTTTCTTCAATCATTCTTATTCTAAAATTTATATGAAAACAACCAGTCAAGCACACGCACACACACCCCCCCACAAACAAACAATGATAGCAAAATAAAGTTAAAAACATAAGAAAATGAGGGGATAATCATTCTTATAATTATGAAAGTACAATTAAAAACTAAAAGGTATTAAAACATATGGAAATGGTTCATAAATATACAAATAGACCAATGGCACAGAACATAAGGACAGAAATAAATCCAATAACTTTAAGAACTTTAGCATACGTTGGCTTTTCAAAAGAGCAGAGGTAATTACAACTATTTAATACATAAGGAAAGACTATTTCTAATCTGTTTGAGTAAAAAAAAAAAAAAAACCAGCAAGGGGCTACTGAGTGGCTCAGTTGGTTGACAGACTGACTCTTAATTTCAGCCCAGGTCATGATCTTCAGGTCATGAGATTGGGCCCGCACAGGGCTCCACACTTAGCAGGGAGTCTCGTCTCTCTCCCTCACCCTCTAAGACTCCCTCATCTGACCCTCCTCCCACACACAGGGGTGCGCACTCTCTATTTCTCTCTCTAAAACAAATAAATAAAATCTCTTAAAAATATTTTTAAAATAGTCTTAAAAAGACAAATTAGGATAATTTTTCATGCCATCCACCAGGATAAATTACAAAACATCATACTAAATATGCAAAATGAACAATACAAGTACTGGAAGAAACCATGAATCAACTCCCTTAAAACTGTGAGAAGAGAGAAGCATTCTAATTATGAATGAAAGCCGAGAAGCAACAAAAGGAAAATGTGACGTTCAACTGTGTAAAAATAACACAAGAAAAATAATTCTGCCTGTAAAATATACCATGGCAATTTAAAAAAAATAGAAAACTGACAAAATTACCTATAACATATATCACAAATATATGGCTAATGTCCTTTCTTACATAAAGAGATCCCTAAACTGAGAAGAAAGCAATAAACAGTGTTAAAGGAAAAACACATGGAAACAGGGTTCACAGAAAATAAAATAAATATGGTCCTTAACAGAAGATTCATAACTTCTCTACAGTTTTACAATAAAGTACATCTCACCTCTCCCTGCTAATAAAAATACAAACATTTGGGGGCACCTGGGTGGCACAGCGGTTAAGCGTCTGCCTTCGGCTCAGGGCGTGATCCCGGCGTTATGGGATCAAGCCCCACATCAGGCTCAGCTATGAGCCTGCTTCTTCCTCTCCCACTCCCCCTGCTTGTGTTCCTTCTCGCTGGCTGTCTCTCTCTCTGTCGAATAAATAAATAAAATCTTAAAAAAAAATACAAACATTTGTTAAAACATTTATGATTGTAAAGCCATAGGGGCACTCTTCTGTCACTGAGGAAATACAAAATGGTACAACAAGGAAGGGTGATCTGGTCATATTTACTCACACTGCAGAGGCCTTTACATTTTGACGCAGCGATCACACTCACAAAATAAGTCCTACCTATATTCCTACCCACGATTAGAATATCATAGTCAAAAAAAACACAAAAAAACCCTAATAATTTCCAAGTTTTGCTATAGCAAAAGAATAGAAACAATCCATATTAACATCAAGTAAACTGCAGTTATCTACACAATAGAATATCATGCAGCTCTATAAAAAAAAATAGTGAGGAATATCTCTGTATATAGAAAAGAATATATTCTAGGATATCTTTTTAAGTGGAAAACATTGGTGGCTCAGTGGGTAAGTATCCAACTCTTGATTTTGGCTCAGGTCATGATCTGACAAAACATTTCAAAACACTGCAAAATTAATGACCCCAAAGAATAATACTCATAATTTTACTTTCATCTCAAAAAAATCTTAGAGAATTCTAAGAAATAATAGCCATGATAGCTGTACCACCTGCTCAATGCCCAGACCAATGTAATATTTTAAATAAATATTAGACAATTATTACATAATTATAATTAAATTTGTTACAGTTATTATACCATGCCCTTAATTTTCTTAATTTTTATTAGATTTTAGGATGTATTGAGGAAAACATAACTTTCTGAATCCTGAAGTGTATCCACTGAATTCCCTACCACTTGCTTCAAGCCCATGTTTGGCATACTTAATCTTGAGCCTTGAGTTTTCCACTTAAAAAAGGTGAAAGCAATACTATCTAAGTCAGGGGTTGTTATGATAAATGAATTAAAAAATATAAAAAGTAGGGGCGCCTGGGTGGCACAGCGGTTGGGCGTCTGCCTTTGGCTCAGGGCGTGATCCCGGTGTTGTGGGATAGAGCCCCACATCTGGCTCCTCTGCTATGAGCCTGCTTCTTCCTCTCCCACTCCCCCTGCTTGTGTTCCCTCTCTCCGCTGGCTGTCTCTATCTCTGTCAAATAAATAANACAAATATATATATATATATATATATATATATATATATATATATAAAGTAATTGGCATACTATCTGATAACATGAATGTACAACTATTATTATAGCTTTAAATATTCATTCATATTTTATAATTATGAATTGCATAAAGGATTTTCAAAGCAGTTTTTCTATCCTATTAAGATAAAGTTTTTTTTTTAAGATTTTATTTATTTATTTGAGAGAGGGAGCATGAGCAGGGGGAGGGGCAAAGGAGAAGCAGACTTTCCACTGAGAAAGGAGCCTGATGCTGGGCTCAATCCCAGGACTCCAGGATCATGACCCGAGCCAAAGGCAGACGCTTAACTGACTGAGCCACCCAGGCGGCCCAAGATAAAGTATTTCATCTAACATTGCACCAACCTTTGAATACAATAGAGAATCTGTGATTAACTCATTTCCCAATCCCAATATCCACTCAAATAGAAAAACATTAAATGTTAATGTGGTTATGTATTCAAACAGTTCCACAAAATTTAAGAAACTATTATGGCAGGAGGATGAGAAACAGGAGAGAGTGCTAGGAGATGTGATTAGAGAGATGGAGAGAAGTAGGTGATTTAGAACTTTATATAGCCTCTTAAGGATTCTGCCTTCAATGGAAGTCATTGGGAGGATTTAAGAGGGGAATCATATGATTTAATTTATGTTAACTTTAAAAATCACTCGTTGTGTGTAAAATGAATTCTAGAAAAGCAAAAGCAAAGTGGCCCAGCCATGAAATGATTGCACGCTGTATCAAAAAGAAAAACAAATCTGGGTTTAGGGAAAGAGAGACCTTATTCAAAAGGATTATATTGACTAGATATCTACAAGTGCCTCAAACATAAGAAAGAAGAGCGATTTTATTTTATAGGAAAGAGTAAACAAGGCTAAAGAGAACTCTGTGTGAGGAAATAGGATGTGGTGAACGGAGGGAATGAAAGGGTGGAGGGGGTGTGACTGGACTGTAAATCACAGAATGTTTTATCCTAATGCCAGTCTATTCTCTAGAGAGGCCAATAAGAAGGGGTTGTTTGCTAATGGGTTGTAGGACATCTAGTATGGCTCAGACTGAGGGTGGGTCAAAGTGTAGGACTCTGGGGAGAGAGAGAATCATAACTCAAGTTTGATCAAGTCAATTTTATGGGTGTTTTATTCCAATCGATTAGAGGGGACAAACAGTTCAGCTAATCATTTATGAGGCAAAGATGGGGAATTTGAAGGGTCTCTGTCTAGTCTTGTCATCAGTAAATAAAAAGGCATCCATGAGTCCTATCTGTCATATGGATAAGGATGATTCCGTATGGATAAGTTCTGTTATACAGAACACAAAAGGTGAGAGAATCTCCTTACCTACCTTGTTTCCCAGGATCATAGAGCTTCAGTAAAGTTTAACACTGTCACTTGACAAAGTGAAAATGGCAAAGTTTAATTAATTTATATGCGAAAAACACTTATTAAGAATGTATAATGTTTCAACAACTATTCTAGGCACTGGTTGTATAGAAATTAGAAAAACAGAGAAATCCTCTTCCCTCATGGAGCTTTCATTCTATGGGGAGAACATAGAATAAACAGATAACAATACATAACATAACATAATAAGTAGTAAGTCCTATGAAGAAAAATAAAGTTGGGTATAGAAAAATGGGAGGAGAATTCTATTTAAGATAGATTAATCAGGAAAACCCTATGCAAAAATGTGATATTTCAGCAGAGATGTGAATGTCTAGAGGGAATAAAACCATAAAGATATCTGGGGAAGATCGTTTCAGGCAAGAGAAACTGCAAATATCATGGCTCTGAAGCAGTAGTTTGCATGACTGACGTAATGGGACAGAGTGAGTGAAAGAATGATAGATATACTGAGGGTACAGATTATACAAGATCTTGTATATTCTGGTAAATATCTGCATTTTATTCTAAATGAGATAGAAAATAATTGAAGGAAATTTAGTAGAAAACTGACACAGACTATTGGTTTTTAAAAAATTACTGTGGCTGCTGTTGGAAAGAAGACAAAGAAACAGGAAGACAAGTTAGGAAGTCTTTGGATTAGTGCAGGAAACATGGTGGTAACTTGTACTACAGTGGTAGCAATAATTGTAAAGAAAAGTGGTAAGAAACAGTTAATCATAAGCTATGACTCAAAGTTAATTCATGGTGGTAAAATGATGGTAATGTGGAGAGCTAAATAAAGACTAGAATCAAGAATCACTCTTCGATTTATTATTTTAACACTTTAGTGGATATAAAACCAGGAGTGGAAAGTGTTAGTGATAGGGTGAAAATTGAGAACTCTGTTTTGAGCATATTATGCTTGAGATTTTGAGATGGCTATTAGACTGCCAAGAGAAAAGTCACCCAAAGTATATTCATTTTTCAAATGATGAGTTTCTGTTGCTAAGCATGAAGATACTTAATAGATACAATATTCCATTCTGGCACTTAGTTAAAATGTCTAGGAAAAAGCTACAATTTTGAATTCATTGGCATATAGGTGGTATTTATATCCACGAGACTGAATGAGGTCATCGAATAGAAGAAACTAGACAGAGAAAAAAAGTCCCAGGTCTAAGCTCAATGTTTAGCTGATTTAGAAAAAAGGATGAAATAATTAAAATGATGCTCTATGATGGTGATGATGATAATACTACTAACAGTAGAAATATTATTCATAATGCAGCAGAATGGAGTTCTCGGTCCCCTTCTTCCCTTTGTCTCCCTAAGCCAGATTATCATACCTACATCAAAATTACACATTGAAAAGAAAGCAAAATTATCAGAACAAATGATTCTTTTTCTTCTAGATGTTTCACTATGGGATTCCTAGAAGGAATCCCAGGCTGTTAGGTTGTTATAATAGGAGTAGATTAAGAGGAAGACTGGACTGATAGGTGACCTCATGTGAAAAGTTTTGTGTGTGTGTGTGTGTGTGTGTGTGTGTGTGTGTGTGCGCGCGCATTATTTGGTATCATTTTCTAGACTATTTACGGGTTTTTTTCATTAAGAATTTACAATATTTATATGCCCCTCTAGAAATGTTGCAGGATTTTTTCTTTGTCAGTACCCACGGTTCTTGGTCACACTGCTCAGAAGAATGAAAAGGTAGACTAGACAGAGTGGTGGGCAGCAAAGCAAGGTTTATTATTGAGCGATAGCAAAGTGATAATACAAAGCTCCCGAGGAGAGAGGGGGCCCAAAAGGTTTGCCAGCACAGTTTCTAAGTCTAGGGTTTTTTATTGGCTTGTTGATAGGCTGTTTTAACCCTCCCTGGCCTGTCATCCAATCAGGCTTTTTCATCTATCTATCAGGTGGGAAAGGATGGAGGGCTCCTTCCGGGGTAGTGCGAAAGCCTTTTAAGGGTAGTATCCTCTTAGTGTGGGGGCCCCTTGTCCCTGCCTGCCTGCCTTCCAATTATCCTTCATCAATGTCAGTGCACAATATAATATAATAATAATAATAAAAATAATAACAACTAACATTTATTGAGTCCTGAATGATGTTGCACTTTTTGCTAAAAACTTAAATGAATAAGCATATTTAATCTTCATAATAAATTTAGTTACAATTATTTTTTCCATTCTCAGTTAAAGAAAGTGAGAAAAAAGTGATAGAAACCAATTTGATTCCATAATTTTTTCCCTGCATTCAGCATCTGTCAAAATGAAGAGGAAAACAGTACTGTTCTTAAATGCAATAAAATTACAAGGCAGAAAAACAGAAAAGAAAAAACCTACATTCATTGCAGTCAAGTTTACACCAGAAGCTTTGGTCGATTCCAACAGTAATGTTGACTCCATACTTTGAGTGCTTACTGTGAGGTAGGATGTATCCTAAGTGCTTTACAAGCACTGACTCCTTTAATCCTCATAATTACTTCATCGAGAAAATCAGGCTTTGAAAATATAATACATTATCCAAGATTATGCAATTTGTGAATGGCATGGTGGGGGAAGTAAAATCCAGACTCTGGTTTGAGTGCCTGTGCCCTTAACCACCACCTCATATGGCTTAAGTAAATTTGTTTTTTGTTTTTTTGTTTTGTTTTGTTTTGTTTGATAAGAGAGCTGAAGCACAGAGATCCTAAGCAACTTGATCACACAGTGGTCTCATGTTCTATAGTGTCCATGCGTGACAGTGACTGCAATGGATTTAAGTCTTCAGATGCAAGAGAACACTAAATACCATCAGTGCTCTCATTGACTCTTCCATCTCCGCGATAAACACAATAAAACAGATGCATCTTACGCTCAACTGGTTAGACCAGAGATATTAAAATGTGTAGAAAATCAGTTTTACAATGGAAGTTTCTCACTAAAATATTGAGCTTCCTAGAGAAGACCTTTGGCAAAAATAAAAGTTGGAATATAAAATAGCAATTATTTCAGCTCCTGTGTTATCTGTTAGGGATCATCTGTCTCTAATTAAAATCTACATTTTACCAAAATTCTTTGAATTATTTTACATTTGACAAAACCGTTGATAATATTCTGTGATTTTTTTTTAAACATAGATACTGTGAAAGAGGAGAAGAGATTGGAAAGTATATGTCACCAGATATCACATCATCTGTTAGTTGTCCGTTGCCTAAGGCAACAAGCAAACTGTAATCCTGCTTCTGATTTTAGTTTATTTTATTTAACTTGACTTGTTTTCTGGGGTTAGTAATTAAGTTATGTGTTGTTATTAAATAAAAAAATATCATTATTTTATACTCTAGAAGGAGGGTAGAGGATGATTTGAGTGATGGATCATTTGACTTAAAATTTGTCACCTGAATATTGATATCTCTTATGTAGAAATCAGAAATCAGTTCTAAAAATAATCTATGCTTAAATGGCTGTAAACTTTAATTTCTAAGATAGCCTCCTTTAATCAATGCTGTACTGCTAAACTGAGCCCTTTCCCAGTACACTATGATACGTAATGCCCACCCATAATTACTGATTAAATAATAAGATTTAAAGTCAGTAAAGTGTTATATCAAAAACAACCACTTTGTTGCCCTTTTACTAGTAAGTGGCTTGAATTCAACTTTTATTTTATTTTTTTTAAAGATTTTATTTATTCATTTGACAGAGATAGAGACACCCAGTGAGAGAGGGAACGCAAGCAGGGGTGTTGTGAGAGGAAGAAGCAGGCTTCCAGCGGAGGAGCCTGATGTGGGGCTTGATGCCAGAACGCCGGGATCACACCCTGAGCCGAAGGCAGACACTTAACAACTGAGCCACCCAGGCGCCCCTGAATTCAACTTTTAATTTAAGAATTTGTCTGTATATACATAAAGCATTTATTTGTATCTTCTTAATATTTTATTTTTACTGATTATACATAGTATATTAAAGGCAGCTCTTACTCAAAGAGACAGGTTCCACTGATTGATTAGAATATAACCTTTCTGTTCCCTAACACTTCCCTAAAAATCAGGATTTTATAAATTAGCAACATTTATATAATGTATCTTGCAGGGCTTTTTCCCCCTTTTTCTATTGGTAAGAGTCTGGTTTTTTAGGCTTTTTTTGTTTTTTTGGTTAGGATTTTACATGTTAGATGAGCAGATGCTATGCCTTTTTACATGTCATGAAGTAGCAGCATTTTGATAAATGAGGTTAATAGATCATAATTGTTTTAAATTTTACTATGGTGAAATCTTAGGTGTACCATTCTGGAACATTATCATGTACAAACCAGTTCCATTAAAAAAAAAGACAGAAAGAAAAGAGAAAGAGAAAGAGAAGAGAAGAGAGAAGAGAAGAAGAGAAGAGAAGAGAAGAGAAAGAAAGGAAGACAAGAAAAAAGAAAAGAAAAGGAAAGAAAAGGAAAGAAAAAGAAAAGAAAAAAGAAAAGGAAGATAGTGCTTGCATTAAGGAGTATCATATTAATTATGACACATGCTGGATGGAGAGACAGATTCAGCTGAAACTCATATCTTTTCTGTGTGTGAGTGTGGACATTTTTGTTTGTAAATGTGAACTAGTCTTGTTTCTGTGTTCCTAAATTCTTCTAGAGCAAATAGTGTGTCTTAAATTAATCTAATTCAAGTCAACCAGAGCGAGTAGGTCCAGTTCACAGAGCATTTTTCAGTCACTGCATAGCATCTGTAGAACCCTCGTTTCTTGAGCTTCTCATTTAGTTTGAAAGCCAGAAACTCAATGGAAACAATTCAGAATGAGTATTGGTAAAGGTTAAATACTATAAACTTATGATGTTTCAGTTGCAAATGACATGAAAACAAGGCCCAGCATAGAAACAAATGAAAAACAAAAAAGAAAAAAAATCCCACAATGCATTAGAAAATGTAAATTAAAAGTCCATGGATAGGACTTTCTTTAGGCAGGTATGAATTTCAAACTCAATGATATCATTTGAACTTCATGTATATCCATTTTCCTTCTAAAGTAACATCAAGTAGAATTATCTCAGGGCCTTAAAACTACTCAAGCTTCACATGCAGAATAAAATAACCAGAATCATTTTCCAACAGTCCCAGAAAAGTTCGCATTGTGTGTCCTTAGAATTGGATCTCCTGATGTCCCTTCAACAAATCACTGTGGCCAGGGGAATTAAATACTTTGACGTATCAAGACTGACACACATTCATCCCTGAGCCAAAAGAAACCAAAGTAATGATGTTGTCTATGTCCCAATTATAAGAATTTTCAAGGAGAAATTTTTAAATACATAGAAACCATATCGTCTAATCAATTGAGTACAACTAAACCAATGTTCACTGAGAATCAACAATACAACTAGCACTATGTCTGGTACTGCACTAGATAGAAAGAAATAATTCATAAGTTCCTCATTTAGTTTAGGAGACAGGCACTCACAGGCCAGACCAGATGGATTGTATAAAAGTGGCACAAAATACTTTGGAAGTTTAGGAAAGATGATTTATCCTATTACAATTTATTATCAAATATTGCCTATTACTTTGCACATAAGTACTCAAATATTTTATTTACTATATTGAAATTCTTTAGTCCTCACACAAATGAGATGAAACAAACAAAAATATGACTAACAATGTTTAGTGCAGTGTCCAGATAAACCTGAGTATTTAAATACCATTCTGACAAAACAATATTTCCTCAGGATAATGAGCAAGGCACCTATCTCACATGCACTATTGAATAAAAATTTTGCAAGTTAGGGAAGTGAATACAAGTCTTTCAACTGTACCAATACACTATTTTAACCATAGCCTTCTCTGAAAGCTTAACGTTAAACAAGTAAATTTAATAGCATAAAAAGTAAAATCTCATGACTGACAATACAGACATAATGGAAAATATAAGCGCCAGTCTAGCCAAAGGCAATTGAGAGACCCATTGTGGAGAATGGGGGGGGGGGAAGAGGTAAATGGAAAAAATATAGTAACCACTGAAATGAGGGAGAGTTGTTATCAAACACTATTACCTGTCACCTCCCAAAGGATTATAGGTTACAAGAACTCAGAGAAATAGGTATCTCAGTCCTGGCTCCACCACTACAAAGCTATGGGACTTTAGAACATTCACTTTATCTCTCTGATCTGCTTACCTATCATAAAACAGGCACTTGGACAAAGGAATCCACATGAACCTTATAGTCACTATGTTGATTATCTAAAAATTAAGGGCTCTGAGAAAGTAGATAGGACTGGTATTGACAGAAATATAAAAATGTTTGAGAAGAATGATTACCTGAAGAGAAAAATACTTTCTAATAAATCAAGTTAAACTCCAGTTGACACAACCAAATGAAGCTTATACAAACTTACATATCCATGTTTGTATTGCTTTGTTAAAAATGCCATTACACGTATCTTGTTTTGTATGCAATATCTCACAGCTTCAGTAATAGTCCCATTTCTATAAATGTTTTAAGAGTAACTGGAGATAAGTGGTATCATTTAGCTGGGAAAGCAACTTGAAAATCTAGGCTAGATGTAATGCGCAATCCTGAAGCATTCTAAACAGGAATGTAATTAGATTTTGCTATTCTCTCTAAGAGGACTATACTTGAGGACAATTCCAAAATTTCTTTAGGTGAATTTTTATTCAGAAGGGATACAGATGTATAAAAAGCACACACTCTAAATTTAATTACTGGTGAATGTTAATTATTTTTTGTTTGTTTGTTTTGTTTTTGGAGAAATCAATACCATTTCTCAGAGGAATTTGTGAATTCATTCATTTAAACAGAACTTTAAAGGGCATGCATAGTAAGCATAATGTGCCTAAGAAGGTCAAAGAAAGACTGTCAGAATAAGTTCAAATCATTGACCTTACTGGAAATATTTTTCAAAAGTGTTTTCTGCATTTATTTTTCCAAAGAAAAGAGTTGATCAAATTTGGAACAGGTTGCCAGGCCTTCTATGATTCTTCTGTCATCCAGATCAATATGAGCAATTTAAATCTCATCTTAGATATTATTCTCAAATATTATTTAATTAAGCAGGACCTGAGAGTCTGACTTTATTTTCTTTTTTACACTTAACAATTTCAGGTATACAACACAATGATTCAGTTTGTGTATAAATTGTGAAATGACCATCACATAGTTACACATTTTTTCTTGTGAGGAGAGCTTTTAAGAATTACTCTGTTAGCAATTTTTGAATATATAATACTAGTATTACTAACTGTAGTTGCCATGCTGTAAATTACATCTCCAGGCCATATTTGTCTTTTAATTGGTAGTTTGTACATTTTGACAACTTTCACCCATTTCACCCATTCCCTACCCCCGCCTCTGGTAACCACCAATCTGTTTTTTGTATCTGAGAACCTGAGCTTTATATGTGTTATGAAAATATTATTTTCCAAGTTTTATTATTTTAATATATTTTGATTATGTCATCTGTAATGATGTAGGATAACTGACTATTCCTCAGGTAAAAGTCATGTCCTGATTCAAGCCTCTCTTCCTACAAGAGCCATTAGCATTTGCATATGTACAGAACATGGGCTTATAAACTGCATTTCAATGTTGCTTATTGGAATTTGAAGTAAGCTACAGGAATGTGTCTAATGGCTGGCGATCTTTATGTTGTTTTGATGCAAAATTTCATTGTTTCTCAGAGAGCATCATTTTGACACACCAGGAATCCAGCCTCTATTTACTGAAGAAAACAATTTGACTGTAATCTTTAAAACATACAACTCACAGTTTCTGTGTTGACAGAAAATCATATTAGATGTAGCTAGCACTTGCTAAAATATCATTTCTATTTTCCACCTGTGTTGTTTAGCATTAGAGGAGAAAACATTTTTTCTGAAGCCTGAATAAGAAAGTATTTTTTTCTTTCAGTTTTGCAAAGCCAACACAATTAAATAATGGAAATATACATTATTAATCTAAGTGAATCTGCTTTTATATTCAAACATGCCACATTTTGAAAAAGAAAAATACTTCCAAAAAAAGGGCAGATTATCTAATATCATCAGCTATTAAAACCTACTGTGAATTAAATATTATACATGCTATAACATATATGATATATATGATACATTAGTAATTCCACTATAAAGGGTTTCAAGGCGCTTACAGTATATAAGAGTAGTAATGCTTTTATAAACCAATCAAGGGGTGCCTGGGTAGCTCAGTTGGTTAAACTTCTCCCTCTCCCTCTGAACCTCCCCCCTGTTTGTGCTCTCACTCTCTCTCGCTCTCAAACGAATAAATTTTAAAAAAAATTATAAACCAATCAGAACTTTAAGTTGATTATCAGAAAAATGGGAGATAGAAGAGTCAAAATGAAGAATGAAAATACCATGAAACATGAATATACTATTGAATGTTTATGTTGTGGTTTTGAATTTTTTGAGTTTTTAAAAGAATTTCACAATGCCTTCATTTTTCTTTCTGATGAAGATATATTCTGGGTATTATCTGCAGTGTGCCATATTCCTCTTATTCCCAGTTATTAATGAATATGGAAACTATAAAAATCTCAAAATGGAAGCTATGCTGTTTTAAAACTCTTATAAAAATTCACAAATACAATTTTCCATGAAAGTAAGGTACAAAGATACCCCAAAGGAGTTTAAAGTATGATTTTCTTTATTAGTTACAAACATATGGGCACTGAAATGAGGCTTCTAGTTTTTCACTACAGACGAAACTACCCCTTCCCCCACAAATCAACAAGTTCTCAACCTACATTGGATCCACTTTTCCCAGGACAAGTACGTTCAGGTTATAAGCACAAAAGACAAGTACGCTTAGGCGTGATGAGGCCCAAAGCCATGAGGAACTACATTAGGTTTAGCGTAATGCAGGGCACCATTGAACAGAATATGTATATCCTGTATCCCAAAGTTTGCAAGCTACTTTTGGAATTCAGAGAATTCAGTCTTTCTCTAGGCAGAATATTTTATTAAATAACAATTAATTATTGTATACCATGTTTGTAAAGACTGACAAAAAAGACACAAAATAGATTATTATGATAATTGGCAACATGCAACTATGAACTACATATTAATGTATCACTGTTAAAATTCTTCATGAATCTTATGAAACATAGAGGTACAGGATTGTATTATCTGCAGTTTACCTAAAATTGTTGAGCAAATAATAACAGATATTATTAGATGCATGTGTATGTGTGTGTATGTGTCTGTCCTGAATGGAGAAAGAAGGTATGTCAAAATATTAATGTTAGTAAGTGATATATATATATTTCAAAAATTCTGAGAAAAAAAGTGAAAAGAAAAAAGTTATTTCACCTCTGTGAAAAAGTATTTTCATTAAGTTTTTAGTAGGCCAGTGAAGCCCAATTCATGTCTGCGAGGAGTAAACATTATTTAAAACTTTGCTCAACCTTTTGAACAGAATAAAAAATAAATAATAATTTTATAGAAATACCTAGTTATGTTTTTCACGTCGTAGTTTAGTTTAAAATACTAATAGTATTAGTTAACTTCTTAAACAGACAACATACTTGGAACCAAAGATTTTCTTTTATCATCCTAGTAGCAAAAAAATCCCACTTGCGTGTTTTAAAGGTGTGGGTAAATGGATTTTTGCCAGCACAGCCATCATCTGTTGACTGCAAACACGGCAAGATTATTATCTGTCTTGTCATACGAAAATAATGACATCACTTGGAAGGAAGTGATTTGACTTGAACAATCAGCCGTATTCAATTAAGTTGAAAGGCAATTATTCTCATATACAATGTGAAAGATACTAACTTTTCAATAAATTAAAACCAACATTTCCTGCTTAATCCCATTGTAAACCTAATTGCATTTCTAAATCTAATGCTAGTGCAATAGTAAATGAATTCAAAAACACTTGATACGATTAAGTTTTTTCTCTAACCCACTTTATTTCAAATTCTGATTTTATTGAAAGAAAAATATTAATAGCATAGAGATTAAGTTCTTTTACTTATTTCTTCATTATTTTAAATACATATTAAATGTCTATAATTTGCTAAGTCTGTGCATGTCTCTGGGGACACAAACGTGAATTAGATTTACTTATTGATCTCAAGTGGCTCATGGACATAAATGAAATATAACTGGTAATGTGACTTTACGTTTGTTGATTACTAGTTAACCTGTTCATTCATTTATTAATTTGCAGTATTCACTGTGAAGTATATACAGTGAATGTTGGGGAGGCTCAAGAAAAGTGCATATGGTGTGGGAAGAGAAAGAATATTCATATTAAAATTCATCAAATAAAGTATTAATTTTATTAACCAAAAGTATATGTTTTTGGTGTTCTACGTAAAACAATGAGGATACAACTAAACATGCTTTTATTTTCTATAAAATAACTTACATTACTATAACTTTCCTTAAATAAATTGTAATTAATATTTTAAAAACTGTTAGAAAAATTCACTAATATCAAAATTTCTATGAGAGGAAGGTAAAAGATACCCAAAGGAGTTTAAAGAATTATTTTCTTTACGGTCCAAGAGGTATTGCAAAAAGTATCCAGTTTTTTTGTTGTTGTTACGATACTCACCCACAGTCCCATTAAATATTTGAATTTCTGTCTAGATCGTTTTACTTCAATGTATTATGTGTGCTTATAGAGTTCAATTTTCTCAAAAATAAATACACCTTCTCCAAGGTGTTGGAGTGTTGCAATACAGGAACACATCTGAAATAAATATCAGTAAGGTTTAACACTTAAAACTGCATTCTTTCTAATGTGTCAGGTTTAAAGTGCGTTGGCTAATTGAATTTAAATTAAAAAAAATAATAGCATTGCACTTGCCTTGATTGAAACAAAACTTCTCACATTGGCTTTATCTTGCCATTAAATATACAGATTATTTAATATAATCAAATTTCAGTTTTTATTATTTTGGTGAACATAATTGCTTTTCATTCAACATATCAGCTCAGTTTTATTTAATAAAATTTATCAATGTATCTTTCTGTTGAATTGCCTAATATATTCCTATTAACAAATTTACTCATTTTAATATCCATATAATTATCAGCATCTCTAAATAGAACACAGATTAGAAATTCAATGAAGTTCTGTAAAACAGTAGAAGATTGGGTTAACAAAATGGAGTTTTAGATCTATATTCCACAATGAATAAGTTTCCATGTTTTAATCTTGTTCAGCATTTATTTTGGTTTAAGTCAATATTTATCTGAGAATTAAATGGTACACATTCACTGGAGACATTATAAAAATTAACTCCATTAAATAATCCTCCACATGAAATACTCAGGGAATTTCAGATGGCATTTGAATCAACAATGTTGTTACTAATAGATCTCCAGAGTATAAAAATACCGCAGAACTACCTGGAATCTCACCAATAGTGTCTTGGTTTATCCATTCCACAACATCCATAAAAATAAACAGCATTTTTAAAATTTAAGAGAAACTCCCTCTAAAATAGATATCAGGAAGCCCAGGATGTCTGTCAACTGCATTGCACTTCATGAGTGACCCTGCTGAATGAAGCTTCTGACACATATATACACCGTCATAGTTTTGCCAAACTAAACACAATTTTCCCCTACAATGGAAAAAAGACATCCATCTGAGGCAAAGGTAAACCGTGGGCTGGAGTAGAGCTTTCTGACGTGGTCAGAAGCCAGTCCTTGAATTAATGAAGATGCTCTAAAGTAACAAAAATATCCAATCCATTTTTCACACTTGGGAAATTTCAGGATGAGACACACAAAGGTCAACAAAGCCAATAGGAAGAGCATAAACCGGTACACGCACTGCAGAAACAGCACCAAGCAGAGAGCCTACCTTAAGTAGGAAGCAACAGAAGAAATAAGCAGAGGGGCAGAGATAAGAGAAGCTGAATCAGAAGAAGAGCAGACAACTAGAACCACTGTTCGAGATTTAGGATTTTTACGGCAGCCTGAACAAAAGTGATTTTACTCTATCCTGATTTTGCAACTGTGCCAATTTCCTGTGCTTTCTTGCTTTTCTGGGCATCTTTACAGTAACACCCTAGCACCTGAAGAAACCTGATTGTCTCTCTATTTCTTTCAAACTTAGAGCCAAATAACATGCATTCACCTCAAAAGCTATTTGGGGAAAGCAGTCTGTACTAAATAAAATATGTGGCTAGTCCAAACTAACCAGTACAGTAACAGAAAACGGCATACATGTTGATTTTTTTAAATGTGACAATGCTATAAGTTGGAGGGAAAAAGCAAAAACAAAAACAAAAACAAAAGCATTGGGTTAGGGAATAATATAATATGCTAAAATGTAAATACCATAGAAGTCCAAAGAGGAATTTTTTAAAGTTTAACATTACATAATTTCTCTGGCTAGAATATGGGGAGTTCATAGCGGTTTCTAGAGGCCATTTCACAGAATTCAGTACATCTGAAAAATCAATGTAAACTGGTTTTCAACCCAGTGAGTTTCTTTTAGATTAGTACATTTTCAATGCAGTTACAGTGCAGAGCACAGGGTATCACTTATTTATAAAGATGGTCTCTCTCCTATAAAATGAACCATTACAATATATCTCATCCAGAATCCAGAGATTTAGGGCCAAACTCATCTTTTATGGACAGCTATTTTTAGTCATTTCAAAAAAAAATGTAAGTCATTTGAGAAATGTGGTAATACTAGAAAGGAGAGGAACAAAAAGATAATTAAATGCTTAGCTCTAATTAGGGTTTCTATTAGTGTTTCTAACCATTAGTGACCTGACTCTGACATTTGATTTCCTCTCGGATTCAGCCATTCCAGAATTATATCTTAACAGAAAAGAACTATGGAGAGCAGAGGTGATTGGACCATTAAGACTATAAAACGATGTGTGTATTGTGTTCAGGAATGTGCTTTGTGTTTTCTTTGAAAATTCTTCAGGGGAACACTATTTTCGTCCATGTGCTTTGAGAAAGCTCTATCTCCAGTTCTTAGATGCACTGAAGGTATTAATTGTGTCTCCAGATGGTGAGAAAACACCTCTGGATAATAATAATAACTATTATTATTAACAGTATATATATTTCATTATACATTAAGCACTTTTTCAAGGGGGCTCTATACTTTAAAAACATCACTGCAGTGTATAAGGATTCTCGGGTGTATTTTTCCTTTGGAAATATCTAAAAAACAGTTCTATTTACATTTTATTATAATTGTGATTTCTCATGTAAATGCTGGGATTGTACTTTGATGACTATTTTATTTCAGTCACATAGCTATACATAGACACAGGTACATTTCAGACTTCTTTACTAGGGTTAATTTAAATAACAAATTTAAAATTTTCTGCTTATAAAAACATAAACACCAACCCCTCCCTATAATGCTGAGAATCATTATTATTCCTTACAAAGGGGATATGAGTTTTCTTGCTTTATAATAGGAGGGTGATGCAAGAGATAAAACATTTTTTCTCCACTTTTTGCCTCTATTACCTTGTAAGCTTTCTTAACTTTCCTGATATTCACAGGACAAAGGACAGTGACTACAAATTTAATGAACATTTGTGGCATGAATGAACATCTTCCACATAGGGAAAGCTATTTTGCATGAGAGCAAGAGAACTTATGTATTAGCAAAACTCTTACTGTCTGAGGTTAGTTTTATCTTTTGTTACAAAAGAATCTAGGTGGAAATAAATATAAAGCTTTTGCCACTCTATTTTTTCAAGAGAACTTTTCATGTGCTGTGTTTGATGTCCTTCAGAGGAATAGAAAATACACCCTTGGTTTTAGGGGTCTTGATAAAAATGCCCTGGAATCCTGAAGTCAGGATCTGCAAGAGTGCTTAATGGATAACCCCGTAACTCTTCCTTCTGCTAGTCTCAGAACACTAGTCAACAAAATGGGTTCTCAGTTCAATTTTTACTAATGATTATTATCCAGAGTACAATTGGGAAGTGATTAGTCAACTTTTTAGACATTAACAGACTCATGGCTTTACCCAATCCTTACAATGGACTTAGGCTTCATAACTGTCTAAGTTAGAATACGTATTTACAGAACCACCACTAGAGCTGATTGGTCAAGTAAAGATTAATTTTTTCCCACAAAATATGAAGCATGAGTAGGCAGTCCAGGACTAATACAATGGTTCCATGGTAACAAAGGGGATGTAGTTTCTTTCTTCCTTTTCACTCGGCCATCTTCAGGATGTGGCTTTTACCCTCATGCTCACAGTATGGTTTTTATACCACAGGCATAACACGCATGTCCCAGGCAGAAGAGGAAAAGAATAAATATCAAAAGCCAATGCCTATTAAGAACTTTAACTTTTAATTAGGAAAACAATAGGTTTCCTCTAATCTCCATCTAGTAAATATTTGTAAATTTTATTGTCCAGAACAGAGTCACAGGGCATTCAATATTTAAAATATAACATTCTCGCCCAAAGTTTTGGTCCAGGTAGAATCTCCCAAAACAAAGAGCATCAGGTGAAATATCTGGATTTTAGAAGCAAGGGTTAAACATTGTTCCTAGAAAGAACCAACATTGTTAAAATGTCCATATTACCCAAAGCAATCTATAGGTTTAATGCAATCTCTATCAAAATACCAACAAAATTTTTCACAGAACTAGAACAAATAATCCTAAAATTTGTATGGAATCAAAAAAGACCCCAAATAACCAAAGCAATCTGAAAAAGAACAAAGCTGGGGATATTATAGCCCCAAATTTCAAAATATACTACAAAGCTGCAGTAATAAAAACAGTATGGTACTGGCACAAAAACAGACACATAGATCAATGGAACAGAATAGAGAGTGCAGAAATAAAACCATGCTTTTATGGTCAATTAATCTAAGACAAAGGAGGCAAGAGTATAAAATGGGAAAAGGACAGTCTGTTCAACAAATGGTGTTGGGAAAATGGGACAGCTACATGCAAAGGAATAACATTATACCACTTTCTTACACCTACACAAAAATAAACTCAAAATGGATTAAAGACTTAATGAGAGACCTGGAACCATGAAATTCCTAGAAGAAAACATAGACAGTAATTTCTTTGACATTGACTGTAGAAACATCTATATAGAGATGTCTCCTCCAACAAAGTAAACAAATGCAAAATTAAACCATTGGAACTGCGTCAAAATAAAGAGCTTCCTCACGGTGAAGGAAACCATCAACAAGGCCACATACTGAATGGGAAAAGATATTTACAGATTATATATCTTATGAGGGGTTAATATCCAAAATATAAAAAGAATTTAAACAATTCAACACCAAACAAACCCAAATAATCCAATTAAAAATGGACAGGGAACTTGAATAGACAGTTTTCTAAAGAAGACATACAGTTTGTCAACAGACACATGAAAAGATGGTCAATATCACTAGTCATCAAGGAAATGAAAATCAAAACCACAATTAGATATCATTTTACACTTGTCAGAATAGTTAAAATCAAAAACACAAAAAATAAGTGTTGGCAAGGATGTGGAGAAAAAGAAACCTTTGTGGACTGTTGGTAGCAATGCAAAGTGGTATAGCCACTGTGGAAAACAGTATGGAGGTTCCTCAAAAGATTAAAAATAAAATTACCATATGATCCAGTAATTCCACTACTGTATATTTACCCAAAGTAAATGAAAATACTAATTTCAAAAGATATATGCACCCCTACATTTATTGCAGCATTTTTTTACAATAACCAAGATATGGAAACATTCCAAGTGTCTATCAATAAATGAATGGGTAAAGTAGATGGAATATTACTCAGCCACAAAAAAGGATGAGGTCTTACCAACTGGGAAAACATGGATGGACCTAGAGGGTATAATGGTAAGTAAAATAAGTCAGGCAGAGAAAGACAAGTACCATATTATTTCACTCATATGTGGAATTTAAGAAGCAAAACAAATAAAGTAAGAAAAAAAGATGAACAAAAAAACAGACTCTTAAATACAGACAACAAATTGGCAGTTATCAGAGCAGAGGTGGGGGATGGGTGAAATAGATAAAGGGGATTGAAGAGTACATGTATCTTGGTGAGAACTGAGAAATGTATAGAATTTTTGAAATATTATATTGTACACCTGAAACTAATATAACACTGTATGTTAATTACACTTGAAATTTTTTTAAGTAAAAAAAAAAAAAAACCCAAACATAAAAACAACAACATTGCTGCTCCTGGAGATCAGAAATGCCCATATTAATAGGGTATTTAGTATTGAAGTGGCAAAAGCATAACATCCAAATATATAAATCGGAAATCATTTAGACTTGGCCAGAGATAAAGCAATGGTACTTGGCCAGAGATAAAGCAATGGTCAAAGCAGTCAGAGGAGAAGGGAGTGTGAGAAAGAAGGGGAAGATGGAACAAGGGTATCTGAGGCAGCCAATATGTACAATGAAAAAACATTATTTTAAAATATAACTGGAATAAATGTTTCTATATTTGTCTCTGCCAATCAGAAGATGCATGTTTATGGATAAACTGCCTACTCTTTTTTGAGTTCCAGGACATTTTTTTTTACTGTGATTATTATTGTCATATGTTGAGATAGTATACTAACCTTAATTTGGTGACAATTAAGAAAGCATACATAAAGTTTCCTATAATTTAATAAATTGTAACAATGACAATTTTATTTTTGAGAACTGAAACTTTGTGATGAATTCTTGAAATATTTACAAAATCAAAACATAGATACATCTTTGCATATGGCAGAAGTCTGGTAGGTTGGCACTCATATTTTTCCCGAAATTGCACCTGATGCAAATTCTGGAGGAACGACAGGGAACATAATACAACATTTAATCCATGTTTTGTCTTCTTTTAATATGTAAGCAAGTATAATTTGCAACAGCAGCATGATATAGTTTAATGACCTGAATGGTTTCTAATTTTGTAACTACTGTTACTAAACAAATGGTATTCTTACTGAAGCGTATGTTCTTTATTTTTGCCTGTCTTCTCTATTTCATGAGAAGAGTTGCCATATCCACCCACTGGAATTTCGACTCTGTATGTGGTTTATGATATACATCTATTCAAACTGCTATTTTTTGACACTGTTAAGGACTTTTTACTAATAGATGGAACTGAATAGAAAGTTAAATATCTGACCACATCTTACCTGAAACACCAAATGAACTGCTTGTGTTTTAAACCAGTGGTGGCAAAAGAAGGAAAGAAAAAAAAGAAGGAAGGAAGGAAGGAAGGAAGGAAGGAAGGAAGGAAGGAAGGAAGGAAGGAGAGAAATCCAGTATAAGTAAGAGAAAACCTCATTCAAATGCATTTTATAGATCTGGAATAGCCCAGAGGACCACAGGGGAAAGGAGGGAAAACTGAATGGGAAGAAATCAGAGAGGGAGATAAACCATGAGAGATTCTGGACTCCGGGAAACAAACTGAGGGTTACAGAAGGAAGGGGGCTGGGGGCAATGGGGTAACCAGGTGATGGGTATTTTAAGGAGGGTGCATTTGGTGATGAGCACTGGGTATTGTATGTAACTGATAAAGCACTGAACACTATATAAAAAACTAATGATGTACTATATATGTTAGTTAACTGAACATAATAATAAAAGAATTAAAAACAAAACAAGAAACGAATGCATTTTATTTCAAAAATGTTTTGGGATTCCTGGATGAAAATTCTTAATTGATCATCTGACTGGAATGTAGTCATGTCTTCAAGTTAAAGATCAGGGATGAATAATTAGGTTTCTTTTGCTAGCTATGTCTAATTCTGCCACCACAAGCAACCTTATCATGCAGTATCAAAATGATTTCTTTCTTTTTCCATTTTTCCTCTTCCTTGGAAATTCTAATTTGTCTAGACTGTGGTAAATACTATTAGTAAAGTCATATATAATTTTAAGAGTGGAAAGTAACCTGCCACATCCCATCTAGCGCATGCCTTGTTATGTGCTCAGTGGATGACTGTGTATGTTTATCCATTACCAAGACTTGTCAGTAACTTGGGATGAAGGTTGGTGGTAAAATAAGATGTGGATTTTTCATAATGCATTTATACATTTGGCAGCAGCAGAAGAAAATATGCAAATATAATTTTCAGTAAAACAAATCAGTTCAGAAAATCAAATATCTGTATAAATAGCAATCCAGAAATGTTGATAAAACATATAGTCAGCAAATTATACACTTTTTGAAAATACAATAGATTTGATGCACTAAGCTCATGCAGTTCTCATAACTGCAGAAGCCACAGGTCCCATAACCCCAAAGCACTTCAGAATTTTGGAATAAGATCAGGAAATGCCATCCTCTGTTAATAAAATTGATATATTTTCCATACAATGTGATTGATTGACCATCAATATCCTAGCCTTTCCTAGAAGGATGAATGGTATTGTTCAGACTGCTGAAGAGGCCAACAGTTACTTGAAATCAAATTGAGATATGTTGCCATTAGATTTGATAGACAGCATGAATGATGCAAAGCAACAACAACAACAAAAAATTACAGCCTATTCAGCTGCACTATTACATCAGATACCAACTGTTGCTCTTTAGTAACCCATTACTAAGAGTTTCAGAAAGTATGAATTTAACCAATTTAACCAGTAGAGAGAGTTTATACATATAAAATGCTCAGTGTCAATGATCTAGTCTTAAATTTCTTTCTTTGTGGAGGGGGGATATTCATACAATAAAACTAGTTTCATTTTGATATCTAACTCTCCTTTCCCCAGTTACACTTGCAAAGAAGTCAGTTGGTCTTCAAGTACGCTTATTTGGTTATTTACTAGGATATAATAATTTACCCGGATAGTGCCTCAGGCAAATATATTTGCATTTTGGTTGATATATTAACCTATTTTGGCTTGGGTATTTCATCTGAGTTTGGTTATAGTAATCCAGTTCTTAGATGTTTAGTTACTTAGGAAAGTAATATAGTAACATTTCAGTATCTCAAGAGCTGTACCTAGAATGTGGACTCTGTACTAAGAATGACCATTCCTCGTTGCTTCAAGCAGCCTGTTATGTATCTTTTGGCTATAAGATCCTCCTCTCTCTTCTTGTCCATTATTCAATAATATTTGCTTCAGCACCAATTATATAAATGAGACTACACTAGTTTTGTGAAAAACAGAAAGTTCTAGGATTCTTGTAATTTGTATGTGTTTCAAAGTATTCTATATAAATGGTCTCATTATTCTCAAAATAATCCAAAGAGATGCAGAGAGTATTTACAATCATTTGTTTTTAACTATTCAAAGTCACATCATTAGATAGTAATAGATCTGGGGCAAATAAGGACAACAACAACAATAACAACAACAACAAACCCCCCAAAGGGCTCTGGTCTTTACTTCCCCACTACACATTCACCAAAGCAAGAAAAACAACAAATAATAACACAGCTTATGATATAGTTAGGGATCTCTAATATCCTCGTAGAAAATAAGTTTAAGTTAAATAACAAGTTTTTCAAATGCTTTGAAATATTTTCAAGCATTTCCTTAAGTGACCTTAACCTGTGTCTATACTAGATAATTCAACAAAAATTACTTCTTGAGATTGGACCCACAATGCCAGCACTACATCACTGTGGAGTCGCCAGAGTTGCACTAGATTTTATTGGTGTTCTTGCCACTGTGATGGTTAAAGAACTTATTAATTGCAGTCTTATGTTGACCTGCTACCTGTAGAATCCAAGTGACAAGGTGGCACACACCACTCTTACCATCAATGCTGTTGTTGGCTATCAATGCTGACTTTCTACAAAAGAAACATTTTCACTGGCAAGAGAATTCATGCTGCTGGCTTGGGTTTTGCTCCCTCATGCCACCTTGGCTATCCATTCCTCTTCTTTCCTTTTCACATTTTATTATAAACTGCTCACATGGAATTAAACTACACAGAAAGTTTTGATGATTCTTCCACTCTCAAGCTTTTCTCCACACACTCTATACACTCTTGGCTCCTCCTAGCCAAAAAACAAATTTCTTCTTCATCCTTTTCCATCTGCTGTTGGCTTGCCTTTTGAGTTTTCTCACAAAGAACAACTGTACTTCTCTTATAGATCCTCCAACAACCATCTCTCCCTGAACTAAGTCCACTTACGTGAACACATTTTTTTATATATCTTCCTGGCTTACAGTATACCATTTAGTTACATCACACACACACACACAAACACACGCACACACACTCATGCACACACACAAATCAAAAATACCCTATCAATACCAACACCACCATAAGACCAATACAAAGTATGGCAAAAATAAGGCCTACTGCCAATGAATGTATAAACACAAAGACTGTAAGGTCAAAAGAAAAACATAATCAATATGATCCGGAATAGAAAGCTGAAGGTTAGGGAGGTGAAACTTGAGTTTAGCATTGAAAAAAATCAGTAGCATACAAAAAGATGGGAAAGGGGGAAATAGGCTAGTCTTGGGGAGAAGAGTATAAGCAGTTTGGTTAATTGATTATTTTGAGCTAGCCTGTGTATTTAAATAATTATATTCAGATGGACTTTGCATGGTAAATGGACTAGTCTGAATGAATCAGAGTCTGCATGACAGATAATTGAATGGTTAGGTTGGAAATTTAGAATAGTGACAGTCTATAAAGTAATTAAATGCCAACATGAGAATTTGCTGACTATTACATGTCAGGTATTGGGGAAACAAGATAAAAAAGGCATGCCCTTCAATATTTTCAGTTTAATGGAAAAGAGAAGCATATGCAAAAATAAAAGTAAACTGCCATAGGAGAATGGAGGTGCTAGGGAGGGGCATGAAGATTAGTCTGTAAGGACAAGTAAACTCATCAGGTAGAAGAAACAAGGAAGGACATTCCAGGCAAAGAGAAATTCTTCTATGTGGATAATAAGACTAGCAGCAGGTAAATTAAGTTGGGAAGAATTAGTAAAATCCTAAAATCCTGAAGAAGATATATGTGGAAAAGGAGAATGAGAACTGATGGAAGGCCATTTCCTCCTTCAGAATTTTTATTAAAAGTTCACACTTGTGTAACCCAATTCTTCCATACGATTTTTAAAATTCATTTGGCAATCCTCTCCCACTTCAATTAGGGAACAATGGTCTTCATTCCTCATAGGTTCTTACTTGACCCTACCATAAGCAAAGAAAATTTAAGTCCTGCAGGTCAAGGCCAAAAAAAAAAAAAAAGTTAAATAACCCGTTAGTACAGTTTCTAAGCTATTGAAGACTCTATAAGTAGAAAACGTACAAAGTAATTACTTCATTACAGGATCTTTCTGAACATGGATGCAAATGTTTCAGTTATTTTCTCCACTTCCCATATTTCCATGCTCACTGGAAAGGTAAGAATATGGAAGAGGAAAAGGACTAAAATGGTGTCCTCTCAAGATGACTCCTTATGTTCTAGTTTCTGCTCTAACTAGTGCTCAAATAAAAGAAGTCGGACCACAAAGAGTAATTGGAAGGACAATTCAAATGTTTATACATCCATATCCTCCAGACTGCAATGTGCTATACTTTCCCTTTGCTTATTCTGTAGCTTACTTAGCTCTTTCTTACGTAAAAGCAGTGCAGTGTCTGGCTCCTCTGTTTGCTTTTGCCCTCATCCACTCTTGAGTCAGTAATCAAATATGTGTTGTTATTAAAGAAGCAAATGGAAAATAATACTCATAATTTAATCATTTTTTTCCTTTTTATTTAAAAAATAAAGACACATCGTATTGGATAAAACCTATTTTAATTATCCAAAAGATAAAGCATACAATGATTAAGTATATTAAATATGGAGTCATATATTCTTTGCCTTGAAAACATATACATTTATTCATGTATCACTGAGCCTAAAATATTTTAATCTATATAATGAAGGCATCCATATCTATATCTTGTGAATTGATAACGGTTTAAATGAAAATGTGTAAAAATATAGATATATGTAATATACATAAATTGTGTATGTGCTTAGAAATGATATGAATACTACTCTATAGTTACAGCTAGTCTACTCAATGGGCTTGAGTCCTCTAGGAAGCAGATGCCAAGAATGGAGTGGAAGTGGAAAATATTTATTCAGCGAAAGACAGAAGAGAAGGAGCAGGCATTAGGCATAAAAAGCCTAAGGACCACTATTCAAGGCTGACACAGTAAAAGGAGAGGCAGAAGGAAGGTGGATTGGGTAGGAATGCCCTCAGACTGTAGTTCAGCTCTGAGAATGTCTGAGAGAGTCGAAAGGGGAGCCACAATGCAAACATTCCCCATTAGAAGAGTCCACATTGGACAGGAGTGGCCAGGCTAAGTAGAACTGCATGCTCAGTCTTTGGCTGATGCTGTCCTGAAAGAGCAAGACTTCAACTGCAGTGGATCCTGAAGGCACTTCAGCTAGAGCTTCTCAGCTTACTACACTCCCCACAGAAAATTCTCTCTAGAAGTGAGATGCACCTTTCCATGGCTGTCACTTACATATAGAAAGAAGCCAAAAATTACAAGTAGTATTCATGCCATTATTATTCAATAGTTCCTCCCATACTGTTATTGACAGACAATATTCTAAAACTTTCAGTTTTATGGAACATTTCCAAAACACGGTAGAATTTTTTTTAAATGTTCTTAAATGTCCTTCTTTTGCTCAACATCTAAGGAGAGGCTGTCAGAACCATGCAAACACTCATCTGCTTAGGTTTCTCCTTTCAACTGTGTAATATCCTTCAGGTATGGATTCTGTGATCAGGTCACAATTCAGTTGAGATCCATTCTAAATTCCCTTTTAATAAAACATTACACATTTCGGTATGATAAAAATGGTGTATTCAAAAAGGACCTGTGTCCTACATAAGCTGAAATTTTATTTAATATGTGCACGCACACACACACACAGAGGTATAAAGTTATGCTTCCTTGTAAATTCCATTGAATTGTAATCCATCAGTAGTCTGTCGAATACAGTGGGCGACAAGTTATTTGTCAGCTACAAAAGGGTGTAAACCAGTTGGCAAGTAAAGTAGGCCTATAGGTATAGTAAAACCCCTTTGACCTTGCAGAAGAAAGGAAGGTGGAGAGAATTGCTGATTCATGAAGGAAAACCTTCCTGAAGAGTTGAGAGCTCAGGTTAAACTTCCCTTCCAGGCAGCACTAATTTGGCTGACAGATACCATGCCATAGTTAATCTAAACTGACACTGACCTTGCTGGCATTACCTGCAAAATCCCCTCATACAAATTTTCCTCAAATAATTATTCCAATGCCTTATACATAGAAAAACTGTCTGTCAACAAAGCCAGGGATGTTTAATTTTCCTGCAGCTAAAATTCACAAATCATTTGCTACTGAGGACAGAAAATTTCAGCTAGACTTTCAAGTTTTGTGGCTTTGATTTTGTAGGGAAGAACAGTGGTGAAATGGAAAACCATGCATTGATTGTATGGGAGCTGTTTTACAATTCTGTAAGTTGTAGATGACCAATAGAGACGCAAAGTAATTGTAGTATACAAATATGCAAATGAATTGTATTGTGGAGGAATAACCATCCCTCCCCATGGAAAAAATGATATTGCCTGCATTTGTACATTCATTTCAATATTCCTGGTCTATAAATATGTCTGTTCTTTGGATTTGCTTTTGAAATGGTTATAATACCTGCATGGTTCCCTCACTGATTAACGAGCTAAACAAAATCTTTAACATGTTCATTTTTATATCTGCATGAGAATCTTAATATTATCTTTTAAAAAAAATCTTTGGAGCACCTGGGCGGCTCAGTCACTTAAGCATCCGACTCATGGTTTTGGCTCAGGTCATGATCTCAGGGTTGTGGGACTGAGACTCGTGTGGGGCTCTGTGCTCAGTGTGGAGTCCGCTTCATATTCTCTCTCCCTCTCACTCTCTCTCTCTCAAATCAATCAATCAATCAATCAATAAATAAAATCTTTTAAAAAATTGAAAAATATACATGTTTTAAATGGCAGATACTGATTAATATCCATTGTCTTATTTAATGGCTTCTTTATATAAATCCCAATTTTAAGTCATAGAGTTGTATACATTTCATTCACTTTCATTTATTCACCTACTCATTTTTTAATTGAACATCTAATATATTCCAGACACAGTGCTAGTACTGGAAATTCACTGATAATTATATTGTGTGACATTATTCCTGTTATGATGCTGTCAGCTAAGATTTTCACATGGGAATTATGTCTTATAAACAGATAAATTACAATACAAAACAGTTAAGTGTTAAAGAAGAACAAAGAACAAAATGCTTTCAAAGGAGAAGAAAATAAGGTGAAACAGTCAATTCACTCTTTGGCCTTTAGAAAAGTTATAAAACATGGTGTGAGATTTAAAATGGGTTTTTGAAAATAGCACTTGATTGGAGAGGTAAGAGGACATTGCAGACAAGGTGCACACATTTAATATTTGTCCTTGGACCAAGAACTTTATCAAGAACTTAACTACAATCAAATGTCATAAAAAACAGCAGTAATGAAAGAGATGGATTCAGCATCATTTTTCTCACTTGACAGATTAGGACATTAAAGCACCAGAGAGGTTGAGTGAATTGCAAAAGGTCACACAGATGGTAAGAGAGTGAGAACGAAAGTTTTACCATTCCTGTTCTTTCTTTCTCAAGAGAATCTTGACATTCATAGTACATAAGAAATCAGAGCAGACTCTGGAACACTCAAAGTGTAAAAACACAAGCAATAGTTGCAGAGCTAGGCAATTACTTGGTGTACTAATTTACTAAGGCTGCCACAAAAAAATACCACAGACTGGGTGGTTTCAACAACAGATACTAGTTTTCTCACACTCGTTGAAGCCAGAAGTCTGAGATCAAGGTATTGGCAGGATAGATTTCATTCTGAGGCCTCTCTCCCTGATGGTAGATGGCCTTCTACCTCTTATCTCCACGTCTTCACTTTGTACTTATGCATCCCTAGTGTCTCTTTGTGTGTCCTGTTTTTTCTTCTTGTATGAACACTAGTCAGATTGGATTAGAGCCACCCTAGTGGCCTTGTTTTAACCTCACCTCTTTAAAGATCCTATCTGCAAATATAGTCACACGGTGAGGTAATAGGGGCTACTGCTTTAACATAAGAATTTATGGGTGAGAAACAAACTGAGGGCTTCAGAGGGGAGTGGGTGGGGGAATTGGATAGACTGGTGATGGGTAGTAAGGAGGACACATATTGCATGGTGCACTGGGTGTTATACGCAACTAATGAATCCATCGAACTTTACATCGGAAACCAGGGATGTACTGTATGGAGACTAAGATAATATAATAAAAAAAATTAAAATAAAAAAAATTTAAAAAAATAAAAAAGAATTTGTGGGGGGACACAATTCAGTATTTGACACTTGGTTTATTCACACAGTGTGAAAAAAAAGGGTTAAATCAATTAAGTAGATAAATGGTGAAAATATTCTAGAACAGATTTCTTCTGAAAAGTCTAGACCCTCAAAATTGCTGGAGAATAGACTACACTAACAGTGGCATTTACTCTGGATGGAGTGTTAATAAATGCCAAAGATTCAAATATTTCCAGGTAGGCCATTCAGGGAAATGACCCACACTATAGACTCCCATAATGCCATGGGGAATTATGTCAACCATGAGTTACAACCAGTGAGGGTAATAAATGGAAGCCTCATTTATTTTACAATTTGCCTAAGGTCTAGTCCTATAAGAGGAAAATTTTTGAAGCTGAAAAGAGGAAAATTATATTTGTTTCACTTTATCTGAAGAACAGTCTACACATGGCATTTTGTTGCTAAAATGCTTCTCTTAAAACTGCTCAAACTTCATATGCTTTGGGTTTATAAATATACAAAAAATGTCTGGGGTGCCTGGCTGGCTCAGTCTGTAGAGCATGTGACTCTTGACCTCCGGGTTGTAAGTTTTGAGCCCCACACCAGGTGTAGAGATTACTTACAAAAAAATAAGATCTTTAAAAAATATTTACCTGTTGTTTTCTAATGTAATTATGACAAAAGAACCACTTGTTTGTAAGCACTGTCAAGCGAGTCATTCAATTAAACTTTATTCCCAGCTTTACTGAGGTATAACTGACAAATAAAAAAATGCATGTATTTAAAGTGTACAAGAAGGGGAGGGGTTAAGATGGCAGAGGAGTAGANAAGATGGCGGAGGAGTAGGGGACCCCTTTTTCAGCCGGTCCCCTGAGTTGAGCTGGATAGGTACCAGACCAGCCTGAACATCCACGGAATCAGCCTGAGACGCAGAAAGATACATCTGGATCTCTACAAATGAACATCTCCAGTACTGAGTATTGAGGAGACACAGAGACCCCACCCAAACAGGGTTGCCTGAGTTGGCATGGCAGGCCCCTCCCCCAGAAGGCAGGCTGAAAAATCAAGAAGCCCACATCCTTAAGAGCCCTATAAAACAAGGGCGCACGGCCTGGGTCCTGGTCAATAATTTGGGCTCTAGACAACCCCACAACCTCTCCTCATCAGAATGAAGAGAAGGAGAGTCCCCCCCAGCAAAGAAAAGACAATGAGTCTGTGGCCTCTGCCACAGAACTAATGGATATGGATGTAACCAAATTATCATTCAGAGTAACAATGGTAAAGATGATGTGTAGACTTGAAAAAAGTATTAACGAAAATGTTAATGAGAATATAGAATCTCTAAGGGCAGAAATTAAAAATTCTATGAGCCAAATGCAGTCAAAACTAGAGGCTCTGACGGCCAGGGTAAATGAGGCAGAGGAACGTATTAGCGAATTGGAGGATGGGTTAGTAGAAGAAAAAAGCGAAAATAGAAGCTGGTCTTAAAAAAATCCACGCCCACGAATGTAGGTTACGGGAGATTACTGACTCAATGAAACGATNGATCCAATGTCAGAATCATCGGCATCCCCGAAGGGGTGGAGAAAAACAGAGGTCTAGAAGAGATATTTGAACAAATTGTAGCTGAAAACTTCCCTAATCTAGCAAGGGAAACAAACATTCGTGTCCAAGAGGCAGAGAGGACCCCATCCAAGCTCAACCACGACAAACCTATGCCACGTCACATTATAGTGCAATTCACAAATATTAGATCCAAATACAGTACTGAAAGCGGCCAGAGCAAAGAAATTTCTCACGTACCAAGGCAAAGGTATCAGAATTACTTCAGACCTGTCTACACAGACTGGAATGAGAGAAAGGGTTGGGGGGGCATTTTTAAAGTTCTTTCAGAGAAAAACATGCAGCCAAGGATCCTTTATCCAGTAAGGCTGTCATTCAGAATTGATGGAGAAATAAAGACGTTCCAGAATCGCCAGTCATTAACCAATTTTGTAACCACAAAACCAAACCTACAGGAGATATTAAGGGGGGTTCTATAAAGGTAGAAAGGCCCCAAGAGTGATACAGAACAGAAGTCACAACCGATACAAACAAAGACTTTACTGGCAACATGGCATCATTAAAATCATATCTCTCAGTATTCAGTCTCAATGTGAATGGCTTAAATGCTCCCATAAAACACCACAGGATTGCAGACTGGATAAAAAGAAATGACCCATCCATTTGCTGTCTACAAGAGACTCATTTTGAACCCAAAGATGCATTCAGATTGAAAGTAAAGGGATGGGGTACCATCTTTCACACCAATGGACCTCAAAAGAAAGCTGGGGTAGCAATTCTCATATCAGATAGATTGGATTTTAAACTAAAGACTATAGTTAGAGACACAGAAGGGCACTATATTATTCTTAAAGGATGTATCNCGACAGGTCTAATCCACTCACGAGGAAGCAGTTGACCAAAATTAGAGCAGAAATCAACGAATTAGAAATTAGGAGTACAGTAGAGCAAATCAACAGAGCTAGAAGCTGGTTCTTTGAGAGAATTAATAACATTGACAGACCTCTGGCAAGACTTATCCAAAAGAATAGAGAAAGGACCCAAATTAATAAAATTATGAATGAAAAAGGAGAGGTCACGACCACACCAATGAAATTGGAAGGATTATTAGAAACTTTTATCAACATCTATATGCCAATAAATTAAGCAATCTGGAAGAGATGGAGGCCTTCCTGGAGACCCATAAACTGCCAAGACTGAAACAGGAAGAAATTGATTTTTTAAACAGGACAATTAATTATGAAGAGATTGAGTCAGTGATAAACAACCTTCCAAATAACAAAACTCCAGGGCCGGACAGTTTTCCTGGGGAATTCTACCAAACATTCAAAGAAGAAATAATACCTATTCTCCTAAAGCTATTTCAAAAAATAGATACAGAAGGAAAGCTACCAAACTGATTCTATGAGGCCAATATTACCTTGATCCCCAAACCAGGCAAAGACCCCATCAAAAAGGAGAATTACAGACTGATTTCCCTAATGAATATGGACACCAAAATCCTCAAGAAGTTCCTGGCAGATAGAATCCAACTGTACGTTAAAAGGATTATCCATCATGACCAAGTGGGATTCACCCCTTGGATGCAGGGGTGGTACAACATTTGCAAATCTATCAGTGTCTTAGATTGTATTCAGAAACAAAAATTCAGAAATCATATGATTCTCTCAAGAGATGCAGAAAAAGCATTTGACAAAATACAGCATCCTTTTCTGATTAAAACCCTTCAGAGTGTAGGAATAGAGGGTTCATTTCTCAACTCAGAAAAGCCATCTATGAAAAGCCTACTGCAAATATTATTCTCAATGGGGAAAAGCTGGAAGCCTTTCCCTTAAGATCAGGAACACAACAAGGATGCCCACTCTTGCCACTACTATTCAACATAGTACTAGAAGTCCTTGCAAGAGCAATCAGACAACAAAAAGGGATAAAAGGTATCCAGATAGGCAAAGAAGAAGTCAAACTGTCTCTCTTCACAGATGACATGATACTCTATATGGAAAACCCAAAAGAATCCACGCCCAAACTATTAGAAGTTATAGAGCAATTCAGTAATGTGGCAGGATAGAAAATCAATGCTCAGAAATAAGTTGCATTTCTATACACTAATAATGAGACTGAAGAAAGAGAAATTAGGGAATCCATCCCATTTACAATAGCACCAAAAACCATACGTTACCTTGGAATTAACTTAACCAGAGACGTAAAGGACCTATATTCTAGAAACTATAGATCACTCTTGAAAGACATTGAGGAAGACACAAAAAGATGGAAAAATGTTCCATGCTCATGGATTGGAAGAATTAACATAGTTAAAATGTCCATGCTACACAGAGCAAACTACACTTTAATGCTATCCCGATCAAAATACCAATTACAGTTTTCAAAGAACTGGAACAAATAGTCCTTAAATTTGCACGGAACCGGAAAAGGCCCCAAATCGCCAAGGAACCATTGAAAAGGAAAAACAAAGCTGGGGGCATCACAATGCCGGATTTCGAGCTGTACTACAAAGCTGTGATCACAAAGACAGCATGGTACTGGCACAAAAACAGACACATAGACCAATGGAATAGAATGGTTCTCTATGAACCCAGAAATGGATCCTCAGCTCTTTGGGCAACTAATCTTTGATAAAGTAGGAAAAAGCATCCAGTGGAAAAAAGACAGTCTCTTCAATAAATGGTGCTGGGAAAATTGGACAGCTACATGCAAAAGAATGAAACTTGACCACTCTCTCACACCATACACAAAAATAAACTCCAAATGGATGAAAGACCTCAATGTGAGACAGGAATCCATCAAAATCCTGGAGGACAACATAGGCAACCAGCTCTATGACATCGGCCAAAGTAAACTTTTTCATGACACATCTCCAAAGGCTAGAGAAACAAAAGATAAAATGAACATGTGGGACTTCATCAAAATAAAAAGCTTCTGCACAGCCAAGAAAACAATCAAAAAAACTAAGAGGCAGCCCATGGAATGGGAGAATATATTTGCAAATGATGCTACAGATAAAAGACTGGTATCCAAGATCTACGAAGAACTTCTCAAACTCAATATGCGAGAAACAAATCATAAAATGGGCAGAAGATATGAACAGACACTTTTCCAATGAATACATGCAAATGGCTAACAGACNGACATACAAATGGCTAACAGACACATGAAAAAATGTTCAAAATCATTAGCCATCAGGGAAATTCAAATCAAAACCACACTAAGATACCACCTTACACCAGTTAGAATGGCAAAAATCAACAAGGCAGGAAACTGCAATTGCTGGAGAGGATGTGGAGAAAGGGGATCCCTCCTACATTGTTGGTGGGAATGCAGGTTGGTGCAGCCACTCTGGAAAACAGTGTGGAGGTGCCTTAAAAGTTTAAAATTGAGCTACCCTATAACCCAGCCATTGCACTACTGGGTATTTACGCCAAAGATACAGACATAGTGAAGAGAAGGGCCATATGCACCCCAATGTTCATAGCAGCATTATCCACAATAGCTAAATCGTGGAAGGAACCGAGATGCCCTTCAACAGATGACTGGATTAAGAAGTTGTGGTCCATATATACAATGGAATATTACTCAGCTATAAGAAAGAACGAGTTCTCAACATTTGCTACAACATGGACGGCACTGGAGGAAATAATACTAAATGAAATAAGTCAAGCAGAGAAAGACAATTCATATGATTTCTCTCATCTATGGAACATAAGAACTAGGAAGATTGGTAGGGGAAGAAAGGGATAAAGAAATGGGGGTAATCAGAAGGGGGAGTGAAGCATGGGAGACTATGGACTCTGAGAAACAAACTGAGGGCTTCAGAGGGGAGGGGGGTGGGGGAATGGGATAGACTGGTGATGGGTAGTAAGGAGGGCACATATTGCATGGTGCACTCAGTGTTATACGCAACTAATGAATCATCGAACCTTGCATCAGAAACCAGGGATGTACTGTATGGTGACTAACATAATGTAATAGAAACACATAAAAATATTAAAAAATAAAGTGTACAAGTAACATTTTGATATACATTGTGAAATCATCACAATCAAGCTAATTAACATATCCATCACCTCATAGATACTCTTTTTTTTTTTTGTAAGAACAATTAAGATCTACTCTTTTAGCAAATTCCAAATATACAATACAGCATTTCTAACTATCGTTACTGTGCTGTACTTTAGATCACCAGAATTCATTCATCCTGCATAACTGAAACTTTGTACCCTTTATTCAATATTTCCCCATTTCTCCCATCAACAGCCCCTGGTAATTCTGCTCTTTGAGACAACATAGATGAACCTAGAGGATATGCTAAGTGAAATAAGCCAAACATATAAAGACAAATTCTGCCTCATCTCATCTGTAAGGTGATGACATCTTACCATTTGCAATGACATGGATGGAGTGAGAAAGTATTATTACTTATTATTATCTGAGCAGAATTACCTTCTTTTTTCAGGCTGAAAAAATTCTATTGGATAGATAGATACATATCACATTTTATTTATCCATTCATCTGTCCATGGACTTGTAGGTTGTTTACATGTCTTTTCTGTGAATACTGCAATGAACATGGGAATGCAGACATGTCTCTGAGATACCAATTTCCTTTCTTTCGGATATATATCTAGAAGTGAGTTTGCTGGATCATATAGTAGTTTTATTTTTCATTTTTTAAGAAATCTCCATATTACTTTGCATAATGATTGTACAAATTTACACTAAGAGTGTACAAGAGTTCCCTTTTTATCCACATCTGCAACAATATTTATTACATTTTGTCTTCTATAATATCCATTTTAACAGGTGTTTAGGTGATACTTCATTGTGATTTTTGATTTGTATTTCCTGGAGAATCAGTTGAGCAACTTTCATATACCAGTTGGCCATATGTATATTATCTTACAAAAAATGTCTATTTCAGTTCTTTGCCCATTTTTAATCATATTATTTGGGTTTTTTTGCTATTGAGTTACATTGCTTATGTATTATGGATATTAACCCCTTATGAGATGTATGGTTGCAAATATTTTCACCCATTTCATAAATTGTCTCTTCATGTGGTTGTTTCTTTTGTTGTGCAGAAGTTTTATTTTGAACCAATCCTATTTGTCTCTATTTACTTTTATCGCCTGTGCTTTGGCGTCATATCCAAACAATCATGCCCAGACTAGTGACAAGATTTTTTTCCTATGTTTTCTTCCAATAGTTTTATAGTTTAGGTCTTATGTTTAAGAGCTTAATTCATTTTGAGTTCTTTTTTTTATACGGTGTGAGATAAGGGTCCAATTTCATTCTTCTGCATATGGGTATACAGTTTTGTTTTCAATACCATTTATTGACGAGACCATCCTTTCCCTATTGCATATTCTTGGCACCCTTACAGATCAATTGCTTGAAAATGTGTGGGTTTATGTTAGGGCTCCCTATTTTGTCCAACTGCTCCATGTGTCTATTTTTGTGCCATTAATATACTGTTTGGGTAACTATTGTTTCGTGGTATATTTTGAATGAATCTGTATAATGCCTCCCCGTCTGTTCTTGCTCAAGATTGCTTTGACTATTTGGTGTCTTTTATAGTTCCATATGAACTTTAGGATTTTTTTTTCTATTTCTGTGAAAAACGTCATTGAAACTTTGATAGAGATTGCTTTGAATCTGTAGATCACTTTGGGGAGCATGTACATTTTAACAATATTAATTCTTCCAATCCATAAACACAGAATATTTTCCCCTTTGTGTCTTCTTCAATCTCTTTCATCATCTTTTTATAGCTTCCACTGTACAGATCTACCATATCCTTGGTTAAATTTATTCTTAAGTATATAATTGGGTTTTTTTTTAAGGTTTTATTTATTTATTTGACAGAGAGAGAGACAGCCAGCGAGAGAGGGAACACAAGCGGGGGAGTGGGAGAGGAAGAAGCAGGCTCACAGCAGTGGAGCCTGATGTGGGACTCGATCCCAGGACCCTGGGATCACGTCCTGAGCCGAAGGCAGATGCCCAACGACTGAGCCACCCAGGCACCCCAATTCTAAAGTATATAATTGTTTTTGATGCTATTGTAAATGAATTTCTTAAAAGTTTTTATTTAAAATAAATACATAGGGGCTCCTGGGTGGCGCAGGCATTAAGGGTCTGCCTTCGGCTCAGGGCATGATCCCTGTGCTCTGGGATCAAGCCCCACATCAGGCTCCTCCGCTAGGAGTCTGCTTCTTCCTCTCCCACTTCCCCTGCATGTGTTCCCTCTCTCACTGGCTGTCTCTCTCTGTCAAATAAATAAATAAAATCTTTTAAAAATATAATAATAAATAAATAAATAATTAAAATTATTTAAAATAAATATAATAACTTTTAAAAAGTTCATTTACAGGGGCGCCTGGGTGGCTCAGTCGTTAAGCATCTGCCTTTGGCTCAGGGTGTGATCCTGGCGTTCTGGGATCAAGCCCCACATCAGGCTCCTTGGCTGGGAGCGTGCTTCTTCCTCTCTCACTCCCCCTGCTTGTGTTCCCTCTCTCACTGGCTGTCTCTCTCTGTCAAATAAATAAATAAAATCTTAAAAATAAAATAAAATAAATAAAATAAAAAAGTTCATTTACAATGTCATCCGAAGTTTTTAATTAAATTCCAGTTAGTTAACGTACAGTGTAATATTAGATTCAGGTGTACAATTTAGTGACTCAATGCTTACATACAACACCCAGTACTCATCATAAGTGCATCCCTTAATCCCCATCACCCATTTGACCCATCCCCCACCCGCCTCCCCTCTGGTAATACTCAGTTTGTTTTCTATAAGTTAAGATTCTTTCCTGGTTTTTTCTCTATTTTCTCCCTTTGTTCATTTGATTTGCTTCTTAAATTCCACATATGAGTGAAATCATATGGTATGTGTCTTTCTCTGACTTATTTTTCTTAGCATAATACTCTCTGCCTCCATCCATGTCATTGCAAATGGTAAGATGTCATTCTTTTTATGACTGAGTAATTTTCCATTATCTATCTATCTATCTATCTATCTATCTATCTATCTATCTATCTGTCTATCCCACTTCTTTATTCATTCATCAGTCAATGGACATTTGGACTGTTTCCATAATTTGGCTATTATTGATAAAACTGCTATACATATCAGGGTCAAAGAATTAGTATTTCTGTTTTCTTTGGGTTAATACTTAGTAGTACAATTGCTATATTGTAGGGTAGTTCTATTTTTCATTTTTTGAGGAACCTCCATACTGTTTCCCAAGTGGCTGAGATAGTTTGCATTCCCACCAACAATGCAGGAGGGTTCCCCTTTCTCCACATCCTCACCAACATCTGTTGTTTCTTGTGTTGCTGATTTTAACCATTCTGACAGGTGTGGAGTGATATATCTCACAGCAGTTTTGATTTGTGTTTCCCTGCTGATAAGTGATACTGAACATCTTTTCATTTATCTGTCAGCCACCTGTATGTCTTCTTTGGAAAAACGTCTGTTCATGTCTTCTGCCCATTATCAAATTATATTATTTGTTTTTTGACTGTTGAGTTTTTTAAGTTAAATGAACTTTTTTCTTAATTGCTTTTTCATATAGTTTGTTTTTAGCAGATTTAGCAGAACACTGAGTTTTTAATGTTCATTTTATATCCTTCAAATTTATTGAATTTGTTTATTAGTTCTTACAGTTTTTTTGATGGATTCTTTTGAGTTCTCTACATATAATATCACCTGCAAACCTTGAGAATTTTATATCTTCTTTCTCAATTTGGATGTCTTTTATTTATTTTTCTTGCCATATTCTCTAGCTAGGACTTCTAGTACTATGTTGAATAGACATGGTGAGAGTAGGCATCTTTATCTTGCTCCTGATCTTAGAGGAAAAGTGTTAAGCTCTTCACCAATGAGTATGATGTTAACTGTGACTTTCTCATATATGGCCTTTATTATGTTGTGGTACATATAATCTATACTTAATTTGTTGAGAATCCTTATCATGAAAAGATATTGAATTTTTTCAAATGCTTTTTCTGCATTTATTTAGATGATCCTATCATTTTTATCCTTCATTCTGTTAATTTGGTATGTCACATTTATTGATTTGCATTTTTGGACTATCCCTGCACCAGAGATAAATCCCCCAATCATAATATATTATCCATTTAATGTGCTGTTAAATACCATTAACTAATATTTTGTTTATGATATTTACATCTATGTTCATCACAGATAGAGGCCTGTAATTTCTTGTTGTGTCCTTGTCTAGCCTTGATATCACAGTAATGTTGGCCTCATAAAATGAGTTTGGAATTGTTTTCTCCTCTTCTAACTTTTTTGGAAGAGTTTAAAAAGGACTGATGTTAATGCTCCCTTAAATTTGGTAGAATTCACCCATGAAGCCATCTCATCCTGGTGTTTACTTTGTTCGGTGTTTTTTTTATAGCCGTTGTATTTCATTGTTGTTGTTGGGTGGTTTTGATTACTAATTCAATCTCCTTACTCGTTGTTGGTCTGTTTGGACTTCCTTTTCTTCATGACTCAGTATTTGTAAGTTGTATGTCTCCAGAAATTTACCTATTTATACTACGTTATCCAATTTGTTGGCATAAAAGGACCATAGTAGCCTATTATGATCCTTTGTATTACTGTGCTATTGGTTATAATGTTCTCCTCTTTCATTTAGAATTTTACTTGAGTATTCTTTTTTTCTTAATTATAGCTGAAGTTTTGTTAATTCCTTTTAAAAAGCCAGTTCTTTCTATTGTTTTTCTATTATTTATTTCATGTATTTCTTCAGTAATCTTTATTATCTGCATTCTGCTGCTAACTTTGAACTTAGATCGTTCTTTTTCCAGTTTCTTGAGGTGTAGTTGTTTATTTGAGATTTTTTTCTGAATTTGCCATTTATCACTATAAACTTCCCTCTTAGAACTGCTTTTGCTCCATCCTGTATACACCCAAACACAACACATTACATACCATGGTGTGTTGTGTTTTCATTTCTATTTGCCTAATTATATTTATAATTTTTCTTTTTTCTCTCTCTCTCTTTTTTCTTATGTTTTTTTGTTTGTTTTGTCTATGGCCATACCACTCTGAACATTCCTGATCTCATCTGATTTTTCCTTTGAGTACTTCTTTGATCCATTGGTTGTACATGAGTGTGCTGTTGCATCCCAGATAGATGGCAAAGCTGGGAGCTTATTACACTTTCACCTTCCCAAGAGAGAAATTGGGGACTGAGGGGTCTCTATTGGCACTGAGCTTTGCTGCCTTGGGGAAAGAATAATGCAGGTAAAGTGATATTGTCCTTCTTGCCCTCTTCAATGTGGCTATTCACGGGGGTTTTTTTTGTTGTTCTGTTCTGGTGGGGTGCTGAGATCTCTCAAGTGGATTTCTGGGCTCCCACACAGGTACTCTCATCCATGGGTGGTTGTCAAAATTGGTTTTTCTGTGGGAGGAATAAACGCTGAAAACTCCACCAAATTGCTGACATCTCTTTAAAGAAACTAAAATTCACCCTTAAAGTTGTTTTCAGTATGATAAAAACAACACTGGATACAAACCATCACTTGAGTAGGACAATTAGGGAGAGTATTAGATCCACACAACATAATACAAAATAATGTAAATCCTACTGCTTCATAAAGTTTTTAACTCATTTCCAAGTTCCTATTACTTGTATATGTTTTTACTGTAGCCAACTTTTATTTTATTTTATGAGTAATTATAATTTAGAACTCTCAAGACTTACAAAAAGAATAGACAAGTTTAGTATAATCCATAACATAAAGTGTTCAATTGTGTTCTTATAGCTATTGAGAAAGAATATAATAAAGTCTTTTAAGTGATGTAATATCAATTCAACATCTACTTTAACCTTTTAATAATTATTCATTGGATGCCTCAAATATAGAAAACATATTGTTGGTTGTCAGATGCAGAGCAAGAAATAAAATACAATTCCATCCTCCAGGAATTTGTAGTGTATGTAAGATATAGAAAATACATAAGTAAACAAATAAATATGTGAAGTATAGATTTTGAATAAGTATAGTGGAATAATAACATTTTACTTCACCCTTTCCTTCAAAGTTATGAAAAGTCACCAAAAGAATAAAAAAGAGAAAATTTATCTTTTGGAAAAAAAACCCACTCATAGTCTCAAAGGAGATACTAAGAAGCTTGTTTGGCAAATGATTTGAATTTGGGAGCAAATACAGAATTAATCTTGAGAGCTAATACATACCGCTCAGACATTAGGGAGAATCTGTATTTTCCTGGAAGTAAACTACACAGGGCTGAATGGGCTATTCAGTCATCCTATGATTAAAGTAACTAAATGGGGGTGCCTGGGTGACTCAGTCATTAAACGTCCGCCTTCGGCTCAGGGCGTGATCCCGGAGGTCTGGGATCAAGCCCCACATCAGGCTCCTCCACTGGAGCCTGGTTCTTCCTCTCCCACTCCCCGTGCTTGTGTTCCCTCTGTCAAATAAATAAATAAAATCTTTAAAAATAAATAAACAAATAAATAAATAAATAAATAATAAAGTAACTCAATGTAGTAGCATGGGTGAGGTGTGGTAATAGAGAGAATGTCCCTGTAGATACATTATTTTATCACACTAAATGGAAAAGAGAGTGAAACAGAAGAAGACAACTTATTTTCAGTATCTATGGTGCATGCTTCTGACAGATGAAAGTGACAAAAATAAGTGGAATGAAGACAAGAATGCAGCAAACACCAGATAACAGTACTACAAGCCTTTGCTATAATGGCATTAGAGTAAACCACTGCAATCTCATAAATGATAAAAACTAGGTGAAAAATACCCCAGTGCATTTCACAGATTGGTGAAAAAGTGTTTAAAATCACAAACTTGAATCAAAATTATAGACTGTCTGCCCTTTACCTGAGGATTCTTTATCATGTATCAATAATTACATAATGGTTGTAATAATTAGAAACAAACTTCCATAGTACCTATGTACATCAAAATGCCAGGGCTTGACCTAACTTAATGTAGAATCAACACAAAAATCTATGCATAAAGGGAAAAATCAAGCTGGCTTCCCTGCCATTTAATGCTTCTAAATGTGATGCAGTATCTAGAATATTCTTTAACAATGTGAATTATGTCAAGTTGTCTCCTTTATAAAGGCAAAAGATAGACATTTCAAAGCATCAGGGAATGTAATGCTATATTGACAAACCTGAATAACAAATTCAAATAACCCCCAATAGCCACAGGAAGAAGATATCTTTGATGAACCAGGCATTAGTAGTTGCAGTGTCAAAACAGGATGTGAAATGTCCCATTTTTATAACAAATTCTTTAGTTCTATGAGGTTATTATAGCAGATCAGACATTAATTTGAATCAAATATTATACAGGGCATTATGGTGTCATCATAGTATTTGGGTATATATTTATCTGACCAAGATCTGAAGCTATTGGAACTATGATAGAAGTTCGTTCTCCTTACTCCTCTACTCATGATCACTGTTCTAGAGATAAGTCTTTGATTTTATTCAGTGCTGACGTGTTTAGACATCTCCATGTAGCTTATGACATTTGGCTTGTCTTATCTACCTCTACCTGTGACTAGCTGGCTGAAAACATCTTACTCAAATAATTTCTCAAGGGGGTGGAAGTCAATCTCTGTGGCCCACTTAAGGAGCCATTTTCTTGAGACAGAGCATTTGTGGCTTTAAGTGTTCAGCATATAACAGATGGGTAAGTACAAATTCTCATATACAAGTACCCTAACTTCCCCAGCACATGTTACATCTTTCCATGTTTGCCTTAGATGTTCGAGACTTTTAACTGTAGTGTTGTAATTTGCTGGATCTTCTCAACAAAGTATATCAATACTTCAACAAGGACCTAAGACAGAAGATAAAAGAGGTCCCACTATAATGTGCAGTCACACCTGGCTAGATTATGGTGCCCATTTATCTAGTCAAGCACTAATACAGATGTTGCTGTGAAAACATTTTGTAGATGTGATTAACATTTACCATCAGTTAACTTTAAGTAAAGGGAATACTTTCCACCCTTCAATTAGGGTAATTCAGTTCTTGAGTTTCAAGTAAAAAACTGAATGTGTGTCCTGGGGTAGGGATTAGAGGGGAAGTTTCCACTTAAAAAATATTTAGAAAATCACTGCAGTCAACAGAGTATATTAAAAGGTAAGGCACAGGTCTGCCCAACTAGGAACAGTCGTTTGTATAAGTGGTAAGGTCTATATGAAAATGATACAATAAACAGACTGAGCTCCTCTGCAAATCTGATAGGGTCATGAAAATCACATGATGGATACTGGCCATCATCACTGGAAATCTTTCAGACTGCCTTGTGGTTTATTCATCTCTTTTGCTTCTCTATTTCTTCTATATCTTGTCTTCCTAGCTCTGGAAACACAGTTGCCTCTATATTCACACTTGTTTCGATATTCCGAATTTTACCTGAGTCACTTTTATTTGTAAAGAACTATTTTTGAGTATTTATTCCACTATGACTTCAGCATCTATGTTCCACTCCCTTTTATGCATTGTAGATATGAAATGCTTCAAGGGTTCTTTGCTCCAGCCCTTCAAGACCAACTGTCTAAACCTGATACCTTAAACATCTTAGTTCTTTGAAAGGAAAAAAAAAGCATTTTAAATTCTGAACATTTTTCAATTTGTTAGGAGAATGTACATAGCTTTTGGATACACGTTCAACTATCTTAACTACTTGAATTTATTTAATTGTGTATTTCCCTTAAGATAATTCCCTTAAGATGTTGCTTAACAAATTGATGTAGCTAATTCTTACATTCTCTTAATAGTAAAACATAAAGCCATTTTTTCTCTTTTTTCTTTATTCATTACAAATCATGTTTGAAGTGACTTGGTTATTTGAAGCTGTTATCAGAAAGAATAGCTCATTTTTTCTTATGCCTGTGATCACAAGTACCTTTCATTGACCACATTTCATAGCCAATTATTCATTGTTTCTGTTTCCTAGGATTATAACTAATTCACTCAAATATTTTTATGGTCAATTTTTTCTCTTTCATTTTTTGTGTCTGACACACATCTTTAATGGCCTTGTATTTTTTGGTTTAGTATCTTTATATATCTATACTTCTTATTAATTTTATGGATGCGTCTGACTTATGAAGTGTAATCTATGGATAATTTATTGACATATGTATTTAGAGACTAAAAGAAATTTAATCACTATATGTACCCTCATCTGTAAAATTATCCTTTCTGTGTGCGTGTGTGTGTGTGTGTGTGTGTGTGTGTGTTATGTGTGGGTTTAGATAAATTTTATGTTCATTTTCTTAGGAATCTCTTCAATCTTCATTGCTTGGTTTAAATATTTTTCTATGTATACTTCCCTTAGAAACATAAAAGATGTCTTGCTTTTTACTCCCTCATTAACGATTTTGTTTCTTCCTTTTGAGTATGCCATAAAATGCTAATTTTCCCAAAATTGTTAGGTACCTTAAATCCATCCACTGATCTTCAGTTTATATTTCTGTTTTTGCATATCCTATTACGTTATGCTGTCTTAGGTTGGCAGGCATAGAATAATAAATTTATTTTATTATTTTATTTTTAACAATTCTGGTGTAATATCTGCTGTGCCAGCAAATTCCACAGTTAGTTGAAAATAAAAGGAACAACCACATCTCTAAATTCCAACTTTCCAATGGAATATAGTACATGTTGTTCCCAGTTGGACACTGTAATGTGCCAACAATATTAATTTGGAAGCATTCCAAAGGTAGAATTACTCTAGCTCTTTCTTTGGTTTCTGGCTGCCAGAATTCTGTCTAGCCCACACTGTACTTCGACTATGTGCACAGATCATTATTGCCATTTTACCATCTGATTGTGTAAAGCATTTCATTCTCTCTGCTGTTATAACTAATCCATCCATGCTTTGTAGCACAGATGGTAGGCATCCACAGCCAGTCCCAGTTAATCTGCAAATGTTCTCCATGAATACTCTTTTTTTATTAGCATTTGGAAGACATTAGATCAAGAAATCAACATTGCAGAACCTCATACATAGCCACCTTCAGTTAACACCAAGTATGCTGATCAAGAGATTATATTGATGATCAGAAATTCATTTTGACTTGCTATTTTAAAGTTCAAACATTTGAAATCTAGTCCACCAGATTCCAGAGGGTACATTTCTGGACACCTACACAAAAGTTGATATAAAAATAAACTATGTGGTACTGGGAAGTATCCCTGTTCATATCAAATGCATCCCTATTGGCTCTCTGAAACACTAGAATGTGTCTCTCCTATCTACTATCAATGCTTGCTCTAGATGCCACTTGCTTTCCTATTTACCTCTTTTGCTGCTTCAGATCTCTGTACTGGAATCCTGATGTTGATGATCGGGAAATCTTACATTTCTGTTGAAGTTTTCTAAAGGTTCTGCTACTATTGTTGTTGCTGACTCAAAAGACACATTAATACAATAACTTATAGTAGATACTAGTATAAATCCATGATCTCCGTGTAGTCCATTAACAAGGCCATCTATCTTTGGTATATCGTGTGCCCAAAAAGATGCAGCCTGTTCCTTTGACATTATTCTAGTCCAAGTAATAAACAATAAGTTCTGCATGTATTATTTAAAACTGTTTCTTAAGTTATTTTCTCAGATACATTTTTTTCCTCTCAAGCCATTTATTTCCTATAATACATCCAGTGATTATTTTTTAAATATATCTTCCCCCTTCTTTATGAGTCCAGATATAAGCCACAATGATTTTGTCAGGTTCACACCTCTCTACTCAATTCTCTAACTGCCTATGTTGGCATTCCTAAAGGGAGAACAAGATACCCCAGACTAGGAGGATGCTTTGAAGCATAGATAGCAGAGGCCCCAGGAGTGTAGACTGCTTAGATGCCTGTCTGACTTTCAGTGATGGCCTCCAGCCCCACTTCCTTTCCTCACTAAGGACTGCCTAAATAGAACTTAGCTAGTCTCCAGTGAGATCTAGAGAAACAATTACGGCAGGCATCATGTATCAAGCTAGGAGGAAGGAAGGACCAAAGTATTATTATTTACTGAGTTCTTTCCATTAACGATGAGTTTCCTGTTCCTTATCCAGACCCTATTTTCTAGATTCTGGAGAGACAGCATCTTTATAATATAGATTCATGCCTGTTCTGCCATAGCTGCCTTTGAGCCCTACTGAGACTCTTAAAAGCAAGAAAAGTGAGAATGAATCTGGCCCCTTCTTTTCCTTCCTGCTTCAGTGTTTCCCTGTCCTGCCTCAGACCTCAGACTGAGCACAAAATTGTCTCCATTAATCTTCAACAAGGAAGAAGAGACTTTAAAACACAGGGAGTTCCTTAGCTTCATCTGCATACCTATACCCTTAACCAGAGCCTGGAACTTACAGCCCTAGCTTGAGGATTCTGGCCTGAGAACCCAAGCCCTTCCAAGTCCTTAAACTTCTTTTTAAACGCTTTTCAAACTTTAAAAAATAAATAGCAAATTATTTTGGTCCAATATTTAAAACACTTTGGTGATTCCATATGCTTTATTTATAAGGGAATATAGGATCTCATCTCTGGAAGCCTCCACAGATCCCTTCTAAACATTTTCCCTTCATCCTCTGTAATCCATCTTTACGGATATGCACATACGTTTCCCCCTTTGTGGGTGAGCTACACCCAATGTGCATCCCCTTTCTCACTGCCTGGCAAAATGCACCTCATCTTGAAGGTGTCAGTTTATGCTTCACTACTGCAGAAAACTTTCCAAGCCAAGGTGAGCTTTTCTTGCTCCATAGTGTCATAGTCTCTCCACTCTCTTAACTCTCATCATCCTATCATAATTTTTTGTAAAATGTCATTTCTGCCACTGAATTCTTAAGTGCTCCTGACAGCAACAGGAGTCTCTGTCTTCTTGACTAGAGTATTTCCTATGCTTAGCACACAGTTCTAATGCATACAAGGCTCACTTCAAAAAATGTTAAATTAAAAAAAAAGTTAAATAAATGAGTTAAATGGATCAATAAATAACTGATTCTGGTAGTTTACTTTATGACAAGGTTTTTAACTTCTTACACCTGAATTGCTGAATTTGGTTTCCAGCCTTTCCTGCCTAACTTCTACTGAAACTGCTGACATGATTGTTGTTACACCTTGCAACTCTCCACAGAGGCATGTAGTAAAGCAACTCTTTTATACTTTATATTTTACACCTAATCCTTTCCCTTCATCCTACATCTCAAACATAAGCTCTAGCAAGATAAGTACATTTGGGCATAAGATTATTTCACTCTCCACTTCTCGGTAAGTTTTATTTCTAATTGCCAAATCAAATTCTCTATAATTTCTATAATTTACAAGTCCAATCATGATATCTTTCTAACAACTGGGTGTGATATTTCAAATTCTAACACTTAGCTATAAATTTATATATAGATAAATGTCTAATTTTTAAAGCAGTTCTGTCAAAATTTCCATCCATCTCTTTCTCTACCTATGGAAATCTGATCCCCTCTTTGATGCCACTCTTTCCTTCTTGAGATCTTTTCTGATCCCCATACCACAACTGTTTTCTCCCTCCTATGTTCTCCCCCACTCTGTAGCTATTGCCAAATTTACAAATAATTTCAGTGATTCAGTGACTGGTACATTTCACTGGAACTTATGGCTCTTGAAAGTAGCGACCATATCGTTTCCATTTAATGTCCTATGTAATCCTTGGTATAATGTATTGCATGTTGTTTATTTATGACAATATTTTATTAAATGGCTGAATGTTCTTAACTATCTAAACCTGGATAATATCAATGCTTGAATCAAAATGTACAAAATTAATTCTATATACTTCATAGGGAAAATGGAGGATGTAAGTTTCATCTTAAATATTTTTCCAGAGTTCAAGGTTTAAAATACCATCTCAATTCAGTTAAGTAACAAGGAACCAGAATTGGTTATGCTGTAACTAAAACAAAGCAATCTTCCTACAGTTCTGTCATTTCATTAATGAAGTCTCAAATTATCTCTATATGAATTCATTTCATATAAAACTGATTTCATGTAAAACTTTATTTCATGTAAATAATCATTTTATGTAAAATTTGTATTCATGCAAAACAACTTTTTAAAAATGTTTTATTGGAAAAGTCACATTTTATAAAAGCTAGAAAGAAAAAAAATTACAATATATCCTCTTACCCACTACCCACCCTTCAAAAAATTAATGAAGTTCAGTTAGAACACCTAATAAGAATGATGAGTGAAGTACACAGTTTCAAAGTCAGGAATCAAGTTGCATGTTACACCTCTGGAAAGTGGCCAGGTGGGGAGAAATAAGTGACAGACGGTTATTTTGAGTGCAGTGTTTGCCAAGCATACGGACATTTATGTTAACTGGGTATCTCACTTAATTTTGGTATAGTGAAAATACTCTTATTTTACAATGTTTGAAATTATATACATCCTTTTTAAATTTGACCATTTTTCTGAAATAAAATTAAGAAATTTATAAATGTGTTATGTTTATTATTTGCTTTATTATGAAGATTTGTATGTTAATAAAATCATAAAACACTTTTAATTATTCTTTTTAATATACAAGGAAAATTTTCACAGAAAGGTTTTTTAATCATTAATATCTTTAGCCATTGAAGCTCCCAGTCATTGCCTTCAGATATTTATTTACCTCAAAATAGAAATGCAACCTAAACCTGAAGCATTAATAACTGGTGTTTTACTAAAGCTATATTAACAGTTATAGAATACCAAAACTGGAAATGCTTAGCAACTCTAGAACTATCATTATCATTGAAAGCAACTCAAAGGAAAGAAATATTCCTTTTTCCTTATTTTCTTAAAAAAATTTCCAAAAATCATTTTCCAAAGTGTTTTACATACCACCACACATAAAACACGATATTGAGTGTACTAATGAGTTGGAGAAACAAATATGTAAGCAAGTTTAATGTGCATGCTGTGAAAAGCATTCCAGAAATGTTTTATATGACAAAGTATATAGGACATTCTATTATCTTTCAAATAATCTATACATTTATCTCAATAAAGATATTATTTCAAACATTTTCGAACCTCGTTTTAAAAGTTTCTAGAAACTACAGAACACTGTTGAAAGACATTGAAGAAGACACAAAAAGATGGAAAAACATTCCATGCTCATGGATTGGAAGAATAAACATAGTTAAACTGTCTATGCTACCCAGAGCAATCTACGCTTTCAATGCCATCCCGATCAAAATACCAATGACATTTTTCTAAGAGCTGGAACAAACAAGCCTTAAATTTGTGTGGAACCAGAAAAGACCCCGAGTTGCCAAGGAAATGTTGAAAAAGGAAAAACAAAGCTGGGGGCATCACAATGCCGGATTTCGAGCTGTACTACAAAGCTGTGATCACAAAGACAGCATGGTACTGGCACAAAAACAGACACATAGACCAATGGAACAGAATAGAGAACCCAGAAATGGACCCTCGGCTCTTTGGGCAACTAATCTTTGATAAAGCAGGAAAAAACATCCGGTGGAAAAAAGACAGTCTCTTCAATAAATGGTGCTGGGAAAATTGGACAGCTACATGCAAAAGAATGAAACTTGACCACTCTCTCACACCATACACAAAAATAAACTCCAAATGGATGAAAGACCTCAATGTGAGACAGGAATCCATCAAAATTCTAGAGGAGAACANAGAACATAGGCTGTAACCTCTTTGACATCAGCCACAGCAACTTCTTTCATGATAATCTCCAAAGGCAAGAGAAGCAAAAGAAAAAATGAACTTGTAGGATTTCATCAAGATAAAAAGTTTCTGAACAGCAAAGGAAACAGTCATCAAAACAAAGAGGAAACCCACAGAATGGGAGAAGATTTTTGCAAGTGACATTACAGATGAAAGGCTGGTATCCAAGATCTACAAAGAACTTCTCAAACTCAATACACGAGAAACAAATAAACAAATCATAAAATGGGCAGAAGATATGAACAGACATTTTTCCAATGAAGACATACAAATGGCTAACAGACACATGAAAAAATGTTCAAAATCTTAGCTATCAGGGAAATTCAAATCAAAACCACATTGAGATACCACCTTACCCCAGTTAGTATGGCAAAAATGGACAAGGCAAGAAACAACAAATGTTGGAGAGGATGTGGAGAAAGGGGAACCCTCTTACACTGTTTGTGGGAATGCAAGTTGGTACAGCCCCTCTGGAAAACAGTGTGGAGGTCCCTCAAAAAGTTAAAAATTGAGCTACCCTATGACCCAGCAATTGCACTACTAGGTATTTACCCCAAAGATACAGAGTAGTGCAGAGAAGGGCCATATGCACCCCAATATTCATAGCAGCATTGTCCACAATAGCTAAATTGTGGAAGGAGCTGAGATGCCCTTCAACAGACAAATGGATAAAGAAGATGTGGTCCATATATATAATGTAATATTACTCAGCCATCAGAAAGAACAATTACCCAACATTTGCAGCAACATGGACAGGACTGGAGGAGATTATGCTAAGTGAAATAAGTCAAGCAGAGAAAGACAATTATCATATGATTTCTCTCATCTATGGAACATAAGAACTAGGANAGAGATCAGTAGGAGAGGAAGGGAAGAATGAAGGGAGGGTAAACAGAAGGTGGAAAGAACCATGAGAGACTGTGGACTCTGGGAAACAAACTGAGGGCTTCAGAGGGGAGGGGGTTGGGGATTGCGATAGGCCAGTGTTGGGTATTAAGGAGGGCACTTATTGCATGGAGCACTGGGTGTTATCCACAAACAATGACTCAATGAACACTACATTAAAACTACATCAAAACACTACATCAAAAACTAAGGATGTACTGTATGGTGACTAACATAACATAATAAAAATTTTTTAAAAAATTAAAAATTTTAAAAAAATTTAAAAATAAAATAAAATAAATTTATACTCCAAGCTAAGGTAAAAAGTCCTGTAAGAATTTCTCCCTGTACTTTTTATAAACATCTTTTTGGATTAATACATATGTTACCTGGAATGTTAACTTAGTCTCTAGACTTTGGACTTATGTAATTTCCATTGTATTTTCTTAATAAAATATGATCTTATGGATAAAAATTATTCACTATTTAAGCTTAACAGGAAAATATGACAGAGGCTTCCCTTCCATTTTCAAAGCAAGTACTCCAAAGTTAGTTGCTTCTGAAATTAGAGCATAATTTAAATAAATATTTAGAATTAAAAGCTATCTACCTCATTGGGGATAATACTTGTTTTGACTAGATATTTGGCACATTCTTTAGGTCAAAATCATATTAGCTTTTTAAAAATTTTACACTTAGAAGTTGACCATTGGATAAAATATTAAAAACACCAAGATGAAAATCATGAAAAGAATAACAGGGAATTTTAAAATTTATATTGCTTATTTGTCTTATTAGAAAAATTGAATTGGCAATAAAATTTGTAATAGTCTGAAATCAAGAAAGGAAAGAATTAAGGAAAAATTCTTAAGATAAAACACACATTATCCAAAAATATTTCTGGAAGCAAAGGCTGTTTGTATATGTACTACTTTCTAAATTTAATTAAGGTAAATTGAGTAATATTTCTCCCATCATCAATTTATTAGCTTTTACTTCTGCTGTTAAATAAATCATGTTTATACAGGTAACAGTTACTCCTTATGAATACATATATTTGATGCATTAAATATGCATTGCGTGCCTTTGTATGAGCAATTATATGCGATACAGAGGCACAGATATCTTGAAGAAATTTGGACTTATTTTTACTATATAGAGTAGATTATCAGAATTAACAATAACATGAGATAAATTACCCAAACGTTATAAGGAATAAACAAAATAATGTTGTGAATATCAGAGGAAAATGTGAATTTTGATAAGAGATAAGAAATTAGAGGAATCAGGGCACCTGGGTGGCTCAGGTGGTTAAGTGTCTGCCTTTGGCTCAGGTCATGATCTAAGGGTCCTGGGATCAAGCCCCACATCAGGTTCCCTGCTCGGCAGGAAGCCTGCTTCTCCCTCTCCCTCTACTGTTCCCCCCTCCTTGTACTCTCTCACTTTCTCTGTCAAATAAATAAATTAAATATTTGAAAAAAAAAAGAAAGAAATTAAAGGAATGTATACAAAAGAGGCATTTGAGCTGACCTGTTGAATGATGAGTGGTTTGAAAGGAAACAACAGGAGAAGAGCACTGGGGCACAAAGAATGACTTACGTAAAAAATGAGAGGGTATTATGGGTAAGTAATATGGTGAAGTGTCATGAAATGACACAATACATTGGTACCTCATTTCAGTAGGTTTTCGTATCATGCTTTTTGAGAAAGAGATAAGCAGATCTGTTCTAATTAGAATTCCTATTAGCATGGAAGGTTTGTAGGTAAGATTAGAAGCAAGAAAACCAACCATTGGCTTTATTTTATCAGTTTGTTTTATCTACTTATTTTTTAGAGAACATAGTCTGCATCTCTTTGACATATTTATAATTCCACTTTAGTAGATACCACACACACATACACACATTCACACATTTGGAATGAAATAGTTCTTTGGGGAGTGTGTGTGTGCATGTGTGCGTGCATATATAAGTTATATATACATATATAATATTTTTATATTTATGTATATTTTTGATATATGTTCATTTAGTGATCAGTGATTCATTTAACGATTCAGTCAGAGAAGGATATACTACTCTGATTTTTTAAACTAATTTTACAAACTACTAACTTGGGTTGTAGAAGTTGGTCATTCTCAATGACATCTGCTTTAGTTTTTTTTAAATTTCTTTATCATTTCTCTGGTGAAATAAAGATGCAAATCAGGAAGAAAAGTATTTAATTTGGTAGCAGCTGTATTTCCTCACATTGTTCACAGATGGGATAGAAACAGCAACAGGAAAGCTAATCTGTAGTTTGGTGAGGAAGTCATATACATTTTGAAATTCTCTCAGTGTTTTCTTAAATTGTCATCAGAACATCTTTTTGAATATTTATGGCTACAAAATCATCTTGATTTTCAAAATCCCAATTTAATGATCTATTTCACTTTTTAGGTCAAAATTAGCAATTTGAACGGATACTTTGTATAATTTCAATGTCTTTAATTTTAAAGCAAATAATGTTCCTTGATTTTATTTTAAAGGACATAAAACATTGGGTTTATTTAATTGGCATCAAACTGTTTTACTAATTCCAAGCTGGGATAATGTTAATAGTAGACTGTTCCCCCTATCTTTCATATGAAAGTATATCTCATCAGACCACCTAACTTGGTTTAGTTCTGTCAACCATTCTTATTCCTTCATACTGCCAATTTTCATGTGGGTTAATTATTTCAGAAGGATGAGGAGTTATCTTAGCAATGGAAAATATGTGACAAATTGTGACACTAAATAGCATTACTGTATCTTGGGATTTTCCCTTCATCTCCAGCCCTCCACTTTTAGTCTTGTCTTGATAACACTAGCCAGTTGTACATGTTACTCAGTGCTACTGTCTCTCTACAATTTCAAGTTTTCTTGACCACTCCTCTTTCTTTACTTCTGCAATCGCTTTTCTCTTTCACCAGCTTACATAGGTGTGCTCAAACACACACACACACACGCACACACACACAATTGTGGAAGTTAAAAGGACTTTATCAAAAACAATGAGACTATGTGGAGGATGATCCATAAGTAGTTTGAGCTCAACCTTAGTATCTTACTTTGTGTTAATTTTGAAGTACTTCACAAATGCATGCTAATTTGGAAAAAATAATGTGTTTGCCAAAAGTTACAATATGCTAAAACCTGATGTGTATCAAATAAGATATAATTTAACCATTAATTCAATATTTAATGTAAATATCAAAATGTATTGATTTCAAAAGAAAATATCAATAAAGTGATGGTCTAAAACACAAAGTGATTTTGGTAACAATGTTTAATGGCATCATTCCATAGAAATTCTAAGTAAATAAATATTTAAACATGTTTAAGTTAAACATGTTTAAGCATTTTGAATCCTTAAATAGATTAAAACTTTCTAATACTTAACATCTACTAAAACCTGGGGGAAGATATTGCTTTTTTTTCCATGGGAAAAAAAAAAGAACTTCTCAGGAAAATACAGTCTCATTCTCCAACCAGCAAGCTACCAATTTACTGGTATTGGTATCTACATGCTTTACTTATCCTCAACAGAAAATGGGTGAGCTCTTTCTTCTCCAATATAATTTTCCTGGAGGTTAAAAATAACTGCACATCCTTTGCTATGCTTCCCATTAACACGTGAACTCTTATTTCCCTTCCCCTGAATCTGACTAGATATAGGAACTTGCTTGACTAATAAATTCCAACAGAGTGAAGTTCTGTGTATTTTGAGCCAAGTAATAAGATGCTATGCAGCTTCTGCTGAGACTCTCTTGGCCCTATTTCTTTCAGGTCCTTAAGCCACATGTTAGAAATAAGACTGCTCTGTTGGATTGGCTATGTGAAGGCATTTTGGTCAACTGTCCCAGCTAAACCCAGCCTTCTAGTCATCCCTGCCAAGGCACCAAATCTGAGAAAGAAGTCATTTTAGTTTCTCAGATGAGCTTCTCTGCCAGATAATTAACACCATGTGATTCTAGTCAACATGTCCTCAAGTAAGAGAACCAGCCAGCCCAGGCCTGCTCCAACTTCCAATTCACAAACTTGTGTGATATAATATGCTGTTTCCTATTTTATACCAGTATATTTGGAGTGATTTTTTATGTGGCAATAGATGACAAGAACAGAAACTAGTGACTTGTGCACTTGATTTCATCTCCTTTAGTATTTTCAAGTATTTTGTTCCCTCATCACACCTTCGCTTTTCAGCATTATCATTTCTTTTCCATTGCTAGTGGTTGTCCATTCCCATCTAATATGCTGTGATATTTTTCCTTTTTAAAAAAATATTTCTTCTTGGGGCACCTGGGTGATGCAATCAGTTGACCATCCAACTCTTGATTTCAGCTCAGGTCATGATCTCAGGGTTGTAAAACTGAGCCCCACCTCAGACTCCACACTTAACAGGGAATCTGCTTGAGATTCTCTCTCCCTCTGCCCCTCCCACTCATGCTCTCTCTCAAATAAATAATCTTTAAAAAAATAAAAAATAATAATTCTTATACACTATGTCAATTCCATCTAGTTTCCATTTTCTGTTTCTTATTCCTTCTTTCTCATTTCTATTAAAGTTTTATACCAAAGTTTTCAAAAATCATACAAATTGTCTTTATTTCCTCACTTTCTATCCCCTTTTTAATTCATTCCAAATATTCATCATACTGTCTTACCAAAGATACCTAATACTGTCTAATTTAATATCTACCTTGTGAATTCAAACTCTCAAGAGTATTTTATACTATCTATATAAATATTTCTGTACTTCCAGAAAATCTTTCTTCATTGTGTTTCTGAGGAGAGACACTATTCTGCTTATTCCTTCTACTTCACTGGCCACTCCTTTTCCACCTTCTTTTCTAATTTTTTCTCCTCTGTGGAAATAAAATGTTGTAGTGTCCCTAGACTCTTGTGCATCTTGAGGGATTGCATTTGATTGGAGAATGTACATTTCCTTAGAAAGAGCAGGATGGCATATATGAAATAGAGTTGACAGACTAATCAGTGCAAGCTCTTTTCCTGAAGTAGGATGCAAATTCAACTACGAATGACAATAGGGAGGAGACAGTGAAGAGTCAAAGAGTAGAGTGTGGAATCATTGTCTAGGAAAGCAGAGAGCCTGAAAGGAAATGAGAATTAAAATATGATTGTTGGGAAGAACTGAGGCCCCATTTGAGGTCAATATTCATAATTTAAAGTTGAGTCAGTCAGCATGTTTTAAAACAAGTTTCACTTATCCCCCCATCTGTCCATGCATACAGAAAGACTGAGATAAAGCTTCTTTATTTTTATCTAATAATATTTATTCTTTCCTTTAGCTTTTTTATACCTCACAAAATTGAATTCAATCAAAAAAGCACAATGGGAGATAGGAGGTGGCATAAAAAAACCCTATAAATATGGCATAATATCTCTTCTTTAGCTATGTATTTCTTTTCCTCCATACCACTCTTATTGGCACTAATGTCTTCATTTCCTCATGAAGCAATCAGGAAATTAGATTTAGTAGATAAGCTTAAAATAAGAATACATTTGGAACAATGGCAGTGGAACACAAGTAAAGATTGAGCTATTATGTGCTGTGCATTATAAACAAATGTCATCAATCATTTCCTGGTACTTATAAGTAAATAAAAATAAGTTTAAAAATCCTCACATTTTTTCTTCATATTTCAGATTTAACATACCATTTCAAGGCAAAGACTGAGACATTCATAGATAATAAGGATAACTTCCAAGAAAACTTACTCTAATTCTAATACAAATAATACACTAAGAGCTGAAATGTTGGATCCTGTCCCAAAGTCCTAGAGAAATAGTGAAAAAGATTCAATACTGAACTTATTGGAAAAGCATATGTAGTAGTTATCAAATTTTATGAATCTCCTTGTTAAAATTAATTTCATCTCTACTTTGTCAGTTGAGCTCTTCTGTATGAGATATATAATAGCATAATGTGTGCATAGTTTTCCTTTCAGTTCCCTCCCCTGTCACATGCCAATGTAGCAGGTCAGAGTGACTTGCAATACCAATGTCCTAAATTACCAGGTATTATGAGATATATGCAAAGTTCCTATTGGAAAATACTATATGAAATGTTATCTACAGTAATGTAGTGTACATAGCGATTCAATGTTCTAAGCTAAGCAAAATTTATGAAATAATGATTATATATCTATCCAAGGGAATAACTGCTATATAGTAAGACTATAGGTTGATTCCTGGACTTTAAATTGGCCCCTGATCATGTTTAATGCTAGCACATAGCAGTGCTAAGAAAAGCTGACTGCCAGAAGGGCATTTTCAAAGTTACACATCATGAACATTTTCTTATAAGGACTGATTATAAGAAAAAAGTAAGAGAAATTTCAATAAATTGTCTATTTTTAAAGTTAAAGTAGTGAGGCAGAAAGCAACAGCCATTTCTTTGGGTATAGTCATAAAAAGCAGAAGAGTCACTTGCCGATCATGAGGTACCATATGCAGGAATAACAGCAACACATACAGTATCCATTTCTATTTTTAATCATCTCTTTAAGTAGACTGAGAAGCATTAGATGTAAACAGACATACTAGGAAAATTTTCATAATTGGTTGAATATTAATAAGATTTAGAACCAGTTGTATCTTTATGATCTCCCCAAAATATAAACTGATTTTAGTAACTGAAGTGTATCAATCACATACAGCTTGAATGGCAGCCCAGACCTGCTTCAGAGTTTTGTTGCTGTTGCTGTTGCTGTTGGCCCCTGGAAAAGCAGCAGCTTTGGGGTTCACTTGTAAAACAGCCTGGAGTAGTATACCCAAATGACTGATACGTTGCCTCCGAAATCCAAAGAAGTCCACTAGGTGTTGTGCCTCTTTTGAGTTTTAGGAGGGACCAGATGCAACAATTTACCCTTCACTTTAGAGGGAATACCCAACAAGCCACCTAAAAACCTTGGCGAGATGGAAAGTTCTTGAATCGGAGTGGAGGGATTATTTCCCACCCCTTGACAAACAAATATCTCACCCATACATCTAGACTAATTGCTACTTGGCACTCAGCAGGTCCAAGCAGCATAATAGCATCAATGTAATGTACCACCATGGTATCTTGTGAAAAGGAAAGGCAACCAAGGTCCTAGTGGACTAAATTATGATGGAGAACCAGATAGTTGACAAAACCTTGAGATAGGGCAGTGTTGTATTGCTGACTTGTCAGCTGAAAGCAAACTACTTCTGGTGGCTTACTAACAGGTATTTTTTAAAATGCCAGATCAATAGCTGCCTCCCAGGTACCAAAGGTGTGTTAATTCGTTCAGGAAATGAAACTATCTGAAATGACAACTGCAACTTGAGTCACAACATGATTACCATACTCTTCTGTCACTTTTCAGATCCATTTGTTTTCTGTGCAAGCCAAATAATCAAGTTGAATTTGGATGGATGTGGCAGAAAAAACCATCCCTGCATCCTTCACGTTCTCAATGGTGGCAATCATCTGTGAAATCCCTCCAGGATTGTGGCATTGCTTTTGGTTAATTTCTTGGTAGGTAAATGTGATTCTAGTAGTTTCCATGTGGTCTTTCCAACCAAAATAGATCTAATTATATAGGTCAGGGATTCTGCCAGTTGCTGAATATTTTTATTCCAATGACAAGTTACAGAATGTGGAAATAATCACTGGGTGTGTTTGGAGAGCCACCAGGACAACTGTGAGATGTGTCTCACCTAAAACCTCATTGATCACTTGACCTCTTTAAGCCCCTTCTCTGACTGGGTGACCACAGAGACATTTTGAGGTTTCAGAAATTAGTATCAGTTCAGAGCTAGTTGTCCAGCATATCCCCAAAAGTCTGATTATTTCCCTCTAACCAATGCTCTATCACCCTGGTACATGGCTCTAAGTCCTTTTGGGTAAGGCTGGGAGAAAGACTAACTATAGGTTTTTAGCAGTGTAGTGGTGTTCTTTATTAAGGAGGTATAGCTTCCCTTATATTCAAAATGGTCTGAGTCTATAAACTGGCTCAAATTTGGGGAAGTTATTGTGGGGCTATGATTATATTTTAGTTATTCAAATTAAACTAATGTTCACTAGACTTAGAACATCCCCACCCATACAGGTCAAGTAAGAATTTAATAGACTGCCTACCTATTTATATTTTATAGACACCACGATCATCTAGTCTATTCCACAGGTCTCAGTGAGTCAGACTATTCTAAGAACTGTTTGTCTCTGCTGTCCATTATGGTAAACACATCCACCTTGTCTTTGCTGATTAAGTGAAGCCACTTGGCCTCTGCTAATCTGGGCCCTTATTATCCCCATTGCATTACGGATCCATATTTGATGATAGCAGTCCCCACTCTAATTTCTAACCTACAGACGCAAGCAGCCACAGAACATTTCAATAATTCTAAGACTCTTTTCACAAAATTATTTCTCAGAGTCAGGTTAAAAAATAGTGTCCTCTGGGGGCGCCTGGGTGGCACAGCGGTTAAGCGTCTGCCTTCAGCTCAGGGCGTGATCCCAGCATTATGGGNTCCTCTGGAATCTCACAAGTGACTGAACTTGCAATATAAATCCACTGTAACATTCCAACCTCCCTAAGTTGTATAATAAGGTAGTCTGGAATTTCAACCTCATTAAAGTGTAGGATACCCTTGGATCCATGTTTCAAGCAACCAACCAAACTGTTGGAGCCCTCTTTAACTCTTCAAACTAAAGCACTGAATGCAGAATCTCTGCTTAGTGGACCTAAATCAAAGTTTTCACCCAATATAACTTAATATTATTTTGACTATAAGTCAATGTTCTTAAGATCCCTTTGTATATATGTTCCCCAGATTTCTGTCAATATAAAAGAGAAAAAATGCAGTTCTTTTGGTGTATAGACTATGACCTCGTGGGACACAATCTGTACATTATGATTTGGAGTCTTCAGGGATTTGTGTCTTTGGTAAATTCACGAAAATGTTTACTAAATAAATATTATTAGACCTATATAAGGCACATTTTCCCATCCCCTTTCGTGGGCCATCATCTTTGTAATAAAACGCAATTTTAAATTGGAAGTTTTGATAGAGGTGCCAAGAAGCAAAAAGCAAAATTTCAGAGAAGATATTTGAAATTAGTCTAAGTACTTTTTACCTCCAAACCCATATTTAAGGTATAAAAAGTGTCAATATGTGGAGATAACAAAAATTAGGATGTGTTTTCTATAACAATGCTCAATAGTTATAAATCAGTTTATATGTGACCACCAAATGCATACTTTATAAAAGTAGCCATAGTGCAAACACAACAGACTACTCAAGTAATATAGAGTATTTGGTACAAATATCCACTTAATATTAACTAAAGGTCACTTATACCAGAGGAAGAAAACTAAAAACTTATAATCTGGAAACTTGATCTATTGTGATTAAAGTAATTAGACAGGCTTATGACTCATATTTTCACTTTCTTTTCCCTTTTTCATCTAGCTAGAAATAGCTGAAAAATGTGTTTAGAGACAACTGATGAAATTTCAGATTTTGGTGATAAGAAAATACAAAGGGCTCTGCATTGGGGTGCCTAGGTGGCTCAGCTGGGTAAGTGTCTGACGCTCAGGTCATGATCTCAGGGTCCTGATATCAAGCCCCACATCAAGCTCTGTGCTGGGCATAGAGCCTGCTTAAGATTCTCTCTCTCCCTCTCCCTCTGCCCCTCCCACTGCTTGCTCTCTCTCTTCAAAAAAGAAAAAGCTCTGCATTATATTTCCTTTATCTCATGTTTTATTAAAAAGTAGACATTGCCCAATTAACAGTACTAACCTATGTCCAGAATCTTTCTTTTCTTGGTAAAATAGAAAATTAAGTCACTGGTTCAGTTTTATGGTTTTATTACAAGAATGTTCTTTAGGAAACAAATTTGTTAATATTTATAAATCATTTAAAAGATGAATATCACTGAGCTAATTATATGTCATTAAAGCAGAAACTTTTAAAAACTCAGTGATATTAAGTGCCAAATAACAAATTCAATACATGATTTGTGAGTAACTTCCCAAATCACTGCCTGCTTTCTAACAAAATGCCATTTTAAGACATAACTTTTTAAACTTTTCCTTTCATAAAATTTATGGTATTATTAGTTCATGGATAATTATAATTTTCAGGTTTTTCAGAGATTTTATAAAATAATTTTAAGTACGATTACCATATTTCCCAGGTGATAGTACAAAATAGTCTATATTTGTATTTTTCTAATATTCAATAGGCTGGATTTTATACATATATTTTAATCAACCTGCCTTATGCATATATGTGTTATATAATTATGCAGATTCTCTGAGTATTTGATAGGGTACTAGGATATATTAAGTCAATGTAAATGGATGTTAAATAAATATAAAATACTTTTCTCAAATATTTCAAGTTGATTCATTTATTTTATTAATTAAATTAATTGGGTTAAAGCTAGGCTACTGTAAAAAAGAAAAGAAATGAAAAAATGAGAGGGAGAGACCCAATAGAACAGGAGGTTAAAGAATAAAAAAGGCTTTGTTACTGTTGCTGTTTCTCTTTCAAACAATAGTCCTGAAATGTACATTTTTAAATACAAAACACAGCTCCATTTCTCTGCTATACAGGATTGCTTCCAATAAAGAGTTGTTTCATTATCCCCCAAGAGATTTTAGTCCTCTGTGCTGAGGGGATGAGAATGTCCAGGACCAAGGATTTCCTTTTAAGAAAGTAGATATGAGGGGTGCCTGAGTGGCTAGTCGGTTAAGTGACCAATACTTGCTTTCAGCTCAGATCATGATCTCAGGGTCATGAGATCAAGCCCCACATCAGGCGCCATGCTGGGCGTGGAGCCTTGTTTAAGATTCTCTTTCCCCCTCTGCCTCTTCCCACCCCACTCACTCTCTCTCTCTGAAAAAAATAAAAATAAAATAAAAGTAGATATGAAATAGCCACAGCAATTTTGCTTGAACTCTACTAGCAGTAAGCCAGCCACATGGCTAGAGACACGATAAGTTGGAAAATGTAGTCTACACATGATCAGTCGTATGCTTACAAAGAAAACAACAATCAGTCATTCTTTCAAAATTACACTGTTCATCTATTATATGTTAACCTTTGTGCTGGGCACTATATTAGGTACTGCATTATGGTGGGATATAAAAATATTCAAGAATTGGTTTCTGACCTACAGAAAAGGGAGGATCAGATTTAATTCTAAGTGATGAATGATAGGGGCCTCTTGTAAAGTATAGACATTTATTTCAAAGAAAGAAGGTCATATGGAACCTGAAGGATCAAGTCAGTTTTTGCAGAAGAGCCTTTATGAGTCTCAGAGGAAGACAAGGATTTATACAGATGGAAACAGGAATGCGAGGGGCCAAAAGCCATTCTTCTAAGGATGAGTAGAATGTGGGAAAATACAAATTTCCATTCTAAAACTGTATGTAATACAGTTATATTTGAGAAATGTTCAGCTGAAAATTTAGAAAGCAGAATATACAAAAGAAATAGATAATCAGAGTACTGAAAGCCAGAATGTAAATTTGGGATATTCTATAATAGCTAGTACTAACAAAAAATAAAAAGAAATAATTAAAATACCACTCATTTAAAATACAGCCTTTCCAAAAACCATGTATATTTTAACAAACAAAGCAAACAAACAAAACCCAATTAAATAAAACCTGAAAAAAAGAGAAAAATGTTTATGGCCCAAAGTAATACCATAATCAAAAATAAATAAAAGTGGTTCCCAAGAACATATGTTTTCTGGTATCTAATTCAAATAACAACCTATTAGAACAGATATCCATGTTTCCCATGATTTCTATATATCTAAGTGCTAAAATACTGCCACAGATTAAATCTGTCATATCATGCTACAGAATAACAGCAGGATCCCTAGAATTGATTAGAAATACTAACTTGCTACTATAGTAACCTAATGTGTCCCAGTTGTGAAAATCTCTTGATGAATTTGAAATTAACCCATGTCACTAAATAAAATGTCATAAAATCACCAGTGACTTCAAATAAAATGGAAATAGCTGGTTACTTAAGTATAGAGCATCAAAATGTGGTTAATCATAGCTTTGTGGGGAAAAAAAATAAAATCATTTAAGAACTCCCCTGTAATTGAAATGCAACATGCCTCTATTCAACCTGATGATGGCCAACTGCAGTAACTGTTGACCCAGGCAAAACATGAATATTATTTCACCCTAAACCTCTTGAATCCTCTCCTAAAATGCTATGCTTCTTTAAGATGAACCTGACAGAATTTGACACTCACACAAAAGCCCTGTATGGTAGGCTTGTACCAAGCATCACTGTGACATTCAGAGATATTCTGGTTTTGGCAACTGTTTGAGATTTGTGGTTCGCCTTTGACATTTACAAAGACTCTAAGACTATTTCCGAAAAGGGCTGGAGCATTTCACTAGATATGTGGTTTCTTCAAAGGCCACGTTCAGATGAAAGTTTCTACAAAACTCTGGGTAGAAGCAACGTGTGATTGGACTAGAGAAGTGTTTATTTTATTTGAAATAAGAAAGGCAAAAGTAAACAGATGGCTGGTTCTACAAAAATCTAAATGACAGTGAAAAATAAAAAGTCAACATTTCTTTGGTGGTTTTGTCTTTCTGATTACTAAAGTTCCAGCATGCTCTTGTCTGTCTTTTGTAGAACAGCATTCATCATATAGAATAATTCCCATGGCTTTTTGAGTATACTCACACTAATTAGTACATCTTTTCAGGACACTTTCTTTGGTACTATAACCAGTTTAAATTATAATAGAAATTTATTTTGCTTTAATGGATGCTGAGGTAAAGTTAGAAATCTATGAACCTCTTTGCTGGATGAATCAAGTTTAGGAAGCTTATGTGAGTAATGAGATTTAAAAATACGATAAAAATCCCGAGAGGATGTGAAATGCAGTGAGGCCAGCAGGTTAGACTTTAAGCACATTTTTACTTCCTTCAGCCTTAATTTTTTGATCTGTGAGAGTGTGATTTTGGTAACTAATAACTACCATGGAACATCCACAAAGAAACTCATATTTTTTATGTCAGAATTTGATAGGAAAGACAACTTTTAATAGTACTCAGAATTAGTTTTGACAATTAGAAAAAAAAAATATATATATATATATATCCGTAACCTAAAAGACCAATTAAGTTTTTACAGAAGAAAATATAATTTTGAGTGTGCATTTATATCTATATCATGTGTGTATGCACATATATTGTGTATGTGTGTGAACTTGTACTGCAATGAAAGCTAGAAAAGTACATATTTATGAAGATGCTAATTTGCATATCTGTGTTCTCATAAAATTCACTGTCCTCTTTCTAGGAGACACTGAGCCTGTGAATGCAGAGCCAGATCAGATACCAGTCCTGACTCCCTCCATCCCCAGGCCGCCCTCAAACAGATGTTATATAGGGCTGGAGTTACACCAGATCCACTTGATAACACATTTAGACTACGCTAGGGCTTTCAAAGGTTGGTAATGCATTCTAATAAGTCTCTACAGGGTAAAAGTCACACTATATTTGAGAGGTGAGAGTTTCTCATGATAGGATGCTGAGTTTTCTCTGTTATTCTATTATCTACATTAAGGAATCACTGATGTTGGGTTGAGGCTAGTTTCTTGGCCCAGGTGTACTATGTGAGCATACAATTTGTGCATCTGAATGAGATGTATATTCCTCATCTCTTAGAATTTTCCACATGTCCTTGAAAATGTCCCTTCCTCTTGGCATCTGTTTGCTGTCAACACTGACCAGCTTTAGGATTTTAATGATTTTACAATGTTCTAACTGAAGATTCTCCCATGATGAGGCCCATGAGACTCTCATGATGAGAGCAGAGTACCTAGTGCTCTTATTTGAGACCATATAAACAAAAGTGTGAAGAAGGCAGCATTTTTAGTTTTCAACCGCCTCCCCCCCAACACAGACTTCAAAGCAAGGCTATAAGAATGCAAGCAGTTTATTTGGGAAGAGATTCAGAGAACAGCATTTGAGGAGTAGAACGGAAAACAGGAAAGGAACACCAATCAATAAAGAATGCTTTATCAAGGGCGCTGCCAGCATAGATAGCTGGAACTTAGCCCTGCTAGTGGCCAGTGAAGGATAGAGCACAGGAAGAGAACTGCGGCCACAGCTAAAGTAGTAAGATTGCCTCAGTTCATTAATGCCTAACTAGATGGAGATGGAACAGAGTGTGTGTGTGTGTGTGTGTGTGTGTGTGTGTGTGTAGGGGAATATATCTATATCTATGTCTATGTCTATATTTATATCACATCTCTATCATATTTATACATATATATAGATACAGACATAGACATAGATACAGATATAGATAATGCCTTTATTTGTCTGTCAAAATACTGGAACAGCTTCTAGGATCAAGGGCAATGTAGTCTCTTCTTGAAGAGGCATATTTCAAACCTGTAACAGAAAAGCTGGACGAAAATTCTCTATACTACATGCAAAATCCTCCAAACTATATTATTTCATCAAAGGGAAGAAGATGTGACTTCTCCTTTGAAACTCTGATTCTGTCATCACTGGAATAAATCACAAAAATATAACATCATAGTAAATGACAAGAACACAGAGATGAAATAAGGAGAGGAAAAAAAGAGAAAAAGATTCCATCCTTTCATATAAAATTACAAATTAAATTAAATTTAATGTAAATTATGTAAATTAAAACAAAAAAAAAAAAGAATAAGACCGAGGTCTTAAATTATGTAAATTAAAACAAAAAAAATAAGAATAAGACCTAGGTCGGGGCGCCTGGGTGGCACAGCGGTTAAGCGTCTGCCTTTGGCTCAGGGCATGATCCCGGCGTTATGGGATCGAGCCCCACGTCAGGCTCCTCTGCTGTGAGCCTGCTTCTTCCTCTCCCACTCCCCCTGCTTGTGTTCCCTCTCTCACTGGCTGTCTCTATCTCTGTCAAATAAATAAATGAAATCTTAAAAAAAAAGAAAAAAAAAAGAATAAGACCTAGGTCAAAAATACTACTTCGAAAAATACCTAATGATATTTGAGAGAGACAGAGATGACAAGCTTTTGAGAACTGTTTGATGCAACTGTTAAAGAAAAGTGAACACAGTATTAGTTTGGAGGAATACAAGTGGTATCTAAATAACTGTATTCACCATTGTTACCATATCTAGAGCACTGGGTCTAAGAATAAAATCTTTTTGTTGTTTTCACCCAAGGTATCTTTCCTGGCCTTATCCCTCTCACAAACCATGCCCCAGTAAAAATTAAAATATCTGGCTCTTCAATCTGGTTTTTAGTATCTGTTCCCAACATCTTGGTTTCGACAAACCATCCAGTCTCCCTTTTTTATGAACTCTGGTTTTCCACCACATTAATATTTGTATCCTTGATTAATTTTAGTATCTTCCATAGCTTGGGATGAAAGATCTCTACTGTTTGCTCTAGGAAATAAGAACATTGTCTCTCGAGTCCACTTCATCTCTATTTTTAAAAAGATGAGAGTACATGGAGATATTTGACTGGGAATCCAAAACGACCACGACTTCTACCCATTACCATCCAGGGAACAATGGGAAAAAAAAAATCAGTGAAGTATTATAGGATCACAACATGGGGTGGTGCAATCATATGACAGCACTTTTTTGAGGCATCATGAATTAATACTACAGACTTCCCTTTTATCTACAAATGCATTTTTATATGAAATCCCTGACTTTAGAGCAGGTCATGTGATGAAGGGTGGCTCTTTAACTGGAGTGTCTTATCGGAGTATGGCAGACAAATGGGATATTTTGCATTGTGAGGTACTAAGGAAAGTGCGTATTTTTTTCTAGATTGTATAGATTAGATCCTTGCCTTTGGAACCCACACAAATTGTCCAGGACTCGAAGTCTGCATTAAAGCATTAAGGCAGACTAATGGATTTTATCCAACAGAGTATGAAAAGTTCAGTTCAATGGCTTTTTATTCCATATTGCAACTAACTTTACCTTACCATTTGTCAAGTTTCGGTCTAGTATCAAAGTCACAGTTATGTATAAAGTTTATTAAAATTGTATTTTCCAACTCCCTATATATATTGTCCGATTTTTATGTACTTCATTCAAAATCATACATCACAAGCAACTGAGGGCAGAAGCAGTTGTGACATATTAAGGAGGTTTTGAAAAATTCAACAATGCCACTCTTCTCACCACATTTGTCTTAATTTTTAAAAACATACTCATTTTAAAATATGTTCTTTATTTTATCATATAATGGTTATGTTTTTATATATAAAGAAATAAATGTATAAACTCCTTTTAAATTTTCTTAGCGGAAGGTGGCATTACTGCTGAGTGATGGCAGAAGTCCAGTCCTCTCTAACGTCACCCTAGCAGAAATGGGGATGGGTGGTACCTTCCTACAAGTGGTGAAGGGAAAACTGTAGTCTCCCCATGTAGTATGACACCAGGAGAAGGTGAGCTCCCTACTGCCAAGAGAAGATGAAAATCTTAATTTCCAACTCAGACTTCTTGAATATCACTGTGGAGGGTAGGTTGGTGGAAGGTAGAAGTCCATCTAGTTTTTGTCTCAGCATTTGCCATCTGAGTTGGGCTGCAATTTGTTTGTGGTTGGCAGTTTGGTTTGGCAGTGTGGTTTGGCTGTGGTTTGGCAGTTATTGTCAAAAAGTTTTCTATGTTGCTTAGTTCCCCATTCCTGGTTCTTTGGCCAGAGAAAACATACTTGTCATGGGACTTTTTTTTTTTTTCCCAACTGTGTGCAATCAATGTTTCTATACTCATGACTTTTCTAGCATTCAGTCTGGGATATGTGAAGACAAAAAGAAAACCCAGAGAACTTGCCACTCTGTCCTTCCACATATTCCAAGGTCCCTAGCTGGCCTGCCTTCTCTTCATATATTAGAGTCTTACTATATTTTAGATACCATTTCCAGGGTTTTCTGCTATACTTTGCAGGAAGAGTAGGGAAAATTGTGTCTATTCTGTCTTCTCAGGATCAGAAGTCTTACAATTATTTTTTTTGAATTACCAATATATCAAATATATCAAATAGATATTTCTCTTGGAGTCTTGACTGCCAATAAAAATCATGTCATTGAGAATTATTGCTAATGGGGTGATGTAATAAGTTTATGATGCCTAATTGTTGAAACGAGGCTCCCAAGAACCTTTGAGGGATCTGTTTTAAGCCATTTATATTACAATAATCTAAACAGCATAAATCACAAAGCAATCTTCTTTGATTAGGAGACTTCACAGATACTAGTAATTATATAGAAAGATGTGGATATAGAACAGGGATCTGTAACAAATTGTATTTAGCCAGATCTTAAGCTGTGGAATGCCCTGAATAAAGTCACTGGCTATTGCAAAAATTCTGAGCAAACCCACAGAAACTGAGAAAATCAACACAATGAAAATACTACTTTTACAAGCTGATCCCTACGGTATTTATGGGGTGAAAACAATTATGGAAGGAAACAATCAGGTTTCAAAAGTTCAGGAATATGAAGACTATAATTTCAATAGGGTAAATATTACATTGAAAACTTTAAAATATTTGATAGGTAACAAATATATATTTAATCTAAATTCTATAGAATTCTATAAGAATATTCAAATATTAAGTAGTAATAAAATATTTAATTTTTTAATCTAAGAAAACATTGATATCTTATTTGTGTTTTTGTTCAGATTTAAGTATTAGAACCACATGAATTTCCATCAATTAAAACATAAGGATTAGGAATGTTGAATAGATCCAGTTATTTCCTGATTTCTTCACAAGTAATAAAAAAAAACTTCATAAAAACATTTTAATACAATTGTATAATTATTTTGTTTGGAAAAGTACCATTAAATTTAGAGCAAAGACAATTTTTTTTGATGCTATGGGAAGTATACTATAGAAAAATTAATAGGAAAATGTTTTCTAAAATGTAAAATAACTTACAAAATAAATATGGCTAGAAATCAGCAAAACAACAAATTTCTCCCAGATAAGAGTGGCTTTTCTGTCACATTGGCATTTCCTGTCAATAGTTTCATCAGTCAATAAGAAAATGTTCAGTTTGACTTGTATTAGGTTTGGATACAGGTTATGTTTATGACAAGCACACACATTGCTGCTAGAAAAGAAAATGGTCAAATTCTCTAAGTCTTACAGAGACTTTGAGTGCAGATAATAAATTGACATTGATCGTTTTGTATACACTTGCATATCCAAATATTTCTACCTGTATTTGTTCTTATATTGCACTAATTATAGTTGAGTTTTGTTTTTAAGGTTTCTAGAAGAGTGTAATAAATCTTTGAACATGTACAGATATACCTATTTTTCTGAAACCAGTGTTTGTAAAAAAAAAATTTGGTTACACAATAGACATGGAAAATCAATGATACTAGTCATGCGAGGCTCAAACAATAATACCCATTGGCTGTACTTTCAAGGGGCCTTTCCATGATACATTGAGGTGTTAAGGGACAGTAAACAGTTTGAAATTAATATGTCAAACAAAAAGACTCATTTTATTTAAGATTCTTAAAAACTCATCTCCTATTGCCATTTGAGCGGTCAAAACCTATTGTAGTCAGAAAAAACACAGCAATGAAAATAAAGGGCTTGAATAAAAGGCTTCATTAGAACTGGCCCTGGAAATGAGAGAGTTGTGTAGGCAGTTTTGCATTTGTTTGGTTTGATTTTAATCTAACACACATTATTTTTCTGATCATTGAATATATACAGACATTATGGAGAAAATCTATACATATAAACTGTATAAAAACTGGAATTCACCCATAATTCCAACTGTGATGAATAGGCACAGTCAATGGTGCATTTATCTATTTGCTGCTTGCCTGTCCAGCTATCTAACATGTCTCCAACTATATTCATTTTATTAAATTTATAGTTTTGAATTGGTTTCTTCTTGCTTTCTAATATTTAAGCATTTGTTCTCATTATTTTTTAAATATCTAACCATATTTTCCCAACTATGAAATAGTGCCTGTGAGATATGTACAGTCGTGTATAACTATGAACTTACTTTTGAACATTAAGGTAATTTCTAATATTTTGTTATTTAAAATAACATTGCAATATAGCACATGTACATAAGTCTTTTGTTTCAACTTGATTATTTATTTAGTATGTATTCTTGAAGAGGAGTATATGATTGAGAGATTATTAAAACCTTCTAGTTTTTTCATACATATTTTAAAATTTCAACCCTAAAATCTTTATACCAAATTATGTTCCCATTAAAATTGGATGAGAGAATTTTTCCTTTGCATTTCCTTTGCCAATCTGATGAGAAAAAAGTTGTATATATTTTTTGTATTTACCTAATGACTAAAATATATGCATTGAATAAAAAATTTTTCTTCTTTTAAGATTTTTTATATAGTCAAAGAGCATTTATAATTTTTACAAATTACATATGCATCATATTTTATAAGTTGTACAATATAATATGCTTTATTGATTTTGCTGAACTACAAATATGTTAATACATTAAGGATCCTGAAAATTCAAAGTATTTGCCAGAGAGTGTCTAGTTTTGGAATTACTATGATTTTTGGCTTACGAATAGTTTGAAATGATCTTGACACTCAATATGGGCCAACCTATCTCTAAGTGTTATGAATAAGACTGAGGGAAAGATCAAAAAAACAAACAGAAATAGCAGTTATGAAAGGAATATCCCTAGTAAGGAAACTTTACCAGCCACAAATTCTATGAAAATATACCAAAATTAACAGGAGTAATATATCAGATGCATGATCGACATCTGTGCCAAACACCAATTTGTGTGTTCCTTTAATACACATAATGCCAAAGCAGAGAGAAAAAAATGCCATCAAATAACATTAATGCTTTTTAAGCTGGTTTTAAAGACGGCTTTAAATCTCATTAACAGCTACTGACAAGAGATGCACTGAACCCATTAATTGCAGATGTAACATAGGAGACGAAAGGTCAGACATGTAGAGCTAAGTCCACAGTCTGGTTACGAGGTGAAACAGTGGCAGGCTGCTAACTTTGGCTTATTCCATTTCTTTAAAACCTGCATTCTAAAAGAAGCAGAATTAAGTCCAATTTGGGGTAACCTTACTCTTTGAAATGAGTAAAAATCTAGAATATTGAACTGCAGTTACATTTACCAAAAAAAAGTGGTGGTTGTGTTTGTGGCGGTGATGTGTATATTTATGTATGTTTCTGTGTACGTGCTGCTATCTCTATGTGTAAAATCTGCCTTTATGGTGATTATACTGTATAAATTTTATCTAGTCTATACAATTAAGTTATTTCAAAACCTTCTGTTTCATACATAGAGCTAAAATGTTAGCTATTAAATGAACCATGTGAGAATGTGAAATTTCCCCTCTACTAGCTATAATGTTTTTCAACTGCGTGTCTGAAATAAAGGGGAAAAATAAAGAAAGCCAAGAAAAAAGGCTACTGGCTTTGATTCAAACAGTCTTGAGAGTGGGTACTCCTAAATTTAACTGAGTGAGAAAATAACAAGTATATATGAGCGATAGAAGTATAATAATTGATTTTAAAATGACAACTGCTCTATGCGAAGTTTGGAAGCTTAGAAATGAAAATACATCCAGTTTAAACTACAAATGGAAACAAAAGGAAGCAAGTGAAATATCATCAAACAGTTTAATACTTTTAAAAGGATAAGAGAGAATATTTACTTTACTATTGAGTTGTATTTATTTCAATTGCTTTTTCGGTTGAAAAAAATAATTGATTTTTACAGATAAATCTTGTTAAAAACTATAAGGTTAAGGAAACAAATGACTTGATGCCATTGTTCTATCAATAATGTCCTATCACTATTTATTGTGGTCAATTCATGGATTCTTAGATATATTTAGATGTTTCTACCTAATTCTGTTGATACATTTTATTAGAAAAAAAAAGACTTTTTAAAAAATTCTATTACTGCATTCATATCCAAATACATTAATACAACACCAGGGCTTTAATTGGAGCTTGCACTGCTATATATGGGACAAATCAGTATTAGTTTGTAATAAAAGCAGTAAAGTTTGTAATGATGTAATATTTGAAGTATGGAATTTTCAGGACAAAATACTTGGAGTTAACTAAAAAAGATGTTGAGTCTTTATACTAAACTTGCAAATATTGCTGAGAAAAATACTGAAAATCTAATAAATGGAGGGCATACCGTATTTAACAAATTGGACACTCAGTGTGGTTAAATCATCGGTTCTCCTCAAATTGATCTACCGATTCAATTTAATCACAATAAAAATTCCTGCAGATATCTTTCAATGTAGAAATTGACAAAAGAATTATAAGTTTCTATAGAAATGTAAATAACCTAGAATAGACAAAGAAGTATGAAGAAAAATGAGATGGAAAGGATTTATATAATTTGATTTCAAGAGTTATTAGAGAGTTACACTAATCAAGACAAAACGGTATTGGCAAAAGGACAGACACTGACAAAGGAACAGAATAGAGTCCAGGAAAAGATCCAATTATATATTTTCAGATGATTTTCAAGAAAGATACCAAAGAAATTAAATTTAAAAAGGGAAATTATTTCAAGAAATTGTACTGAAACACCCAGGTGTTTGCAAGGGAGAAGGAGGGAACATTAACGCTTCCTTCACATCATTATACAAATATTAACTCTAAATCTCTAAATGTATCTAAATTTAAAGGCTAAAACTGTACAACTTCCAGAAGAAAACATAGGAGAAAATCTCTGTGACTTTAGAGTAAACTCAAATCATCCCAGACTCCCTCTTTCTTAACAACAACCAAACGACTTGGAAATAAGATTTGGTGCTTCTAAATGATGGTCCAAGAGTGATGATTACTATGAAATCCATTATTAACCATACAACAATGAAATAGAACAGTTCAATAGCATGGAAAAATAAGAGGCCAAATAACAAGTGATGTCATTTTCATCTTTCCTTTTGTTAAGTCCAGTGTTCAATAAATAGATTTTATTTTTTATGCCTGATGTTTAAAATACTCTATTTAGCTGAGTTGTACCATTAGCTATGTGTTGTAAAATACATATAAACTAATCTCTATCTAAGCTAGTTGAGACAACATTTTTTAGGTTTCTTTGCACCTCATTTTAAGAATCTATTATGGCAGGTGTTAACTGAATTTCCTCCTCTCTTTCATACCTCAACACAACAGATAGAATAGGTATCTCTCTCTTGAGCCCAATATCATTCTGAGTATTCCTCGTTAGAAAATTGAGTTCACTTATTATTATCTTAAGTGTCTATCTCCTCCATCTTGAATTAAAAGACTATATTTTATATGTATTTAACCCAATGCCTGAACACAGTAATTAGTAGATTATGTATGTTCTATTAATATTTTCATTAGGGAAATATTTGTATTCCTAGCAAAATTATTTATGTGTAATTTATAAATATTTTTCATTATTTACTCTCAAATGGAAATGTGTCTATAGAAGCACATTTATTTTCCCAAAATCCCTAGTTAAATTTTCTTGGTCCTCTTAATTCTCCTTTTCCCTTATTTACTCTACCACTCATATATGTTTTTTTCATTTTTTTAGTAACCAAAAGTTTTAGAGGAAATAACTTTCTGTTGTCTCACATTAGCAAGAAGACTATGATATTTTAAAGGTCAATTTCAGAGAACAACAAATGTGGAAAGTATTATTTCAGTTCCAAGCTCTGTATTGCGAATCATACTCTAAAGTGCTAAGCAAACAGGCAATGACCTAGTTCTCAGATTTTGATCTGTGAGAAGACCAATTAATAATAAGCTATGTATAAGATATGAGATATCTTCCACAGCTTATAGAGGAATAAGAATTGATCAGAAAAACAGACATATTTTTTCCTTCAACCTGTAATATAGCTCCATATGCAAAACTGAAGAATGTAACATACACAAGGGAAAAAATCTATAAAAACCTGTTTTTAAAATCTAGTAATCTAGTAAACCTTCAAAATCTGGTAAACACACAAGAATACATTTGCACATCACAAATGTAGTAAAATTGGCTACTTTTAATGAATGTAGAGAGATTAGCTAACTATGATAAACAAAAAAGAAAGTGAATTTCAAACCCAAAGAATAGGGTTCTTGACTATCATCACATTTAATGAAATTGTTACAGCAAAAAGCCAAACCATACGAAGGAAATAGTATAAACACGTTCATACAGTCAGATTTTTTTTAAAACTCAGCAATTTTTATTCTTTCTTCTAAGAATTTGAGTATAGACTTGTTTAGGTTTGAATTATACATATAATTTAAGGTCCAATCTAAGAAAAATATTAAGAAGAAAACACTCTTGATATTTCAAGAGGAGGAACACAAATTGTCACAGGATCTCTGGTTTTTCTACTACCCTTCATTTTTCCACAACAGAGGTGGAGAGAGTTATCCAATTGCTGAGTATGAAAAGTGAATTTCCAATCATCTAGGGCTTTACCCCTGACTCCATTGCTTTTTCCCCTTAGAAACTGGGCCTTGAAAAGAGAAGACTCATTTTTGACTGTTCCTCCATGTCATAAATAATATAAGGGACAGATTCTGCTTCTGCAAATGGGGAATGGCTGGCTCAATTCAGTGTGGTTACTGGTGGGTAAATCTGTCTTAGAGTGTTCACTTCGGTCTATTTTCCCACAAATATAAACCACATTATCCAATAAAAACTTCATGCATAATAAATATGACATGATATTCTTTATTTATTTACTTGGTTGAGTTGGTTCAGAACTTAAGTAGGGACATGTGCCACTATATCAGATGCCTTCACCCCCACTAGATGTGCATGAAGATGGCAGAGTCCCAGCCACATGGAATAATCTTAGAGATAGTAAGAATTAGAACTAATGTTTAAAAAAATCTTATTATTTTACAAGTGAGAAATCCACTGCATAAGGAGGTTAATTAGCATATTTAAGGGCTTACAGTTATTTATTTCATGGCAGAACTATACACTAAACTCCAATTTAATGACCATCAGTGTCATGTATTTTAAGGACTCCTTCCAACTTGCTATATCTGAATATCCATGACCTACAAAGCCAAAGATCTCAACTCTATAACTAGTTCCTTTTCATATTACTTATGCCATTCAGTTTTCTTTTCTGTAAAATGATGCTCAAATTCACAAGGTTATTCTGGAGTAGCAAGGGGTATACACATGAAGAGTACCCTGTAAACTGTGTCATGAGTAAATACCCAGTTCTTACATTATCTCACTATAACTATTTTTTAATTGGAATCAAAATGAGTAAAATATGACTTCTTAATGAATGAATATTTTAAAATATTAGCAGTATTTAGCAATGTTGATTAAGATGATAAAGGATAACCAGATTGTTAATTTTAACTACATAAGATTTTTAAATATATTTATTTGAAACACATAAAAAATTAGAATACACTTTTACAATAATTGGGAAATTATAATTTGCTACATTATTTGTATTCTAATACACTGTATAGATATTTTCCAAGCTTAACAAAACCACAAAAAAAAATCTCATTCACATTGCCATCACCAAACCAGTTGCTCTAACTCTTGAATCCTCCTTTCTCAGATACCCTGTTTATCATTTTTATTCCTTTTCTTACCTTTCTAAACCAGATTATATACATTGACCCAGTAGTACCACCTATTTTTGTTATTATATTTGATAATCATTTTAGTAATGAATACAAATCACAGAAAATCTTTCTCCTTAAATAGAAATGTCCTAAAATGTTTTATCTTACTCTCAATGAATAGTTTGAGAAAAGTAGACAGGTTCAAATGCAAAATTGCCATTTATTCACCCTTCTTTCCAGTTGTCAATCTTACCTGTGAGATGATTGCACTGATGGTGTCTCTGCATATATGATGATATCTCTAATCGCAATATCCTTTTTTTAAAAAATCTCACACCAAGCTAAAATGATGTGATTTAAAAGAAATGTCACAAAAGAGACCCAGGCTGAATACACTTAACTTTAAATAACTCTTTGCTTTAAAAATGACCAACTATTAAAAATATTTTTAAAAAATTCTGAAGGACAAACTACTAAATTTTATGGATTATTTTGTAAAGTACCTCTTATAACTTTGGTAATTTGTTGAAATTTTTAGAGTCGTCTCAGCAGCGTTCTTTACTTACTGGTGAATCTCAAAACAATCCATGATAATTCTGTCTAGGACATTAAAAAATGACCAACAAAATCCAAAACTGGGTCTCACCAGTGAAATACAGTTAAACACAGTTTAAATATCTCATGCTAACCCTAATTTTGTGATCAACCAAATTAATAGTACTTATTTTAAGGGTGTCAATTGATTTTCATTAAATCATTTGTTTATTCATTGCAACAAATATTTATTGGATGCTTGCTATGTTAGAAATTGACCTCTCCTGAAAGGGAGTAAGGTGTATTCTCACTGATGCCATCACTATTCTTGGACCATATGCAATGAGTCAGGAAAATTTCTATTATAAGATTACCAATCTATCAAAGCAGCATATTATGTTGTGGCATACAAAGAGTCTCTTAAAATCCTAATATCCAAGAGTCAATTTCTCTTTTTACCATTTTTCATCTAAGCTTGTTTCCTAAGTGACTCTTCACAAAGTCAGAAACGGCTGCTACATGGACTCAGTTCTGGCTCCACACAACTACCAGGGAACTCACCCTGTATTTCTTCTCCTCCTCTCGTGGCCTGAAATGAAGTCAGGGAGACACCAAAGCCCACCAAGCATAGTCATCTAGGTCATTGTAAGCAACATGGACCTGAATTTAAGCATAATAAAAAGTCACTGATAGCTTTATACAAGATTATGGACATAATTCTTACTGACATGTTTTAAATTATCAATATTTTTTATTTAAATTCAATTAGCCAACATATAGTACATCATTAGTTTTTGATGTAGTGTTCAATGATTCATTTGTTGAGTGTGATACCCGGTGCTTATCACATCATCTGCCCTCCTTAATGCCCATTACCCAGTTACCCCATCCCCCATTCACCTCCCTTTCCACAACCCTCAGTTTGTTTCCCTCTCTGATTTCTTCCCATTCAGTTTTCTCTCCCCTCCCCCATGATCCTCTGCACTATTTCTTATATTCCACATATTCAATATTAAAATTCTACAGTAAATGTTTTCTACATGAATGTGTTTGTATGTCAGCGAGCAGCAGCAAAGAGTTATATGTTGAAAACAAGCAAATATTTTTCAATTTATTTAATTTCAACACATTAGCATTATAATAGGTACTTTTTGATTTAATATTTAATACATAAATTAACTTCTGAGGCAACAATGGAATCCAGAGACCTCACTTACCTTCTACTATTTATTTGACTTTGGACAAACGGTTTATCACATCAGAGTTCCTTTTTTTTTTTTTTTTTTTTTAATTCCATGAGGGCTTTAGCTTCCTAAAATGTTGGGCAGATAATATGGGGGGAAAATCTTGAATAAACTTTAGGGAACCTCTGTCATATTAGGAGGATCACATAAAATAAATAATATTCCCCAGAAATAATGAAGTTCTCTCTCCAACCATACTCTTATAACACATTCGTGACATTTACCAAGTTATGTTTGTATATTTAATGTATATCTCTGAGGTGAAACTGTTAACTTTTTAAAATTAGGGAATTTATTTTACTAATCCTTTCTTTTTCCTACAACTTAGTATCTCTTTATTACACTGACTAATGATGTGAAAGTGCTATGTGAAACTGTGCCGTTCAAATCATTAAATGATAAAATACACATAAAGTGCTTAATGAATCACTGCTGTTTTGATACTTCTAGGACTATATGTTTATATTCAATGGTTATAGGAATTGTCTTTCCTAGATAACATAAAGGAAAACCACTTTTGAAAGATTGTTTCAAAATTTTTGGCATTTAACAGTTTTCTCTTCATTCTGTTCTCATGAACCCCTTTAAAATAAATTTTAAGATAAAATATTCTAGCTACTTATTGAGATTCTACGGTGGTGACACAAACAGAATCTTCAACCAGTTCTGTGTTCTGGGCCCAATAAAGATCTTAAAATTCCTAGTTAAGTATCAAATGGGGGAGAAAAGGATTGGAAGCATTCATGGTTTTGTTTAACCTGGTGTTGCCATCAGAGATTGAAGAATATGTTCCCCATTGCCAATCAGTTAGGCTTAAAATTTGTGAGTGTGTGGGCACTCAGTTTTAGGCACAATCACTGCTCTTTCAGTAAATGCTCAAATAATGACAATACCAGCAAATAGGCACCAACCATTCCGCTCTCAACAATAGATTATAACACATCACTTTCAAACTCCAAAATGATCAAAATTAACTAGTTCCAGGACACCTGGATGGCTCAGTCTGTTGAGCACCTGACTTGACTTCAGCTCAGATCATGAACTCATGAGTCCTGAGAGCCCTGCATCAGGCTCCGCTGAGTGGCTCCGCACTCAGCGGAAGCATGATTGAGATTCTCTTTCCCCAACTCCCTCTACCCCCCACAAATAAATAATGTTTAAAAAATTAACTAGTTCCTTCTTGGCCTTTAGCATAATTAGCTATTTTCCAATGTTCTAAAAGTTCTGAAAGTTATATGTTTCAGATTCTTAAAGATCTAAGAGTTCTAGATTTTCACTTAAATGGAATTGAAAATAGTCCTACTACACAGCAACAAATGAAAACTTTTTTCAATTAAAAATACCACTTTATCCATACAAATATTTTGCTTCCTAATATAGAAAATTATTGGTTTTCATAATTAGAGCTTTCCCAACAGCATCTAAGGCAAATCATAAATAAAAGATTTTAAATTTTGTTCACCTTTTCAATTGCTCAAAAGATACTTGTGATGATTACATCAACCAAAGAGTCAAGAATTCAGTGAAAAATTGGGTTTTAAGGTTTAGATCTTGTAAGACAAAAAGAAAAAAAGGGTTTTTTTTCCTTATAGAGAGGTCTGACTTAATATGAATCTCACTAAGCTTATAGGAGCTTTATTCATATTCAAAAGTGGATCAAATCATATGAATTTCTTTGAACTGATGAAATTAAAAGGAAATGGCCTGCGGGAGAGAACAAGGTACCCATGACTTCTCATCAGTGTTCTAATCAGGAAGGGGACCCGGCGGCAGTTCTAAGCGGCCCACACAATTACTTCTGGAATCTGCTGCCAGTAAAATATCTTTCCATCTCGAATTCAAGTCTGTAATTGTCACTAAATAGAATGTTCGAAGTAGAATACCAAGTGCAAAACATTTCATTAAACGTTTCTTCGTTTATGCTTTGGTATCACCCTCCCACTTTGTTTATGTTTTTACACTAACCATCTTATATACACCCTCAGGCAAATGTGCATGTATCTCAGAATAGTAATGCATAAAGTGATATAGTACACATAATTATTACACCATAGCTTAAGTTTATATTTTTAGAGTGTGTAAGAACATGTGAAAAATTCCTCTCCCACAGATGAAATGTTCTTTGATATTCAGTTTTGAAAAGGTTATTAACTCTAATAAAAACTTTAAAGCTAGGGAAACTTTTACAGAATATTCCATCTATGTAGTGTTTGACAAACACATATAGGAATAGATTCTAGAAATCCCAGGAAAAGAGGAAAGCCTCACCACATGAAAATGTATCACACTGATGAGACAAGGCTTAACCTGGAGCCTATATCCAAATATACACCACTGTCACAGAACTATTAGCTGGATTTTGTGTTCACTTAGAGGATAAGACAAGTCACATTCCTAGCGAAGGGGTGTGAGATTCAAATTTGATTCAGAACCTCTAACACAGACAGAAAAATGGCTACACACATCCTACCACTTCTCTCTTATTTTTTCCCCCTCAAGAGGGAAGATGTACATATTAAATGACAAACTGAAAAGAATAAAAATTATCTGTTTCCAACTAAGTTACGATGAGATTCTTTCAACAATGAACAAATATCCACTGAGCCCCTTTTTTGATTTTAAGGCTCTCACCTGGCACCAAGATACAAGGAATACAAGAAAAAAAATGACAAATAGTTCCTGCTTTGATCAATTTTTCTCGAATGCAGATATATAAATGCTACCTTTGAATTTGGGGTACTATATAAGCACTTAGTCTAACCTGGATTATGGAAGAGAGTGAAGTTGGAGGGATACCTGGTAAAAGAAAGAAATGATGTAAGTTAGCCTCTTAAATTACTCTTGCGTCTTTACTCTGTTTGAACCTTGTTCAAATAATACTAAAAGCCTATAGTCTTCCTTCTGTCACATTCTGTTTGTTTCTCTAAAATATTTCTTTTCTATTCCGTGAATTAATCAAAACTTTTTTATATTAGCTGGATGTTTCCTTAGTTATTAAATTGTGTATTTTTCTGTAAAGTGTGAAGCCACATTGATCACCAACTGCTGAGAAGAAGGAATAGTAGTAGAGACAACATTCACACCTCTGTAGCCAACCCCTCTCTTTCCCAGGAAGCCTCATCTATCAGGGAATAACATTTCTCAACTTAGTGTAAGGACACCTATGGTCCCTTCCATCCAACAACACAATCCCTTTTACAAATGGAATAAAAGAAAAAACATAATCATGGAGAAAGACCATAGAGTGTCAATAAATATGTAATAATTGAATCCTTAAATAAGAAATTGACAAATTTACAGGATCTCTTGTATTCTTTCTAAGCCTTAAGTTGAATCTACTGAGAGAATCACCCTGATCCAAATCTACCTCAGTCCTTGAAACATCACTTACAGTGGAAACTCATCCAGTCTCCTAATTCTCCAGAGTTCAGATTAAGATGTTGTCCTGTCACTGGGTCACAAACTGGGGAATTCTCCACATGAAATATGAAACTGGCCCCCATACATGGAGGGCAAGAAGAAACCAAAGAAAGAGGCAGACCACTCCAGATTGGTTGGTGGCAGTTTCCATAAGCTAGGAAACTTACATACTACACTTGCCTTGGACAGCCACAAGACAAGTAGGTCTCTGCAAAGACCCTCCAGAATCTTCACCCACCAGAATCTTCACAGCTTATAAAGAAGCCTTAACTTGGTTCAGTCATGTGGGCTCAATAACATCTTAATTTCTCAAAGCTATGTCATTAAAATAGTTCCAAGTGTGGGAAGGGTAAGCAGAATGTACATTCCAAGGACAGGAAGAGATGAGGAGTTTCCAAATGCCTGGGACCAGCTCATGAGTCAACCAGTGCTCACATCCTCAAGATGACCTCTTCCAATACCTGCCTACCAAAACTAAAATCAAGATCAAAGATCTCAGGAATGATCCCCAGATTCCTGTGTGCTTCTTGAGTCACCCATATTGTCAGTGTAATTTTTTCCTTCAGATTTATCTTTCTGCTCTGATTTCTGCTCCATGGACTTACTAGTTACCTTGCCTTCCCCAGTCTTCTATACTGCAACCTCTTCCTGAATCCTGCTCTGCCCCACATCCTTTGCCCATCCTGACACACCCATGCACAAAGAAATAAACATAGACACATATGTTAGGACATGACAGGTTCAATTGGAACCTTTAAGAAGAGCTAGATCTTGCTCTTCTTATTTTTCTCCCCATTCTACTCTGCACATACTGTTATGGGTCCTTATATGAAATAACCTATTTCTCAGAACCTCATTTCAGTTAAACGTCCCAGTCCCCTCACCTTGCTCTATAAATCCTCATATAGCTATGTACACCACTAGGGAACCCTTTCTTACTATTTGTGCAAATTTAATTTTTATTTGTCATTTGTATAATCTTATTTAACATGATTCACTAAGTGCTTTCTATATGCCAGGAATTTCTAAAGACTTTATATTCATCATTTTTTCCTCTAGTATATTCCTAGCAGACAGGATGGCACATAACACATATACTTAATTAATATTTGTTGAATGATAACATGACATTACCCCAATTTGCAGGAGTAAAATTGACTTAGAGACATTAGACAACTTGACCAAGAGGCAGAACTCTTTGGACTCAGCTTCCTTTTCAAAATTAGTCTTTGCAGCTGCAGTTGTTATCCCAGCTCTCTATGTCAACTACTCTTGGGTTGTTCTTTTGTTTTTCATGTTTAAGGTCACAACATGACAATATCTTTCTTTTTCTCCGATTTTACAAGTAAAAGCTATCAGGAATGTAATCATTTAACTGCACAGAACCATGCATGTTCCTTGTGAATCAGGATATTATTTTAAAATATTATCTAATATATTTTCCTTCTCAATAATTTTAGCTGCATTTTTACTATTAAGTCTAAACTAATTTATCCAACTATAAACATACAATTTTTTCTGCAATTCACTGCACAGAAATTATAGGCCAGTTAAAAAGAATAAGCTGAGGGTCATTACCCAAGAGAGGAGTATAAAAAGAAACTAGAAAGAACCAAGACTCAAACTTATGGCACTGAGTTCCAAAAGAAATTTGAGAAGCTGATTAAATGAAGCTAAAGAGAGAAAATATAATAAATGACAAGCAGGAGTATACTTTTTAAATAAATGGCCCTCAATTACTTTCCTTTATATAATGATTTACCATTGATAATTTTCATTTACTATTACACAGAATCATATCATCTGAGCTCTTCCAGGGTACATGTGTGTACATGCATGTATGTGTATGTATATGCATTTCATTTGCTGAGTTTTGTACATACTTTAGAATTCTTTAATAAACTTATTTTTATCTTTTAATGAAATTTCATTTTTAATAAATATAGTGCTAAACTTGAATTTTCAATGAGGAATTAAATTCTATTTAAACTTTGAATTTTAAAATCTGTAACATCACAATTTTTAATCTATATCACATTATTAAATCCAAAATTAAACATACAAACTTTTTTTCTCCCATCATCCTCTGTAGGATAAAGAGTGAGAATTCAAATTTAATTTATGAAAAATAGGTCTCTGGATTTCAACATTGAGACTATGAGGTTTATGTATTCATGGTCTTGTAATTTGAAGAGATTAAAAGTAATGATAAGAGAACCCTTTTGAATTATTAAATAGAAATATTTTTCCAAAAGTTCTAAATCACATACTCTGTATATGGCAAAAGAATATTCAGAAATAGTATTCTGAATAGCCCAGATTCCACTTAGCAAAATGCAATTACTTATACTTACCCCCCCCCTTTATTTTACAGGGGAAATAGAAAACATAAAAGAAAATGATGCCAGGGGCGCCTGGGTGGCACAGCGGTTAAGCATCTGCCTTCGGCTCAGGGCGTGATCCCGGCGTTCTGGGATCGAGCCCCCACATCGGGCTCTTCTGCTATGAGCCTGCTTCTTCCTCTCCCATTCCCCCTGCTTGTGTTCCCTCTCTCGCTGGCTGTCTCTATCTCTGTCGAATAAATAAATAAAATCTTTTAAAAAAAAAAAAGAAAAAAAAAGAAAATGTTGTCAGTTAAGTATCTGCTTCTGGCTCAGGTCATGATCCCAGGGTCCTAGGATCAATCCCCACATCAGGCTCCCTGCTCAGCGGGGAGCCTGCCTCTCCCTCTCTCTCTTCCTGCCACTCCCCCTGCTTGTGCTCTCTCCCTGTTAAATCAATCAATCTATCCATCTGAAAAAAAAAAAAAAGTAAAACAACAACAACAAAATAGTGTCTAAGCTAAAAGAGGTAAGGCTATTAGGCTTCCTTAATTCATCCTACAGTAGTGTTCATTCAAAGACAACTCCTACACTTCCATCTGCAAAATCACTGTAAGATAGTATGTATAAAAAACAATAATCCAGAAATACTTTAAAGCTTCTTTATTAATGACAATACTCTATGATGTAGGAAAGGATACTGATATTTGTAAAAAAAAAAGAAAAATACTCCTACACTTCCATCTGCAAAATCACTGTAAGATAGTATGTATAAAAAACAATAATCCAGAAATACTTTAAAGCTTCTTTATTAATGACAATACTCTATGATGTAGGAAAGGATACTGATATTTGTAAAAAAAAAAGAAAAATACTCCTACACTTCCATCTGCAAAATCACTGTAAGATAGTATGTATAAAAAACAATAATCCAGAAATACTTTAAAGCTTCTTTATTAATGACAGTTTGACTTTGACCACAATACTCTATGATGTAGGAAAGGATACTGATATTTGTAAAAAAAAAAAAAAGAAAGAAAAATACCCCAGTCATAAAGGCAAAAACAAAGGATGGTCATATCAACTTCTAGTTTACCTGAAAAATAAAAGTCAGTGAACATAGTTCTGGTAGTTTAAGTATTACTAATAATATTAAACTTTTTTATGTGCTCTACAATTTTAAAAATATGTTTACAGTATGTCATTACTATAATTAGAGAAGCTATCAGTCAATATGACGGTGTTTATGTCCTTGCAGAGGTCTCCCAACTAATAAATATCAGATCCATCACTGGAATCCAGGGCCTTCTTTTATTAAACCATGCTCCCAGATTAAGTTTGTGAGTTAAGAAAGGATTTTTTGAATCACTAAGGGAACCCTCTCTTAATCACATTCCTGCCAATCTTCATTTCCTTCATGGTACATATAATCACCTGTAATTTTTTTTTAATGTATAGCTAGAAAATTTACTCCATAAATGTGGCACCATGACCACTTTGTTTTCTATTATCTTGAAGAATTCATAATCTGAAGTAGACACCTCTTAAATTTGCCTGATTAAATAACAAATGCAAAGTCATTTTTTAACTTTTTCTTTTCTTTCCTTCCTCTTTCTTTTTTTCTTTCTTTTCTCTTTCTCTTCTTCATTCTTTTTTTTTTTTTTTGGTAAAAGAACAGTCTAGCATATATCTATTCACAACTTAGTTTCACTACTAGAAAAGAAGTCATGAGAAAATATATGTTTTGGTGTAGTAGAGGAAATTCTGGGAATATATATGTTTACAGTTGTAGGAACAGTGAAGGGTCTGAGATTTTACCCTACGCACAAGCTAACAATTTAGCCTGCCACTGTTTCATAGATTTTTAGAGAAGACACAAGACTCCTAGGTTAGAGGAAAAGGAATTTATTACACATGGCACATCAGGCAGCATGGGCTTCAAGATCCCATCAGTTCCCCATACTGCCCAAGACCCATAAGATGGTGCATAGAGGTCTAAATAATTCTGCACAGTGATGTGTGTCATAGCAGAGGAATCACAAGCTTAGGAAACTTATAAGGGGGGTTGCTGGCAAAGTGGCAGACATTACCTTTAGTTTCTTCTTTAGAAAATAAATTTGCTATCTTCCCTGGAAGGATATTCTATCTCTATCATTTGAGGCTGTTTGCTATACAAACATCATTGGGAAGACAGTCCTTAGAAAGTTAACAATGGCATGCATAAATCCAAGAAATGAGAGGATTACTGTGCTCAAAAATAGTCAGAATCAGATAAAATATTGCAGATTTATATGTTCTTTAATTTTACTCAGGATTCTTTTCCTTTTGATTATCATGAGCTGGTATGCATTTAAATAATAAAAGGTATGTCCCAATTTGATAAAGCTCTTGTAATATCTCAGACACTACAAAATGAACAATGTTTCAAAAGTGTTTGTGTCTCTGGGGTGCCTGAGTGGCTCAGTGTGGCGTCTGACTCTTGATTCGGCTCAGGTTGTGGTCTTGGGGTCGTGAGATTGAGTCTCACCACAGGCTCTGTGCTCAGGGCGAAGTCTGCTTGAGATTCTTTCTCTTCTTCTTCCTCTGCTCCTCCCCCTGCTCTCACTCTCTCTCTCTCTCTCACAAATAAATAAAGAAAATCTTCAAAAAAAATGCTTATGTCTCCCTATTTACATTTTTTCTGTTCTCCATTGTATGGATCTAATCTTTATAGCTTTTTAAACCTAGTGAGTAGTCTCTTTAGCAATTTTCTAACAGAGACTATGTCACTTTCTGTATTTTAGATTCAGATATCTATGAATAAATAACCTTAGTAAGACACACTTCCAAAGTCAGTGTTGGTAAAATTCTTTGTAGATGAAAAACTGTTGTTTATCACTGTGCCAAATACTCAATGTGCCTCACCCCTGTTGTGATGATCTAACCAAAGAAATGAAACAAGAGAGGAGGTTCAAACAAATTTCATTTGATCAGAGTGAGTGAGAATGGGAATAAAGGTAGGGAATAAACTGACCACTTATGAGTGGAAAGAATTATTTAAAATATTAGTAATGTATATTCAATAGATTCAAGAATAAAAAAATTCCCAGTATCATATTTCTCATACAAACTACTTGTTACAATACAATGAAAGGAGCAATATTTAAAAGTCAAAAACTTAAACAATTTTGTGATGCAGATATTTATGCACATAAATGGCATCAAAGAAAGACATGGCATATACTTTGAAAATTCTGTGTCAAAGTGTATATGAATACTTTTTAAGAGAGTACAGCTTTCCTACATTGGAGAATCCATTTAGTCAAGAGAGGAAGTAATTTAATTGATTTAGTAAAAAGAATATGAACATATGATCATGAATGAATTAAACAAAAAGTTTTAAAAAGTAAGTGATGATAGGCACTTCTAAAGTAAATGAAACTGAAATGAGGAAAAGTCTAAAGTGTTTTAACCTAAAGCCTACCTAAAACTCTTACCATCAAATTAAGCTGGCATAGTAAGTGGTGGATGAAGCGGAGGGTCCTAATACAAGATCTCAAGTAATCATAATATGAAGAAGGAAAAATATGCTTTAAAAGAGGGAAATAGGCAGGATATAAAATCAATGCTCAGAAATCAGTTGCATTTCTATAAATGAACAACAAGACTGAAGAAAGAGATATTAGGGAATCGATTCCATTTACAATAGCACCAAAAATCATAAAATCTCGGAATTAACTTAACCAGAGAGGTAAAGGATTTATATTCTAGAAACTACAGATCATTGTTGAAAGATATTGAAGAAGACACAAAAAGATGGAAAAACATTCCATGCTCATGGATCAGAAAAATAAACATAGTTAAAATGTCTATGTTACCCAGAGCAATCTACACTTTCAATGCCATCCCAATCAAAATACCAATGACATTTTTCTAAGAGCTGGAACAAACAAGCCTTAAATTTGTGTGGAACCAGAAAAGACCCCGAGTTGCCAAGGAAATGTTGAAAAGGAAAAACAAAGCTGGGGGCATCACATCGCCGGATTTCAAGCTATACTACAAAGCTGTGATCACAAAGACAGCATGGTACTGGCACATCAACAGACACATAGACCAATGGAACAGAATACAGACTCCAGAAATAGACCCTCAGCTCTATGGTCAACTAATCTTTGACAAAGCAGGAAAAAGCATCCAGTGGAAAAAAGAGAGTCTCTTCTATAAACGGTGCTGGGAAAATTGGACAGCTATATGCAAAAGAATGAAATTTGACCACTCTCTCACACCATACACAAAGANACTTTGACAAAGCAGGAAAAAGCATCCAGTGGAAAAAAGAGAGTCTCTTCTATAAACAGTGCTGGGAAAATTGGACAGCTATATGCAAAAGAATGAAATTTGACCACTCTCTCACACCATACACAAAGATAAACTCCAAATGGATGAAAGACCTTGATGTGAGACAGGAATCCATCAAAATCATAGAGGAGAACATAGGCTGTAACCTCTTTGATATCGGCCACAGCAACTTCTTTCATGATACATCTACAAAGTCAAGAGAAACAAAAGAAAAAATGAACTTGTAGGACTTCATCAAGATAAAAAGTTTCTGCACAGCAAAGGAAACAGTCATCAAAACAAAGAGGCAACCCACAGAATGGGAGAAGATTTTTGCAAGTGACATTACAGATGAAAGGCTGGTATCCAAGATCTACAAAGAACTTCTCAAACTCAATACACGAGAAACAAATAAACATCATAAAATGGGCAGAAGATATGAACAGACATTTTTCCAATGAAGACATACAAATGGCTAACAGACACATGAAAAATAGTTCAAAATCATTAGCCATCAGGGAAATTCAAATCAAAACCACATTGAGATACCACCTACGCCAGTTAGAATGGCAAAAATGGACAAGGTAAGAAACAACAAATGTTGGAGAGGATGTGGAGAAAGAGGAACCCTCTTACACTGTTCGTGGGAATGCAAGTTGGTACAGCCACTTTGGAAAACAGTGTGGAGGTCCCTCAAAAAGTTAAAAATAGAGCTACCCTATGACCCATCAATTGCACTACTGGGTATTTACCCCAAAGATACAGAGTAGTGCAGAGAAGGGCCATATGCACCCCAATATTCATAGCAGCATTGTCCACAATAGCTAAATCGTGGAAGGAGCTGAGATGCCCTTCAACAGACAAATGGATAAAGAAGATGTGGTCCATATATATATAATGGAATATTACTCAGCCATCAGAAAGAACGATTACCCAACATTTGCAGCAACATGGAAGGGACTGGAGGAGATTATGCTAAGTGAAATAAGTCAATCAGAGAAAGACAATTATCATATGGCTTCACTCATTTATGAAACATAAGAAATAGCAAGGAGATCGGTAGGAGAAGGAAGGGAAGAATGAAGGGGGGGTAAACAGAAGGGGGAAAGAACCACGAGAGACTATGGACTCTGGGAAACAAACTGAGGGCTTCAGAAGGGAGGGAGGTTAGGAATTGGGATAGGCTGGTGATGGGTATTAAGGAGGGCATGTACTGCATGGAGCACTGGGTGTTATATGCAAATGATGAGTCATGGAACACTACATCAAAATGATGAGTCATGGAACACTACTGTATGGTGCTAACTAAACATAATAAAAAATTAAAAATAAATAAATAAAAACAAAAGAGGGAAATAATAAGTGGAAGTGAGTATCCTTTGTATATTAATAAGGAGAAAAGAAAAAGTTTACAAACCAAAATTTAGTCACCTAATATAATAAGTGCATAACATCAGGCAATGAATGATTAAATGGGAATTTATGGAACTAGGAGATCTATATAATAATAGGTTAATTACCAATGAGCCTTTTAGTCAGAAAGTTTCGAACGGAATCAATTTCAGAGTACAAACAAGAATCATTTACACTGGCACCATGAGCTGTTTTAGTAGTTATTTTGTCTTGTTTTCCCTTGGTAAATGCACAAATGCAACTATCCACTAGTAAAATAGAATTGCTGTTCACTATGTAACTACAGCAATTGCTACAACCAACTCCTTAGTGAATAAGTGACTCCTCTTCAAGGATAAATTTACATTAAAACATTCCCATTGCCAAGGAAATGACTGTCACTATGCTTTCAGAATATGAAACTTTTATGAAAATAATCACTGATTCCCCTATTCACATCATAGCCGAGTGTGAATAAAAGCCGAGAACTCTGCTGGGGAGCAGAGTCCAGGGACATAAAAGTTTTTCTCAAATGTAAAATAGAAAAGTTAGGTAATCTCTAACTTTACTTCCTACTAAAAAATAAATCCAGAATGTGACAATTCATAGTTAGACCAGTAGTTATAACTAATAGCAAGATATGAACAAGATACAGTAATAATTGACAGAAAGAAAATGCAGGTATTCTACAGCTAGGAGAAATAGGATAGACACAAGTTTTTATATGGTCATAGTATCCTCTAATTCTCCTTTCAAAATACATAATGCTTTCAACTATTGTTAAAAAGATTCTCTTCTATAAGCTCAATGAAGGCACGGACTATCCCCCTTCTTCCCATTGCCATACAACAAATAACAATAACTATTTCATAGAATTTTAGGGTTTTTTTTTTTCATCTGTTCATTTTGGTTTTGGTCAACAGTGAGATGTACAATAAAGCTCAGTGGTTTTTGACCAATGTGTTCAACCATGCAATGCACACCTCTAACAAGATATGACAAATTTCTAGAGAGTTACTTCATTTACCTTTCCAATCAACAGTTTCCTTTTATGGTTACTTTTCTGAATTGTCATTACATAGTTTTGTGATTTTTAGACTTCGTATTTGAAAAAGCATCTGATAGTACCTTTTTATGTATTGCTTCTTCAGCTCAACATAATGTTTTAGTAACTGAACTATGATTTTGCATGCATCACAAGTCACAAGTGCATTCCTCTTTATTCTTCACTAGTATTCCATTTGATAGGTATTCCAATACTTATCAACCTCTGGTTGATAGGCTTACTAGATATATACTGCTATATATAAGAAAGGGAAAAAATAAAAATAAACAAAAAACCATGAAGAAGTTAGTTGCTAGCAGACCCATCTTTCAAGAAATGTTAAAATAAGTTCTTCAGGTAGAAGGAATGATATGAATCAGAAATTTAAATCTACATAGAGAAATGAAGAACATCAGAAGAAGAAAAAATAAAAGTAACTAAAATAATTTTCCTGGGGCTCCTGGGTGGCTCAGTTGGTTAAGCATCTGCCTTTGGCTCAGATCATGATGCCAGGGTCCTGGGATCTAGTCCCACAATGGGCTTCCTGCCCCTCTGGGAGTATGCTTCTCCTTCTCCCATTCCCCCTGTTTGTGCTTGCTACCTCTCTCTCTATTTCTCAAGTAAATAGATAAAATCTTTTAAAAAATATATTTTTCCTTATTCTTAACAGATCTAAAAGGTAACTTTTTAAATTAATAATAAATAAATTAATTAAATTTAGAAATCAGTAGGAGAAATATAGTGTAAGCTGCAAACAGCAATTTTCTCCAAAGTATACACTATGCAAAGGGGGGTTAAAGAGTTAGTGGAGACATCTGAAAATACTACCTTAGCCCAATGATCAAGGTTAACATCAACAATAATGAGTCATGCTCATAGTATGTACCTTTGAAATTTTGTGATGAAAATGGAACTTTACCTTTGTATCCTTCCTCCCAAAAAGCCATAGCCCTAGTCTAATCATAAGAAAAACAACACACAAATACCAATTGATTGACATACTACAAATTACCTGACTATTACACTTCCAAATCTCTCAAGTCATCAAACACAAGGAAAGCCTGGAAAATGGTCATGACCCAAAGGAGCCTAAGGAAATATGGCAACAAAGGATAATGTGTTTTCCTGGATAGGATCCTGGCGCAGCGTAAAGACTTAAGGGGAAAAGCTGAGGATATCTAGAGAGGAATAATTTAATTATAAGGTATCGACATTGGTTCACTTACTGTAACAAATTTATCATATAAATTGAAGATGTTAATAATGGAGGAAACTGGGTATGAGGAATATGGAAACTCATTGCCCTATCTTTCCTTTTTTTTCCCTGTAAATCTAAAACTTTCCTGGAATCAAGTTTATTTAAAATATATTGATTATCTCATAGAATATTTAAAAAGTTTTGAGTCAAAGTAATGAACATATCCATTACCTTTCAAATTTTCATTTTGTCCCTTTATGATTTCCTACACTGCCCTCTCTCCATTTTCAGTCAATTACTAATATGCTTTCTGCTACTACGAAATAATTCAGAATTTCCTGTTGTGTATAAATTAAATGCTATGGGGTGTGCTTTTTTTGGTCTGGTTTCTTTCATTCAGCATAATCACTTTGGGATCCAGTCATTTAATTATATATATCAACAGTTCAGCTCATTCTTTAGTGTTTCTGAATTACATTATTTATATGGATGCGCCACAGTTTTTCTATCCATTAGAATATTCACCTATTAGTGGGCATTTGGAGTTTGGTGATATTACATATAAACCTGTTAGATACATCACTGTACGTGTTTCTATATGTGTATATGTACTTTATTTCCCTTTGATAAATACTCAGAAGTAAAATGACTGCCTTATATGCATATACATTTTTCAAATGACTAATGACGTTCCAAGTCTTTTTATGTGTTACTTGCTCTCCATTTATTTTCTTGAGCCAGGTGTCTGTTCAAATCTTTTGCCTATTTTTTTTTTACATTGGGCTGTATTTTCTTGTTATTCATTTCAGTAAGGTATGACTGACATAGAACATTATATTAGTTTCAAGTGTACAACATGATTCAGTATTTGTATATACTGTGAAACAATCACCACAATAAGTCTAGTTAAGATCTGTCACCATATATAGTTACAAAAACTGCTTTCTTATGAGAACTTTTAAGATTTACTTTCTTATAAACTTTTAAATGTACATTATAATATACATTATAGTATTATTAACCATAGGCACCATACTATATATTACATCCCCAAGACATACTTATTTTATAACTGGAAAGTTGTACATTTTGACCATCACCTATTTTGTCTACCCACCACTCCCTGCCTCTGGCAACCAACAATCTGTTCTCTGTATCAGAGCTTTTTTTTTTCCTCATCTGTATAACAGTAGAAATTATAATGGGTAATAGTTTCTTGTTTTAAATCTCTATTGTTACTATTGGGGAATAGAGGACTTTCCCATCAAATCCATATCATATGAAATAACAAATATGATTGGAAGTCATCAGAAACAATTTTTATTCAAAAAAGGTCATAAGCAGAGTAAGTAGACCTTACCACTTTGAAATAGGTTCTGGATCAAATAACAAATTCTTTGAATCTACCCTCTGAAATTTCAGGTTTCCAGTTTTGTTTGAAAACGGAGACAAAAAAAAAAAAAGAATTTTCTTGACAAGCATAAAACTGAAATAACATAATCAGAGGGCTTAAACCACCAGAGTAGTATCTAAATAGAGTTTGTACTTGTTTTACATAGAAAAATAAGGTTAGCCTCTTCTAACATTTGTTTGTGTCCTGAAATTTTTACTCTATTTTTGTTTTAAAATAATAAAAAGGGGTCCCTGGGTAGCTCAGTCGGTTAAGGATCTGCCTTCAGCTCAGGTCATGATCTCAGGGTCCTGAGATGAAGCCCCACATCGTGCAGGGAGACTGCTTCTTCCTTTCCCTCTGCCTGCCACTCCCCCTGCTTGTGCTCTCTCTCTCTCTGTCAAGTAAATAAATAAAATCTTTTAAAAAATTAAAATAAAATAAAATAATAAAAAATTAGGCTTTGCTAGTGAAGAATATGCCTTCTGACTATTGACAGTAACCCATTATTAACATACTTAACCAGAAACACAATAATTCTAAGATCTTCCAGATATTATATGAAATCACAGATAAATGGGCAAAGAAATAATCAAGCAGATTTTACCATTGAGTGAATATGACATTTGAGGCGACTTGTATCCTCCAAAATAAAAACTTCCTTAATGATTCAGCCAAGATCTTCTTGTAGACATAGGGCTTCCAGTGTTAAATTGGTTGACCAACCTTCAATGTGATGAGTATGATAAAATAAAAATCAATTGTTACATTGAGACGGAGACCTACGATTATATTTTTTTATATTTGAACTTCAAAGGTATCATTTATTGATTCTCAACACAAAGCCACTGAGGAAAAATCAGTTTATTTTTTTTTGAAATTACTAAAAAACAAACTAGCTCAAATGACTTTTACCAAAAAATATCATTGTATATCATTGCATTATTCATGTTTTCTAAATTAGATATACAGCATATTCTTGCACTTGAGTGTAATTAACATAGCAAGTAACTTTCTTTGTAATTAAACTTTCGTTGTTTTTTATTAAAATGTTGATAGGTGTGGTACATTATGCCTTCACTTTTAACTTCTCCCTTTTGTTTTTTGGCAGCAGGTAAGGTGTCTTGCTGTCTCTGTAATATTAATGGTTGAACACTTCTTGCAAAGAATGGAATATAGTGTGCTATAGGAATTGCATACAAAATCTTCAGTGAATGGAAAAAAGACTCTGGGACCTTGGATGTCAGTTCCAGGAGAGACAAATTTACAGGTATAACAATCTGTCTTTTAAAACTGATGTCTAAGGTCCTAGAGGCTTTTCCCCTATCACTAAGGATTTTTCGTGCATTTCCTACAATATGAAAAAACTGTGAGTGTAACATTTAGACATTTTTCCTGCACATAAAACGGACATCCCAGTTCTGTTCTAGGTCCATACACAAAATGATACTTAATATTAGATTAAAACTTTACCTTTAATTAAAAAAACAGACTTCTACACCTCTGCAATAAAGAAGTCTTAAAAGCTTGCTCGGCAATTTCATATTTCACCAGGAACTAATAACAAAGCAGCCATCTGCCCTTGTAGCTCAGCAGGCACCAAGTGAGGTATGTTCTCTTTGGGGCTCGCTTGAAGGGGTACGGTTATCACTCAGAGAACTGCAGCACAAATACTAATGACTTGCACCAGTGGCCTGAAGGGCTAAGTGAGCTTTTCAAAGTGACATTTGCCATGAAATATCTAGGGTACTGATGAAAAATAATAACTGTGGTTCAAGGCTAAAATATTGGACAACACAGTACTAGGGGAATTATGCTAAAACTGTTGGAAATGATATTAAAGTACTGATCAATCAATAGGGTCATGTAGGTACAAGGGCTGATTCCACTTACAAAGTAATAATTTCTTTTCAAAGATTCATTTCTGTTTAGGACCAAAATGACATTACTTTGTCAGATTCAAGCAAAAGAGTATAACAATTTGGATTCCACCAATCCATGAGTATGGTATATATCACTTGATTTACTTAGTCTTACTTTTCTTTTAGCTATGTTTTGTAATTTCCAGTCTATAGGTCTTATACATATTTAATTGTATTCATCACCAAATATTTCATGTTTTGGATACTGTTGCATATGGTACTTTTAAATTTTAATTTCATGTTTTATTGCTAGTAATGTATCTTAACAGTGGTGCCATTTACCCATAAATACATACTTTTCATAATTCAGTGACCTATACATTTAAAAATAGTGAATTTTATTGTATGTAAAGTATGGCTATAAAGTTAGTTCAAGAATAGTTCTGATAGGGGCACCTGGGTGGTGCAGTCGTTAAGCGTCTGCCTTCGGCTCAGGGCATGATCCCGGCATTATGGGATCGAGCCCCACATCAGGCTCCTCTGCTATGAGCCTGCTTCTTCCTAAATAAATAAAATCTCTAAAAAAAAAAAAAAAAAAAAAAAAAGAATAGTTCTGATACGGTAGTACTTCTTTATAGAATTTAGCAGACAAGTGAGATGATTCTTGTAACACGCTTATTACGCTTCCAAACAAAAAATATGTACTTGACAAAAATGAGCCATTATTATTTTTGAATTCTGAATTGATACTTATTTTCTTTACCATAAGTTAAATGGTCATTGTAATATTCATACTTGGGAATTCATACAGAATATTATTTGCATATATAGACATGATATATTACTGGACATTTTAAAACGATTTTAACTTTATTGACATAAGATCCTGTAAAGACAGGAAATTTCATTCCTTGGTTTAATCCCATAATCTGAGCCCTTTTAAATTATTCTTGGTTTTGTGCTTTTAATATTCCTGTTCACATCTTGGTCTTGCTTGCCCAGAATTCAACACTGTTTCACTTCTGACTTTATAACAGTTATGCTCAGAAAATTTTCATTTGTGTGCTGTACTCATATTTTTCCTCAAAGTTATTTGGTGACACAAAATACCTCCTAATCTAATCTTAGAATAGGGTGACCATGTAGTATTAGATACCAAGTTTTGTTGTGTTCATGTGCTTCATTATTTACTATTACATCAAATGTCTCTTCTTCCATCTACCACATTCTTGGCAGTAGATATTCAAATCCCTCTGGGGTGGACTTACCTCTATGCAATATTAATTATGGTAATAAAATAGGAGTAATAGTAATAATTAGATATATTGTACTGCATGGCAGGCAGTTCTAAGTGTTTTCTATATGTAGACCATTTAATCCACAAAACATGTATGAGTTGGGTACTAATTATACTCCTATTTGCAGAATAGTTAGGACAGTGATTAAGTGTTTTCCTAATTTCTCATCTCATAATATTTGGGCAGCTTTAAATGAAGAGAGTCTGAGTCCAGTAGCCAGGATCTCAAACATTATATTATTTTACCAACCATTCAAAATTCTCTTTTTAAATAAGATGAGTAACTTTAGTTACAATGAATTATGGGACTTAAATGATCCATGGTTAAATCAGTGCATTTTATATCCTCAAGCTAAAACATAATGATGGACATTGATCTTATATTTTTAATATTTAAGTTCAAGGTGACTACGTATTCAAAACTCACCTTCAAACTTACATGATATAGCTTCACAATCTACCTTTAAAATGTTAGTCCTCCTTGGGCAATTAACTTGGTTTCCAAGTAAGAGTGCATGACATTATGTTTTCATAAAACAGGATATGTCCCTGTGCTTCAATTAACTTATATCTTAAAGATATGCATTAGCTGTAGGCTCTTAGATGACTTCAAGAAGTTTTGGCCACATAAATTTTGAGGGTATTTCTGAGTGAGTTGCCTAAACATAATGAATATACAATTAATAATATTTTACAATTTGAAAGAATGAAGACAGTATTTTTGCCTGTATTATTCCTGGTTCTTCAAATAATGGCTATGATATTGCATTTAATTAGGTTGAACTCAGTCAAACTCAGTTAATATATATATATATATCTATAAGCCTTCTTAGCTTATAATACCAAAACATGACTACCAGAAAATGCACAAAAATCACAATTGCTCAGATCCATCTTCGTTTTGGATGAATACTTTGATCCAAGTAAAATCCTGTTAAGAAGCTCATGTGTAATTTCTACTTATGATGATGAAATGAAATCTAGTTTGATTCAATATATTACATTTGAATTCTTTGAAAAGATACAGGTATTTGATTAGTGGCCTATTTGTGCTCAGTTTTATGACCTCTTTAATCACAAAATGAGTTTTTACACAGCTTTTTAAAAAGTCAGTGGTGGTACAGATCTGCCTCCACCATCACATCCTAGGCTATGCAATACGTGTCTTCTATAGTTTGATGCTGCTCTGTTTTAGGTGTTTCTGAAAATAAAGCCACTGGGAACAGCTTCCACCAAAGAAAGTGTCGTGTAATAAATACCTCATTTACATTCATTCTTCATTCTAGTTTTGTTGCTGAGGACTACTAAAAATTGGAAAAGAAGGTTTTTTTTTCAATATTTTAAAAAATTCAGTGTCTCCTGTGATCTAGTACCAAATAGAAAACATTTGTAATGCTTGGAGTAAATGTACAAAAACAGTAAAATTGAGATAAATGGATTCTGTTATTTGGACTTATAGCCTTTTGGAGTGAATCATATTTGATAAGGATGAGGAGGAGGAGGATATAACAATAGCAGCAGCAGCAGCAATAAGCCACTAAAAATATGACTGAAAAATAAAAAATAGTTAAGAAGCCCAGGTCAGTAAGTAGATCTGAAAATGTCATACTAGAAATCAAAATCAGTAAATATCACTTTGTTAAATATTTTCCACTTAATGAAAGAGGACAAAGGGAAAATGGGAACTGGTTACTTTTACAATATCTATGCAAGAATACAAAGGGGGTCAATAAGACACCATTGTGGTCCTACTTGAATTACTGTCAATTTTGCTCACCTCTTTCATTCCTGTAACCTGAAGGAAGCCCTTGAGGTCTTAGCAGCCATTTTGAGATCGTTCTTAACACCTTTCTTCAGTCTCAGTTCAAATATTAGGAACCATACAGTCTTAGCCTTTAATTGGGACCTTAATTGGGCCTTTGGTGCCCTAATTATGAATAAGGTAATTATAGTAATTATAGGTGAATTAGAGTAGTAATTAGTAATTATAAAAAAGTCAACCTAAAGTTCGTTTGATATATACTTTCAAAATAGATGTTTAAAGTGATAACACCTCAAACATCACGATGTATTCTACTCTCTATCTTTCATTATATAAGGATTAGAATTTCAGGAAATCAAAATTATATATAAACATACATATCTAATACAAATTTAATTAGATGCATATATATATTTCTTGTAATGAGTTTAATTCTTAGCCTATATCCCATGCTTTAAAGAAAGCATGCTTGCTCTTTGTGGAAAGGAAAAAAGTTTTTTTTTCCTAAATTATGTGAATAATTCCCATAAATTAGTAATGATCAGTACATTTGCCTAGTCAGAAGTATTAAAATGTATGCATACGTCTGGCAACAACTTCTTTTGGAGATAATAATTTCAATTTCTTTTAAAATATAAAGTCTACGGTCATAAAAACTTCTAAGGGTCTACCATAAAGTTTCTCTTAAGCCATAAAGGTTGTAACAATTGATTTAGAAGAAACAAGTCTGGATTAGGTGATTTACATCCATCTAATATCTCATTCAACCTTACAACAAACCTACAGGGATTGGGATGGGGTTGATATTATGCTTTAAAAAAAAAAAGAAGTTTTTACTTGAGTACAGTTGACACACAATGTTATCTTACTTACTTTCAGATATACAAAATTGGAATTCAACGTCTCTATATGTTATACTGTGCTCACCACAATTGCAGCTACTACCATCTGTTATCATACACTATTACAATAGCATTTACTATATTCCCTATAGTGTGCCTTTATTCTCATGACTTATTCATTCCATAACTGGAAGTCTGCTCCCACTCCCTTTCACCCATTGTATTAATCCGTCCAGCCCCTTTCCCTCTGGCAACCATCGGTTTGTTCTTTGTATTTATAGTCCTGATTCTTCATTTTGTTTTTTCATTCATTTTGTTTTAGATTCCACAGATGAGTGAGATCATATGATATTTGTCTTACTTAGCGTAATGTGACTTAGCATAATGCCCTCTAGGACCCACCATTTACCCATTCATGGACACTTAGGTTGTTTCCATGTCTTGGCTATTGTAAATAATGCTGCAATAAACACAGGCAGGGCCGCATATATCTTTTTGAATTGGTGCTTTGTTTTCTTTGGGTGGGTACGTGGTAGTGATATTACTGGATCATAGGGTATTTCTATTATCAATTTTTTTTTTGAGGAAACTCCATACTGTTTTCCACAGTAGCTTTTAATCCTCACCAACAGGGCACGAAGATTGCTCTTCCTCTACATCTTCACCAACACTTGTTATTTCTTGTCTTTTTGATTCTAGCTATTCTAAGTGATATCTCATTGGGGTTTTAATTCTCATTTCCCTGAAAATTAGTAACACCGAACATCTTTTCATGTGTCTGTTGACCATCTGTATGTCTTATGTGGGAAAATGTCTATTTAGGCCCTATGCTGAATTTTAATCTGATTGTTGGTTTGTTGGTGTTGAGTTGTATAGTTTTTTAATATACTTTGGATATTAACCCCTTATCAGATTTATAATTTGCAAATATCTTCTCCCATTCAGTAGGATGTGTTTTTGTTTTATTGATAGTTTCCTTCACTCTGCAAAAGCTTTTTATTTTGATGTAGTCCCAATAGTTTATATTTGCTTTTGTTTTCTTTGCCTTAGGATATTGTGTCCTTTTTTAAAATATTTAAATAACTAGCCTAATATCATACAGCTAAAACAGTAAGTGACAGTGTTGGGATTTGAGCATAATTCAATTCCAAAACCCACACTCTTTTCAAAATGCCAGACCATCATTTTTATAGGTGAATTACTAAAAATATAAGCAAATGCCTAGTAATCAGCTTGAATTTCTAGATGTTTTAGAAAATTTTTTTAAAAATATTTTTTCTACCACTCTTTGTTAAATGATAAAAAAGTGCATAATTAAAGTGATTACTTCTAATATTTGACTTGCTTTCTTTAGCTATGTCTCACTTATTTTCTATTTTTTTAATTACCAATTGTCTGTTGCTCACTTTTTTTTTTAATCTTCTCTCATAATCCCCTTCCCATAATGATATATTCTTCTCTAATGAAATAGAATACAATTAACTCATTCTAATTTTAAGGAAATCTGTGTGTGCTGATTAAACATAGCAGACACACAGCCAATTCATTTATTACAATTGTCTTGACTAAAACATTGACAAAAATAATGATAAAATTAACTAACATAGTGTAGTTCATTACTTAGACTACTTTCATTTTGTTACTGTCTTGACAGGATTGCTAGGGAAATATTTATCAAACTCTCAGACAACTATCAAATCCTGGCCCGGCTACTTGCAGCTGTGTGATATTGAGCTGCACTGCTCTTCTCAAAAATGAAGATATAAAATCTATGTTTTGAGGGTTAAAATAAGATACAATATAAAAACCACCTGACTGTATGCCCAGAAACAGAATTTGAATGGATGGTAATAAATTATAGCCATAATTATGAAAAGACCCTAATGAAGTTTTGATGAAAATGCATCCTAGTGATTATTTATAGCCATGAAGCCCACTTCCAGTGAAGTTAAACTAGATACTCCTCTGTATATTGCCAAGCTTAACAGTACAGCTGATTTAATTGAGCCTCGGGGATATCACTTACTTTTTTCAAAACTTGTTTCAGCTCATATCCTAGAGGAAATTGTACTTCATTTCATTTAAAATAATAAAATATGCCAACAAGAAAATACGTTTGTGATTTCTTATTAGAATCACTATTAACATTATGACTGAAGACATCCAAGAGACCTAAAAATGCCAAAAAATGTATGTCCATTTATCTCAAAGTTTTAAATGTAAAAGTTATAACTTTTATTTTCTGTCGCCCTATCTTCAAAACCACTGATAATTTCATCAGGTTTGTCCACAGTACAGATAAGCACAGCAAAGGTGTTCTTTATCTCTCTTACTGTTCTTCTGGTTTCTATTGTTTTAAAATTCTTTTTTGATAATTTGTATTTCTTTCTGCTATTATCTGATTTTGCATTTTGTCTACTTTTTCCATTAGAACCTCTAAAATACTAATCAGAAATACTTCAAATTTCTTGTCTGATCTTTCTGACTTCAGTATCATATCTGAGTCTAACTCTTAGACTTGCTTTGTCTCTTCAAACTTTTTTTCTTATCGTCTGTGTACCTTGTAATTTTTGGCTGAATGCTAGAAATATTGTTTAGAATAGAGGACTTAGTGTTGGTTGTTTCGTTATTTATGTATGTATGTATGTATTTAAATGCTTACATAATTGTAGCATGGACACAAATAATATTAATTATTTGAAATTTGTTAAGCTCATTTTTATGGCTTAGAATACAGGCCAATTTTTATAAATGTCTTATGTGTACTTGAAAATATATGTTTTAGTGAACTCATATCTAGATATAAAGTTTGTAAATGATATTCATTAAACATATTATATACAGCAGTCTCTTTTTATTGTTTTTGTTTTGACTATCTATCAATACCTTATGAAGGTATTTTTAAGTCTTGTTGTATGTTGGTATATTTATCAATTTCTCATATGAAAGAGATATAAAATATGCTTTATATCTTTGAGGGTGTTATTTTCACATTTTACACTTAGAGCTATTATAGCTCCCTCATACACTGAGCAGCTTTTCATATTACTCCATTACATTTTTAACTTCAAAATGGTTTTCCCCTTAAAATCTACCTGTCTGAAATTGTATAATTACATCAGTTTTATTTGCTTGTATTTGCAGGGTATCCTAATTAGTATTTTATAATTTAAACATAAGTCAGTTTTAAATTTAGGTGTGTGACTTAGAAGCAGAATATAACTACATTTTGTGTTTTGTTGAGACTCATTACAGATCATTTTTTCCCTCTAATTTTAATGTCTTCTCATTTTCTTCATATTATTTAGTTTCCAGTGATTAACTCTGTGTTAATTAGCTATTATTTATCCTGTTGGAATTTGGTAAAATTCTTTGAATAATGCTGTAAAATTGTTATCCATTATATCTTCAAATATTTTGGCTTCTCTATTCTCATTTTTATTTTTTATGTAACAAAGAAAACTTTATAGTTTTCTGTTGGCTCTTTTTTACTATTACTAACATATAATGTATTATTTGTTTCAGGGGTATAGGTCTGTGATTCATCAGTCTTACAGAACACACAGCGCTCACCACAATGCATACCCTCCCCAATCTTATCATTCTATTTTCCATTTTGTGATCTCTTTTTCAAATTAGCATTCATATTGACAACTCTTCTCTCTCTCTCTCTCTCTCTGAGTTACATATTGAATAAGTTCTTCAGGTTTCCCTGCCTTACCACCCCCACTTTTGGTCAACCAATTTTCTATTCATTTTATACAATCTGCTATGTATAATATAATCCATCCTTTGCATGTTTTTATTTTAACTGTGTAGTATTTAATTGCATGACTCAACTTCAACTTTAATCCACCAATCATGTATTCCATCAACTATTGTATTTTATTTTTAAATTTTTCAAATTTTTTCTAATTATTTGATCCTTTACATGTAGTTTTCTCATTCTTACTTGAAATTTTAAGAACTTATTTTTTAGCATTACATATATTAAAATAAGAGTTTTATGTTCTAAAACATAAAGCCTTTGTATGTCTCATCCTATGACTTTTTTTCCCTTGCCTTCAATTTTGGTGCATTATATTCTACATGCTTATGATTTTTTTTAATTTCAAGTGATTTTTTTCCTCTGAACTTTATAGAAGCATTATGACACTGAGCTTAAGTTAAATTTTTTCAGAACGAATTTGTCCTTATACCTGTTGATTACTCAAGAACAGTACTGACTTGGAAGACTGTAATGAGATTCTCACCTTGATGTGATGGATTATTCTTTAAAATTTTCTTTGGTTTGTTGACTTTTTCTTTTTTTGTATATTTTTGCTGCAAAGTGGGGTAATCTGAACTACAAAAATCATATGAGGTCCATTAGGTGTTACATATTCTCCAGGGAAACTTCTTCCCTCCCTATCCTATGTATTAAAACATCAAGATAGGCAGGTTTCATTATTGTCTACCTTCAAGAGAGTTTATTTCTTGTTCACATCTGCATTGATTGTATGGCCAAAACTGATTATAGTGTTGAGCACATGTACACATGTATATTGTGGGAGCAGGAGGATCTTTCGTTAGATTCCATCTTGGACAGAACACAGGCTTTATCTTGGTTCATTGCATCCCAGACAGCCATTGTGTCAGAAGCTAAAGTTCTCCCAGGATTCATCCTTTAATACCTTTTTTTTGGACTCTGTTTGATCTTTACTTTTGTGACTTCTTAGCAAGTAATATAAAGAACTTTAGTTTTTCCAAATGGCAGTTATTCCAAGATACCTAGTTTTATATACTATGAGGAACAGAAGTCACAAATCAGTTTTTAAAATTATAAAACAAGCATTTAAAACTGCAAAATTTTACACTAGAGTTACTCTTAAAAGAGCAGGATTACTTTAATAGCTCAGAGTAACTTCAAAGTGCAAATCAGTTTAGGAACTAATTTGTAAGAGTAAAATATCCAACTATATCTTCCTTATTTACACCCTATTTTTTAAAAATCTAATCACCTAGTGGAAAAAAAACTTGAAAATATGAGTTTTCTACTTTTAAAAGCTTTAATTGCTGAGGGTAATGACTCTGAAAAGAAATTATATTTTTATTGCCTGAGACGTTTCTTCCGTAGCAGAATCTGTTCATCATAGAAGTGCAAGTCTTGGGGGATTGTGTTAATGGACCATGCTGCCACCAATAAACACCTTGAATTGGTAGTTATTTCAGAGAAAAAGGAAGTCACTCTTTTATAGACTGGGTCTTTTACATGCACTGTGAAATAAAGGGCACATAGGCTTAAGAGTAATTATTCCCATTATGCATACTTTTATGACTCAAGATACTGAGATAACAAGGAAAATAATGTAAAATAAGCATGTATGGAAAGTTCATCAAGGATGAGATTCTCAAAGAGTGTATTAGATGAAGAAATGTGAATAAATAATACATCTATAAAAATTTTAAAAATCAATCATGTCATGATATAAACAGAGAAATATTTTATTAATTGATACTTAATAAGTGACTAAACTGCTTCTTATGACAGATTATATATTGGGGGGGGGCATTAGTCTTTTACATCCAGTGTGTAAGTTCTATTATTCAGGATACTTAAAAAAATTCAGAATTTTTATATTAAAAGTTAAATCTCTTCTATCTAAAGGAAAAATAAGTTATTAAGACTTAATATTAAAGTAAAGTCTCATAGAAACCATTCTGGATAACTTCCTCATCCCCTAATATGTCATCTCCTCAAAAGAACTTTTAATTTTTTTAAAGATTATATTTATTTATTTGAGAGAGAGAGACAGAGAAAGCACAAGTGAGGGGAGGGACAGAAGGAGATAGAGAGGGAGCAGCAGACTCTCCACTGAGCAGACAGCCTGATACGGGGCTTGATCCCACGACCCTGGGAACTTGACCTGAGCTGAAGGCAGATGCTTAACTGACCAAGCCACCCAGGTGCCCCTCAAAAGAACTTTTAAATAAAAGAAGATAAATATTGCCACCATGTTCAGTTACATGGGATGCTTTGGAACACATAAAAATCAAGAATTTTCTTGTCCTTCAATTATATACTTTTGAATATACTGTAAATTGAAATCTGGGTGGGCAGATTTTTCACCAATTTTCATGTCACCCTTGCTGAGGGGCCATGCTAATCTTCCCTGTATCATTCCAATTTTAGTATATGTGCTGCCAAAGTGAGCATTCAGTAGGGAGATGTTTCAATATAAAATACTTTAATATTGAAGGGAAGTGAGGAAAAATGTTTAGTTTATTGAATAAAGTTCACTGACAACCTAAGTATTTCAAAACTATCAATATATTTAAATGATCAAATATACCATCAAGCCATCACATTAGATACCTTACTTAATTTCTGGCAATTCTTGCCACTTTTCAAGGGTTTTCTTTTAGTGAGTACTTGACCTCAAAGCAAGCATTCTATCTTTTGAGTTCCTGGACTAATCTTTTACTTATGACTAAAATTAGTTGTCAGTTTATTAGTTATCACTGGGATAGTAAAACTGGATTTTATANTTTTTCAAGGGTTTTCTTTTAGTGAGTACTTGACCTCAAAGCAAGCATTCTATCTTTTGAGTTCCTGGACTACTTATCTTTTACTTATGACTAAAATTAGTTGTCAGTTTATTAGTTATCACTGGGATAGTAAAACTGGATTTTATATAAACAGTGAAGAGAGATCCTTAAGAATTAGGGACAGTTAAAGATCACCAGGTTTCCAATAACCTTAGTCTTAAAGGAAGAATTAGAGAAACATCAGTGAATGTTGAAGAAAGCATTCCAGAAAAAACAATTAGAATGTGCAAAGTCATGAAGGCATAGAAATGCATAATTTTTTTAAAAGATAATTTTTGGAGGAGTGATATATCCTCCTTAATTGGGTGAGTTTTTGATGATGTAGCAAGAGTATGAGGCTAGAGAGCAAATCTGGGGCTAAATTATTGATGGCTTTAGGGAGCTTGAGTGTTTGCAAACACAGAAGTGACAAATCAAGTTTTATATTTTACAAACATCTTAGGGTCTTTAGGATGGGATGCAATGACGGGATCATATAGGAAAATGGTGCAAAAATACAGGTGAAAAAAATTGAGGTCACCATCAGTATAAGGAGAGGGCTGATTTGGAGATAACAGAGAGATAACAGATATTGGTAGCTAATCTATGTGTCTGGCAAATAAAAAAAAATTTGTCTAGAACTACACTGTCCAAAAGCATGTCCTCTAGCCACATGTGGCTATACACATTTAAATTCATATTAGTTAATATTAAGAAAATTTAAAAGTTCAGTTCCTCAATAGCATTAGCCACATTTCAAGTGTTCAGTAGTCATACATGGTCAGCAGCTACCACTTTAGAAAGCATTGATATTGGACGGTGCCAGTGTAGAGTGAATCCCAGATACCTAACGTGGGTTACCCATGATTAAGAGTAAGTACTCAATATTTGCAGTCACTCTGAGTGGGAGATGGGATTTAATGCTGCAACTGTACTTTGAGGTACTGCACTTTCAGGTAGGACCAGGATATCCTGCAGACCCAGATGTAAACCAGGCTCCAGTGTGTTATTTCCAGTTAACCAGTTGTATGAGGTAATAGGTGTGGACTGATGGAAAGGAGGCAATGAAGAAGAAATCAGTTTCAAAAAAGACTAAGACATTTCCAATATGCAACTTACTTGTATATTCTGGCCTTGCCTAACCCATTTTTAATGTATTATTTCTACTTGATGATAATTGTTACAAACGTCCAACTTTAGAATAAATGGTCAGACACAGAAAACAGGCTCCATGGTCATCTCATGTCCCAGGCAGGACCAGCCTCCGTTTCGATGAAGGTGTTGGTGACCTGGATTTAGTCTAGAAACTGGATTCAAGGCCATGATTTTTCATCATACTGATTCAAGTCAGATTTTTGGCCACCAGATCTAGAAGACTTCTCTGTTTTATGTAAGTCATGCAATATTCTAGTATGCTCTCCATCTCTTTGATTTCTTGGGAGGTCAAGATCAATGAGATGCTACCAGAAACCTCTGTGGGCCAATTATATCCTTGCTGTTCTTCATAGTAAATTGTTGAAAGATATTCTCTGTGAATATTTTCATGCATTTACATAATCCAGGCTTTCCAAGTAAAGAGGATGTTTGAATAACAAAGGCTTTGGAAGCTAGAGATAATGTATCACTCTGAAGAGATTTACAGGATTGTCTCCCCCGGAGCCATTTCTTTACTTTCATGTTGAGATCTCAGTCAAGAATTAGTATCCCTCCTTGCAAGTGCCTGCTCCCCAGGAGATTATCAGAGTTTTTAAGCAAAGGAAGACTCATGTCCTCAGGGACAGGTGCTCAGGCTACTTAAATGGCACAAGGAGGCTTAGAGTTATTACAGGTTCAAGTTTCCACTACGTCCAACCTGTTCATGGGGTTAAGCTCCAGTTTAATAAAGCAGGAAATGACATGAGAGGCAGTAAATTGATAACTGCCACAAAAACAGAATTAATTTTTTGAAAAAGGAGAAATTGCCAACAATTACTGCAGATGTAAAGGTCTGAATAAGATTGTGCCAAGAAAACAAGTTGGTTGGCTCAGAAATAGCCAATATTTTACTCCACCCCTCACTGCTGGTGAAACACAATTTATCAATATATTCTCCATCCTTGAACCCTATTGAGATACAAACACAATCTTTCTCAACAAAACATTATAGGCACAATAGTCACTTCATGCCTAAAATAAAAATTCCATTTTGAGATAATTTGATATATAAAATATGTTTTAATACAGATTGATGATATTTGCTTGCATTTAATAAAAGCTCTCATTAAAATTAATGCCCGTAATAAGGTATGAAGATGGATAGTACACCTAATACTATTTACTTTTTGTGGAAATTGAGGAACACAAAAAATTAAATGACCCCAAACCACTGAATGGTTTAAGAATTAAATTTTCATTTGTTGTTTCATTGTTGTCCAACATATATTACTTCTTTTATGACAACAGCTATTTTCATGAGTTATTTTCCTTTTTCTTATGCAGGGCAATGGACACTAATCATCACACTTCCATGTTACATATTATATGATGGTAATCTCCACCTCAAAGTCCAAGGGAAAACAGATATATATTTTACTGTGTAAGGGAAAGTGGATATATGTTTTCCAGGTAATGGGGCTTGCCAAAGTTAAGAGAATATGAGATAAATAATGACTAATTTTCTTTTAAGTCAGATGAAAATACCAGGTAAAAACTTTCCAATCATCCTTTTATTCCACCTGCCATTTTCATGCTTTATTACATCAAATATTCCACTCCTTCTCAGCCATTTCACTCACCAAAAATTATCCATATTCTTCTATATTAACCTAAGAACCACTGGCATATGCACTGCTTTGGTGCTACCTAGTAGGATAAAAATTTCCTACAAATTTTGTATGTAGGCTGTGCTTCTGCCTTCCCATTCATGTGTGTACCACTTGTTATGCTGATAGTTCTTCACCCATTCCCTGCTGTGGGTACTACTTCCCCGCCTTGAGGTTATAATGCAAAGTAACCTAGCTGTTTTACATCTATCTATGTTCCTTTTGTGTCTGTCACTCTGTAAATATTCTACCAACATTGCAGTCTCACGAGTCAAAATATGATTAAAATAAATGTTATTTTTATTACATTGTTGAAGGACTACATATCAACCAATGCGACTAGTAGTCACAGTCATGAGAATGGTGAAAGGAAAAAAAAAAAGAAAAAGGATGGTTTTCTTAGACTTAAAGCTTTTGCTGTTAGCTATGGTCACATGCTTATCTCAATGGCTATTTCCGTGAGAGCTACATGTGGATAATGAGGGAAAACTGTAGTCCGTTGTGAGGATTTTGTTAACACCTATACAAATATAGTTGTCTTTCTACCTATCTTCTGGGATTTATCTGGGAACCAATAACATTCTTAATCCAAACTGAGTTAGAATGCAATTTTCCTTATTAATCTGACCACTACGGGGCAATTTTCTAATTTCCGTTTAACTTAAATATAAGAAAAATAACAATGATAACAACAATAATAGTATTAATTACAAACAGGTAATAAACTAAGCTCTATGATAAGTGTTCTACATAAATTATTTCATTGATACTCATTACCATGTTATTTATCAAGAGTGAGAATTAAATGTATTAAATAATTTGTTCAAGATGACACCAAGAAGTAAAAGAAGCCAACAGTATATCAAGTTCACCACAGTGAGTTACCACATAAAGAAAAGCCCTAATAGACCTCAAATCCTCTGCCTTTATAAAGGAAACAAATCAGATTACTTCAATTAAGTATCTCTACACTGGGACAAGAATTTGCAGGAAAAAACTGCCAATTCTACTCCCCCACAATATCAATATGCTGTATCTTCCATGTACCAGTATATTAATGAACTTCAACTGATACAAGGCTCTTAGAGTGTGGATCATGGCTGTCTCAGAACCTACTAGTAAATAATCCTGTGTTCTTTATTCACTGCTTTAGAAATAATAATAGCTATGTGTCAAGAATTGCACTAAGAGCTTTACATATATTTACATATATTTTCATATTCAGTTCTCAGAACAAACCACAAAAGGTAAGTTTCACTATCCCCATTTGGAGATAAGGAAATTTATGTTCTGTGAAGTTAAATAACTTGTCCAAGATCTTAGAGCTGATATGTACCAACCCAGGATTTGAACCAAATTATGTCTCTGAAAGTCTTTGATCTTAATAACCACTGTATAACATTCCCTTTTTAACTGCTTTGAAGCAAATTATTGTTATTCTGACAAACACATATTTATGTCAAAATTATGTACCATACTCTCTACACACCAACAGTCACACGCATAAATATAATTAATAACATAGATTACTATAGAAATTTAGTTCCTTTTAAAAGCAAAAGCTATACTGTATTGACAGTCCCTGCAGTTCCTAGATTACCATCGACTATAAATATTAAATCACAACAACAGATCATTTAAAACATTCAGTATCATGCAGTTAAAAACCAAAACAGTAGAATTCACTCTAATGTTGCTATACGCAAACATGCTCTCTCTAGTTTGGTTTTATCCACACATGTTGCTCTACAAACAGAAGGACAGATGTTGCAAGATATTTCACCTTTATAGGTAGGTTTAATTTACACCATGTTGGAGTGAAAATGTTTGACAGAGCTCTTTAATTTTTCTGCTATATAGGAATATAATAATCAGAATAAAATCCTGTCTTTGTGACAGATTTTTTCATAGTCTAATCTAGAATACCTGCAGGGGGTGGGAGTGATCCGACCTGTTTTATAATATTATAGTGATGTGTGATGCAAGTTTTAAAAAAACAGACTTTACATGTGAGGTTTCCCAGTCAGTAAAGACAAAGCTTGTTTCAGGTATAAAAACATCCGGTCTCTGTGTCAAGAGAAAGAACTCCACATTGCTTTGAAGCACCCCTGGCAGTTGATAATGGAGAGCTGTTGGCAATGATCATGGAGGCAGATGCTTACCTGTTCTCCTACAGTGTACAATCTTGGCTTGATGACAAGGTGAGGAGAAGGAGAAGCTGTCACAGAATGGGGGCAACTGGCAGCTGGAACCCTAGCGGGGAAGGGTAAACTGGTCACCCAGGGCTGCTTGCTTGACTGTAGCAGATCTCATCAATCATGCCAACATATGCAGCTGCCTGAAAATAAACAGGCTTCTCAAGACAGGAGACAAAATGAGGCAAATTAAAAGACCAATAATTTAAACAAATCTGTTTCCAGTTTCACAGCAAAGATGGATGGATGAATTCTGCTGATAGGCCCAGATTTCTGGTTAATTGATAAAAATCACTGATACATGCTAATACAGTAAGTTTAAACATGCCATTCGGAAACAGAATCCTTGTATAAATCCTTTAAAAGTCCTTTTTTTTTTAAATATAGGCATGACATATTTTTTTTAATCTATCGATTATTATCTTCGCCTAGATTTTTCTAAAACTATTACTAAAAGAAACATTGCAGCTGTAGGATCCCTACTAAAGCATACATCTTCTTGTTCTGTCCAAAGCCCCAAATAAAACCAGTGGGACTGTAACAGTGACTGCATAATTATGCTCATAGCGTAAGATAATCCTTTTTATTTTCATTTCATTTTCCTTTATCTTATGAGTCTATTAGCTGATCTTGAAAAACATCTATTTCTTCCTCATCACACCCTCTCCTTTACTTCTTTTCTTCTGATTATGTTAACACTATTTTTATTCTCTCCTATGTCTATTATGTCCTATATCTTTCCTATATCTATTACTATTTCCTATTATCTATTTTCTGAACATTCTTTTTGAATTCTTCATAGTCCTGCAGCAACCTTCTATTTCACATCAAGAAAACAAATTACTTGCAGTCTTTCCTTTTCTGGCTTCTAACAGACCTCTACTGGGAACTCTTGACTAATAACTGTAGATTCCCTAAGGTTAAATGATGATGAACTCCACCATTAGATACTTAGTAGTTTTTACTCCTTGTTATCACATTTCTTCCTTGAGTCTATCCTTCATCCATCTGATTTAGATTAAAAGGACCAAAGAGCTCATGTCCTTTTTAGTGATGTGTTCTGCATTTTAATACTTTATGATTGCTACCCAGCGCCCTACAGAGAGCACTGAGGGGTCTGATGAGACAATATCACAAGGTGGTGATTTTCTTTTTCAAATCTGACAGTGGTGCAGAAATTAGAGAAAGACAGAACTAGCCTGAGGTCAGTGTAATTCTCTCGTCTCTCAGGCTCATCTCCTTACACAGGTGGTGCTACAGCTGCTGTTGTGTCTGCAGGGGAATAACAGTCGCTGGCAGCCCCATACACAGCTGGCAGCCGGATGCAGGGACATGAGAATCAGGTTCGACATTGCTAAATGGGAAGTATCCACCTTGCCTTCCAAATGTCTGCTTTTCTTTAATCCACACTACAAGATGGGTTGTTCTTGTTGTTTCTATCAGGACTGAGAGTTCAAATTTCTTCTCACCTAGTAGACTGCTTAGTGATCTGACGAGGCAGCTGTCTCCACCTCAGACATCTCTCAGAAACAAATTTGCTCAATATTTTTAGTAATTACTTTAAACTAGCAGTTCTTTTTAACTTTTCTTTAGAATTTGGAATAGTGTGGGATATCCCATAACAATATACCCCCCCAAGAAAATAAGTTGGATTTTAGTACAGTGGGGTTTTGCAGTAGCAAACAAACAAACAAACAATGGAAAACATGGCATCTGGGGAGAGGAAAAAGAAACTATGAATTCAGTAACTAAAGCATTGACAATGATATTTTGCACATCCACAGGTAATAGTCAGACATCTGGGTACTCTAATTTTATTTATTGTTTTGGACATCTTCCTAGTACATATATATCACAGATTCTTTACTGCTTACATTGGATTTCATCTCTCTGTCAGATGGTTACTGTAGCCATTTTAGAATCCCTGGGACTAATTTCCATAAGCGCATTGACAGCCATGACTTTTTTCAGCCCTCTAAATCAGTACTAGTGATAACCCTGTTTTCCACAAATCTGTCCTTTATCACAATTTTCTTTGACTTCAAACAATGTCCATAGTATATGTACACTCTAAGCTTCATTAGCTCCGATGGCCATGCCATATATTTACAAAAAACACCCCACAAAGTTATGCACAGAACAGTCCAAGCACAGGTTAAAACAATCATGAAGAACTGCCTTGCACAGCACCTCATATTTCAACACACTTCAACATAAGCATTTTGCCACATTTTGTGTGACACATAATAAGAGCATCATGAATTGGGTCTAAGCTACTGTGCATGAAGTCCCACTATAATTAATTAGTGTTGTTATAGCAACACCTCTTATGATATTGCTTGACACCCACAGGAGGCAGAGGCATGGGGTAAACTGTCTAAAAAATAATTTTGTCAGTTTCATCCTCAACCACTCTCATGCTACTATCTTTTTCCCCCTCTTTATTTTAATCATTTTTGCCCTTACCTTGAATCTCACTCTCTCTCTCAATCTCTCTCTCTCTTTTTTTTTTTTTTTTTTTTTTTTTTTTTTTTAGAAATTGAGTAGTCAAACCTAAGCACAGGATCAGGTGTTAATATGATTTTGCTTGCATGAATATTGAGAAGCTAGCACTAGTTCCCTCTCATGCAAAACAAACACAGTATTTATTTTAGTAAAAATTGTTATTTTTTTATTTAGCATGATTGCCTACAGCGTGGAAAAAGCATGCCACATTTGACTACTAGTAATCACTGCCCTGCTTCCACAGTACACCATCAGGAAAAAAAAAATATTATAACAAAATCTATGGGGCTAGCTATGCTTGTTAGCATATTTACAAAGAATAATCTGACTTGGAAAGGAATTTACAGGACATTTATATAGCCCCTCCAATTTATATGTTCAGAGGCAGGGAAAAAGAAATATTCAGAGGTCTCATGAGTAGTTCACAAGAACTGGGACATGAACCAAGGTCTCCATGTTCCCTAATTGGTATACTTCATACCAAATTACAAGCTGCCTCCTGTTACACAGTTGTAACACACACAGCATCTTTACTGAAGATATAAAATAAATGTAAGGAAAGCTGTGTGCGAAGGCTAGCTTCGGTCCATGACAGTCTCGCTTTGTTGGTGGTAGAAAGGCCATGCTAGTGAGTCAATGCACCAGATTTCTGTCTATATACCAAGTCAGAACTAATTTCAAGTAAAACTGAGTATGAGAGAGAAAAGAAAGCCTGAATGGGCAGGGAAATTTCAGTATTGGGAGAGTATGGCTGTAGGTGAAGAGTAGAAGTCTTGGGACATCAGGAGTATTGTGGAACTACAGTAAAACGTTAACAAGTGAGTGCTGGCAGAGCTCCAAGTCAAGGAATCTGGAAAGATGCAACACAATGTGATCCAGCCAAGAGTCAACAGAACAACAGAATCCTGGGAATTGGGATTTAGAGAGGTAAGCGACAAAAGCAAAACCACAACAAATGTCCTTGCAATATTAGAACCGGGTAAAATATCAGAGCTCTATACAGGGTTGACAGAACCAGCTACATAATTTGGGGGGGCTCAATGCAAAATGAAAATATGGGCTCCTTGCTAAACCATTATTAAGAATTTCAAGATGGCAACAGCAGAGTATTAAACCAAATGCAGGGCCCTTCTAACTGTAGGGAGGTTTGGAATCTGAAATAAGCATTTTATACAATTTCTTGAAGCTAGAATTCTGGAGGTGACTTTAGTTTTGCCAACCAGATGTATTCATAATTGATTAAAAAGACAGGAGTAGGCCAAACGTTTTGGCTATGGGTACTAAGAAGCTACTTGATGTGAGTTCTTTGAATCAATAGTATGGGTATCCATTCTCCAGCTTCCTTCATATTAAGAGGCAAGTGTTATAGGGGGCAAGCTTTTGCTTCAATCATAATCCCAAAATGTTGCCTCAGAGTATTAGCTCCCCCAGCAGGTTACTGTTGAATTATACTTGTAGTTATTCAAGGAGGTTCAGACTAGAACCTGCTGCCTTAACCCTCCTAACAATTTTATGAGCATCTAATTCCCTGTATAGATCTTTTCTTGCTTAAAACATCTAATACAGGGACACCTGGGTGGCTCAGTCAGTTAAGCGTTTGCCTTCAGCTCAGGCCATGATCCCAGGGTCTTGGGATCAAGTCCCGCATTGGGCTCCTTGCTCAGTGCGGAGTCTGTTTCTCCTCTGCCTCTCCCCCTGCTTGTGCTCTCTCTCTCTCTCTTTCTCTCTCTGTCAAATAAATAAATAAGTAAATCTTTAAAAAAAATCTAATGTATTTTCTGTTTTCCACTGAGCCTTGTCTGATTCAATGGAATTCACTTGATTCTAAAGGTGGAAGTTAAGACTTCCCCAGCAATAATTTTGTAACAGAGATTCTGGTAAGCTTTTTTAATGTACAAGTGACATGACTACATCCAAAGAAATGTACTTGTGGCCAATGAAAGATGGGAAGGGAAATTTTAAAAAGAAGTACTGATCAATCATTCATGATGTGTCTTAGTTTCCTAGGGCTGCCATAACATACTACCACAAACTCCGTAGCTTTAAACAACAGAAAAGTATTCTCTTACAGTTCTGGAGGGCAGAAGTCTGCCCAAAGTATCAGGAGGGTTGGTGCCTTCTGGAGGCTCTGAAGGAGAATCTATTCCGTGCCTCTCTCCTAGTGTCTGATGGCTACTGTCAATCTTTGGCATTCCTTGATTTGTAGATGTATCATTCCATTCGCTTCCTTCATTTCACATGAACTTCTCCCCTGAGTGTCTGTATCTTCTCCTTTTCTGTCTCTCTGTCTCTTTTTTTTTAAGGATTTTATTCATTTATTTGAGAGAGAGAGCAGGAGCGGGGGTGGGGAAACAGGAGAAGGACAAGGAGACTCCCCGCCAAGCAGGGAGGGCAAAGCAGGGCTGGATCCCAGGACCCAGGAATCATGACCTGAGCCTAAGGTAGCAGATGCCTAACCACTTGAGCCACCCAGGGAACCCTCCTTTTCTGTCTCTTGTAAGGACACTTATTTTACTTAGGACCCACCCAAATTCAGCATGATTTCTTCTTAAGATCCTTAGCTTAATTATACCTATAAACACTCTTGGGGCAAATAAGGTCACGTTCGAAGCTCCTGGATTGACATATATTTTGAGGGGACATCACTCAACTTGCAATACTAAGAAAATAATGAAATTAAGCTTGTTAAATTTAGTTTGTTTCTTATGGTTTCCTTTGTAATAGAAAATAATGTAAAGTTAATACACTGAAATTGACCTTTTGAAAAGAAGATTGAAGCAAAATGGATTTAGAAAAGGATAAGTTCAGGCTTTAAAAGGACTGGTTCTTGAAATAAAAAACACAATGTTTTTAAGTTTCAAAAATTGAAAAATCATCAAGATTTTCAATTACATCACAGGAAACCAGCAATCTTTTCATTGTTTATCTTCAGATACTAGTACTGCAAAAGTCAGGAATAACAGTGTTTTGCTAGAGTTCAATAACTTGTGGAAAATGCTCAAGATTTCATTAATTTTTAACTAGAATTAGAACGATAAACTTCCCCTTCACACACACACTTGCACACTCATCTGTGGCATGTTTATGCACATTGATAAGAGGACAATATTTTGCTTCAAAAACTCTTACTGATTTTCAACGTCTAGTTTTATTCTAAATGTGAAAATGTCATTTAAAAAAATCTTGGGGCACTTGGGTGGCTCATTGGTTAAGCATCTGCCTTCGGCTAAGGTCATGATCCCAGGGACCTGGGATCAAGCCCCGCAACAGGCTCCCTGCTCAGGGGGTAGCCTGTTTCTCCCTCTCCTGTTGCTTGTGCTCTCTCTCTCTCTCTCTAATAAATAAACAAAATCTTTATTAAAAAAATAAAAATAAAAAATCTTAATTACAGCAAAACATAGTAGTGATTGAAAGTTACAACAAAAAGATATTTAGATAATGCAAAATAAAGTGGTTTTGGAAATGATTGCTTTAACATCTTCTTCGAGTTAGCAGCTGGTCAATAGTATATTAGTAGTAGTACTGGCCACTACTAATGTAAAATCCTAAACTGAATATTTAAATGGAACCCATGTATTTATTCAATATATACAATACCCATAACAGATTTAGTAAAACAAATAAACAGATGCTGAATAAGTATCCATGATATTGACATTCGTGAAATTAGAGAAAATCATTCAATTTTCAAAATATGTTTCATTTATCTGGCAAACAAACTAATTTTGATAAAATAGGAGTGCCCGGGGAACTCAGTCAGTTAAGTGACCAACTCTAGGTTTCAGCTCAGGTCCTGATCTTACGGGTCATGAGATTGAGCCCCGTCTTGAGTCCCATGTCTAGTCCCACCTTGGGCTCCACGCTCAAAGGGAGTCTGCTTGGATATTCTCTCCCTCTGCTCCTTCCCCCACTCATGTGCATGCTCTCTTTCTCTCTCTAATAAAGAAATAAATCTTTAAAAAAAATTAATTTTGACAAAATAATATTGTTGATTACATCAATGTAAATCACTTGTTTAGAACTTCAAATTCTGTCTATTCTGACCATATAATTTAAATAATTTAAAATACCAAGCAGCTAATGTAACATATACTGGCAAAAGAAGAGGACAATCAATTTATTAGTCAGTATTACCGTAAATTATAGTAAAGAGTATATAGAAATATTTGTAACACATGATTAATTTCATAGCATCCATATTAAAGTAAGAGTATAAAAATAAGCTTTCCTTGTACTTCAGGTGAAAATTATTTGAATTCTTGATATTGAACTAATGGAGAAATACATTTGTTAGGCTTTTGCAGATATTGTTAGATTTCTTTTAAATTGCTAGGTTTCATTTCAAAGACCGAGAAGTTAAAGGCTTAAAAATGTTAAAACGCAGGATTTAACTAGGAGTGTCTATTGTTCAGCATTATAAAAGACATCAATAATCTTTCTATGATTTAACTATTTAAGAATTAGACTACAGGGGTGCATGGCTGGCTCAGTCAGTAGAGCATGCAACACTTGATCCTGGGTTGTGAGTTCAAGCCCCACATCGTGTGCAGAGATTACTTAAAAATAAAAACTTAACAAAAATAAGAATTAGACTACAAAGTCTATATATTTTATGTTGATTTGACTATTTGATAAAGAGAAATACTGGGCTCTATGTATCATTTTGTGACTATATATTTATTTAATGATAAACTATTTTATTCTTTTATCTTTACTTTAAAAAATGTCTTTGCTGGGCACCTGGGTGGCTCCATCAGTTAAACATCTGCCTTTGGCTCAGGTCATGATCTCAGGATTCTAGGATCAAGCCCCGCATGAGGCTCTGCTCAGCGGGGAGTCTGCTTCTCCCTCTGCCTCTGTGCACATACTCTCTCTCTCTCAAATAAATAAATAAAATCTTTAAAAAAATTTTTGTGTGCAATATTTCATTTTATTTTTATTGCATTCTTGTGAGACAGAGACAAAACTCTTCATTGGTAGTCGAAATTTGAGTTAACTTGAGTTTATTTTCAGGTGTGTAGAGAAAAGAAAGTACAGTGACAAAGGGAAGACGCTAGGAATCACAGTAAGAGAATGTGTAGTAAGTCTTACCTCTTGATAGCCCTAAAACTTAGAGGAAACCAGCCGATCTTGCCATGCCTTTCTTGTCTTATTTGACAAAACAAAATTATAATTAATTCCTTTAAGAGATGTTAAAGCCTATTATTTGAAACTATGTAAACTGAAGTTATTCATAAGTATATTTGAAACATAAAAATACCCCAACCAACTGCAATTTATTATATTTATTACTACTCTAATGTTGACAAACACTGCTTTCAGGACTAAATAATCAGTAATCATAGTTAATTTCCCAAATCAAATATGTAAAAATAATCTAAACCTGAGGCAGAGAAGAAGCAAGGGATGAAGTGTATAAAACAAGGGACAGGGCCTAACCTGAAGCCTGTTTAGCAATCCCCTTCACAAGCTTTCATTCAAGTATAGCTTTCTCCACTGGCTCTAACATCAACCAGTCCCTCAGCGTTCTCAAAACACGTGGTACGTGTCCTTCTTGAAGCGTATTAATTTACATGTGTTGCCAGTCTAGCTGTCTCCTCTCCTAGACTGTGAATAAACTGCAAGTAAGAATAGTACTTCATCTGTCCATCCATCTTCCATTCTTTCTTCCCCTTCCCTTCCCATTCCCTTCCGTCTCCTCCTATCTTTCATTGGGTATACTCAGTACCTAATATAATGCTTAGCTCTAGGATGGTAGTTCTAGAACTTTAATGTGTATTAGAACCATCTGGAGGTGATTTTAACAAGAACATAATGTTGGGCCCATTTTCAGAGTTTCCCATTCAGTAGGTCTAGAGTTGCATACCCCTGGTTTTATCAGTTCTAATGAGTTTCCAGGTGATGCTGATGCTGCCTTTATGGGAACTACATATTGAGAACACAGCTGTAGCATTTAGAAAATACACAATAAGTACTTGCTAATTAAAAATTAGAATCCTATACAAGTGTGTTTATCACTGCAATTTTCTCCATTGCTCATGAAGGTTTTGATCAGTTTGATGGTCAATTCTAATAACAGCTCTTAACAATTTGTGATAAGATGTTGAATTAAATGCATGTGTCCTTTATGTGGATTTCACAGAACCTAGTAAGATAATATCATACCTAAGTTAGAGAAACAGATTAGGTAGAAGATTGATGGCAAATTATAAACTTATCCTCAAAAGATACGAATTTCTTGAAAAATAGCTGCAAAAAATAATAAATTTAAACTTACAGTTTCCACACACTTGGTTTCACTAATGTGTTTCTAAATTGTTCCCCTATGAAACTTGAATATCAGGCTCGCAACACCTGCTGTTAAGTCTGTTGATTCTTGTTTGCTAAGCAAAACTCTTGATCTCTGCCTTTTGAACAGCTCATTCAGTAAGCAGAGAAGGGAAATGTGAGTTTTATTAGAGCAAGGCTAATATATTCACTGCTAACAAAGCCAAGAAAATAAATCACATTTCAAATTCTTCATTCAGAAGCCAGTTGCTAAATATTCATTTCCATGATTTTTAAATTTTGTACATTTACATATGAATAGTAAAACTGGCCATTGATAATTATGCGTAACCCGACCCAATGATTGAAGTCATGTTATTCAATAAGCATAGAATATCAGAATATCATATGAAATACAAAATTCAAATTCACATCATGAATTTCATTACAATTACTAGTTCATTCTAAGGACTTCAGGAAAAAAAAATACATTTTTGGAATTTCTAAAGGATTTTTCATGAAAAATAATGATGAACTCACCTTTTTCACTCTGTTTTTATTTTAATTTGTTTTCTCTAAACCCAATTTTGCATTCTAAATGAGCTATCCATTGGTTCTTATTTACTCTCCAAGAGTAGCTAATTTTTCTCATTAAAACTGGGTTACTATTTTATTATTTAAGCCTGTGGTTCTCAAATTGTAATGCATCAGAATCACCTGGAAGACTTGTTTAAACACAGTGCTGGGCCCCAATACCAGATTCTGATTCAGTAGGCCTGGGGTTATTGTGCTAGAAAATTAGCATTCTAATGAGTTACCATATGATGATGACCATGCTGGTACAGGGGCTATACTTTGAGAATCATTCACAGGTTAAGTATAAATGAGGGTACTTCTTATTTCTCATCTTTGTAAAAATCTATTTTTAAAACAGAACGAAACACAACATAAAATATAATTTGTTCCTTTCCAATTATTTGTAAGTTAATAACTGAAGCCAAACCACAATTTTTCATTGATATTACAAGTGTGAGTTTCAAATTTATTAGTCATGATCCTTAAGTGTTCATCCCTGATGAAGGGGAAAACATACATGTACAAAAATAACCCTATATTCTAATAATAGTACTGATAAAGGCAAACATAGTTATACAACCATAGGTTACTTTTAGATTTGATTGAATGTGTCAATCTACATTTTAAAACACTAACTTTTTAAAATTACATTTTTAATACATCTAATGCCAGGTTGGCCATAAAAAGGAAAATAAACTTTAAAAATAACACTAATTAAAATACATTATTCCAAAATTACATGGCACATTTTATAACAAATACGTTATTGCTCAATCCCATTGAAGTTTGAAGAGATGGAGAAATTAAAAGTGCTAGCATTTCAAGCTTCAAAGGAGTTGCTCCAATCAAATAAGCTAATAGGAAGTCCATTCCTACATAGAGCAGTATTTCAGAGCATGATAAACATCAACAGCCATGCCACCACCACCTTAAGTTTCCACCAGTGGGGATAGATTATGGAATTCCTCACACAGAAATATTTTAAATACAAACTAGAAAAATTGTAACCTTAGGGGTAGCTAAAACAAAGAGAATGTGAATGAAATCCTTAACAAATTAGCTAGAATGATTCAGAGAATCAGTCCTAGAGATATGAAAGGCAAATAATCAAGAAAAGAACATAGTTACAGGGAGGCATTTATTAGTCCTTGAGGACAAAAGGGGAACTGGTTTTAATCAAAAACTTTTTCAATAGTAAAAATGGTCCTGAAATCAAAATTTTAGAGTAGAAAATATACCTATTTATGGGTCCCACTCTTTTTTTTTAATCTCTAAAAGCAGTACTGGCCTTACAAATTGGGCCTGAGTTAGATCTTCAAGGTAAAAGCTAAATGAATCCAACTGTTACAAGATGGGGACTTTAAGGTCTGAAAACAAACTGAAACCTATACATCAGTATTTTAATGTTTTTAAAGTATTTACTCTTTCACTATTAGACAATTTCTAGAACTAATTTTTTAAGTCAAGAAGCTTGAGATCAAGATTTTTCTAAGCAAATGAAGGGAAATTGTGAAAATAAACATAAAACAGAACATTTGTGCTGTTTCAGAGAAATTATCTGCTGACTTTCTGGCTCTTTGCAAATATGGGCAACCTACTATTATTATTAGTGTCAGGTTTTGAGATAACACTAGAGAGTGAAAATATAGTTCCCATTATCTCACAGGACAACTGGAGAAATAATACCGAAATCTGAATAAATAAAGTATTTTTCTATTTTTGTATTTAAACAATGACTGTTTAATAGTACAGATCTAAAAGTTTTAAGTAGCTATGTCATAGAACAATGCTGGCTATTAATATACACATATATGGATAAGTTATTTATAGTAAACTAGAAAACTCTCTAAATCAAGAATTAGAAAGCCTAATTTCTTTTCCCCTTGCTTTAATTTACTACTTAAACCTACTTCAAATCACTTACAATTTCTGAATCTCAGTTTCCTCATCCTTAAATTAGACACTGATACATTCAGGGTCATTTGAGTTCTGAAATTGTTTGGTCTTTTATTAGTTACTAAAAAATAATCCATCAACTAACGTAGATAGTACTTTCTATAAAGTAAAACATGTTCGGAAATGCTGCGTTCAAACCTAACATGAGTAACACCAGAAGCAGCGGAATTTCAGCTTAACTTCTCGTCTGCAGAATGATCAATAATCTAAAGCTCTGAGAGGCTAGCTGCAGAAAGACAGCATGAGAGCATGGCAGAATCTGCATGAGTCCTAATAAAAAGGAGTTTAAAGCAAAAGGAAGTTAGTAGCTGAGTGGGTAAACAGGGGTAGTGACTAGCAGAGGAGGCCGTTTGAAAGAGAGGGAAAAACAGATCAATCAAAAGTTAGCTTGACAATCAGGGAGCAAGGATAGCAAAGGAGGTTCTGAGGGAGTTCAAAGACATTCAAGTAGTTTATGTCCTTGACATTTATAAGATCCTAGATATGAGGCAGCTTACTTAAAAGAAGCTAGAGAAACTAACCGAAGTCAGAAACGAAAGCAGGGAGGTAGGAAAGGCACTCAAAAGAACCATTCCTGTAGAAAAAGGCATGCAAAATGTTTATTTTTGTTTGTTTAATAAAAGACAGTTGAGGGGGAAGCAAGATCATGGCCGTTCTAGAGAACAAAATTGAAGATGAAACTACTTTTAATATCAACAACTTAAGAAACTGTTGGAGGAAAAAAAAGCAAGGATGTTTGCATCTGGAAGTGGACCATTCTTTGGGACAAGCCTGTGAATAGTTCCTCTATATTACCATTTGTTAAACCTCTCAAGAGTGATTTCCTTCCTGGAGAACATATTGCTAATTAGTGTAAGATCAATGATTTCCTTCATCAGAACAGTTTGTATTCATGGTTTAGATTTCTTGGTGTGTAACCAAGTGCTTTGATGAAAGAATGTTTCCTAAGGTCCCATGCTTTAGAGTTTATGCTTGTGGAATGAGCACCACATTCATTTTGCCCGTTTGTGTAGGAAAATAACTTCCAACTTAAATATGAATATTAAGAGTAATATTACATAGTTGTCTAGTATAAAAGAGATCTGTAAAAGACTGAAGGGTCATTTACTCCTCCGAGAGGGTTTTAAATGATGATCAGTGGGCATACACATAGAGCTCCCTAGCCAAATGAGGGGAACAATAATTTTATTTATCTAGGGAAACACCTTGTAATATACAGTACTTAAGATGGAGCTAAAGTGGTACAGCTGCATGGAAGAAGTACCTATCCTTTTTTCAATTCAACAGATGTTTATCGATGTCCTAGGATTAATAATAAACATCTGTTAAAACAACACTTAGGTACTATAAGAGCTGGAAAAGGGATGAATATATTATAGCTGATACTTCTAACATTGGCAGTTTTGCTAAGTAGACGCTGCTGACATGACAACCAGGTAGAAAAGTCCAAAAATATAAATGGAAATCAAGAGTTAAATTTCAGGATACTTGAAGCAACAACATATATGGCTCTGTTTTCTGTTTCTTTGTTTTAAATTAGATTTAGAGAATTCCTCAAAAAAAAAAGTAATAGTAAATGAAAGAACAAATGTTTAAAAGAATTAGTCACCTCTTCCTTCAAGGATCAAAATGTTTTGTTGATGGTGGTTTGATATGGTATTTGAGAGAAGCAAAATATAACTAGACTATAGCTAGAATCCGAGTGCCAAAGTTTTTAATGTGTCTGTGTGTGTGTGTACTTTAAACTTTATTTTATAGGCAATGGAAAGTTACAAAAATGTCTTTGGCAAACTTAACAACATCAAGATAACTACTTATATAAAGAGGTTAAAGCAGTGATTCTCAAAATGTGGTTCCTCGGGGAGCCTAGGCGGCTCAGTCAGTTAGGTATCTGCCTGCAGCTCAGGTTATGATCCCAGGATCCTGGGATGGAGCCCTGCATCAGCTCCTTGCTCTCTGGGGATCCTGCTTCTTCCTCTTCTCCCCGCTTGTGCTCTCTCTTGCTATATCTGTCTCTGTCTCTGTCTCTCTCTCTCAAATAAATAAATTTAAAAATCTAAAAAAAAAAAAAAAGTGGTTCCTGTACCAGAGATATCAGAATCACCTAGGAACTTTTTAGAAATGCCTATTCTTGGGCATTGGTACAAACTTACTGAATAAGAACTCTAAAAGTGGAGCCCAGCACTCGATTTGAAGGTAGAGCCCACCACTCACACAATTCTGATGCTCACTCAAGTTTGAAAGTCATGGGATTAATCAAAAGAGATGAGTTGAGGATAACCTTAAATTATCTGAACTGTTTGATTGGGAAGATATTGATTTTATTAATTTGACATAAGAAATATGGTAGACAGATCAAGCGTGGGGAAGTAAAATAAAAAACTTAGTATAATACATTGTTTAGCTTTCAGTAATAGCAGGATAGACACATGGAAATGGCCAGGAACAGGATGGAATAGAGAATTTGGAAGTTAAGATAGGATCAGATTTTAAAATTCAGAATTCTACACGTACATTTAGAGGTGAATAGCTACTCATGAGTTTGTATGAATTTGCTTCAGAATATTATTTTAAAAACCAGGAAAGCTAAAGGGAGACTGAGGAATATCTATATATCATGGCTTGGAAGAGGAGGTAAATCTAATGGAAGGAAGAAGAATTTCTATGTCATCTTTCACGGTTAGAGTAGATAAAGAAATGCTGGGTAAAAAGATAAGAAATTTGGGATATATGAGAAGAAAGCAAACTTTTTTTGACCAAGAAATTGTGAGTGAGTTCAAAGTAAAATGAGTGGAAAAATTGGGAACATTTGTAAAGAAAATTACTGTATGGGTTAGAGAACATGAGTTTGGAGTGAATTCAACTGTCACTCATCAATTTTTCTAGAAATACCAAAACTGAAGCAACTGTAAGAAAAATAATTAACAATTATTCCACAGGTTATCAATCCATGAGATTGAGATGGCAAGTAGGTAAAATCAAATGCTCAGAAAATCTAATGTTTGACCCAAACTTAAAATTTCCCCTTTCTCTATACTCCTATATATATCTTGGGCCCAATTCGACTACATTTGAATCAAGGACACTTCAGTTTTGTTTCATGTGAACACTTGAAATTCTTCTTGAGTCTCTAAGATAATAGCCTCCATTGTGTTCACTGTATGTTCACACATTAACACCTTGCCCTGGCACCTATTTATCTAGCATCTCTCCTTCAGACTTGATGATAACATATCACTTCTTCAGTGTAGACCTAAAACATACTTTCTCAGGATTTGCTTTGTACTCTCCACGTTCTCTCTGATATTTTCAATAGAAATGTGCATTATCTTCAGCCCCTCAGATATAAATCCCTGGGACTGACAGACCTATCAAAGGGAAGATTCCTTTATCAAGGATGCCTATGGTAACACTGTTCATTGTCTATAGCCTAGGAATGGAGGCAAGTAAAGTCGAGATGCGAAATCATAGGGAATTATAAAAGAATTATGTAATTGTAACTGTTGGTGAAGTCAAATGATAATGAAATCAAACATTTTAAAAATTAAGGTTTATACTTTGAAGAGAGAAAAGTTTTGGCCACAGTTGAGTATAGTAAGAGAGTAATAACTTTGAGAATAAAGATTAGTTAAGTACAGTTCAAGAACATTTATTAATCTTTAAGTTCCAAAAAAATGATGATGGGGCAGATGTAGAGAATATAATTGTCAGCTGTATTGTATTTAGATGTACCAGAGCATAAGAAGAAGTATCTTAAAGATAAATGGATAATGACGGGAAGGTAGGCGAGAGATTGGCATGTCTCACGTTAAGTATTTTGCAGGAGGAGTAGTTATTAGGAAAAAGTGAGGGAACAATGACTTGGTTATAAGCAGTGAAAAAAGAATAACTCCTGTAAATTTCTGATACCCATGATCTCGAGGAGAAAATGTTGTTACAAAAGAGGAAAGTGACAAGTGTAGATTCACCACCTTCTGTTCTATTTTCCCTATTTGAGTAATTCCAATTTACTCTTCATGTCTTAATTTATATTTTGCCTCTCCCTGGAAGACTCCCCTGCTCACTGCCTCCCTCAGAGACATGCAATTAATTTAGGTGTGCTTCTCTGTTTAATCTTGACAATTTATGCTGTCTACATGAACTGTGTTCCTAGCATCTAGTTTAGGCTTAGAACACAGTATATAATGAATAAATATTTGTTAAACTAATGAAATAATTTTTCTCTGTCTCTTTATCAGATTTAAAAAGGGTTTAATTATGCAAAATCTGCACAGACAGGATATGTGTAAATACAAGTTAAGTCAATCAATTTAGCTCAGTATTTTAAAAATTACTTTCAATTTTTTGCACATTATAAGAAGATAGGAAGGAGCAATAAGTACTGGCCTAAGGTTTCTAAACATGATTTAAGATATGAAATCACACAAACATATTGCTTTTCCTAAACCTGATTTCATTTTTTTTAATTTGTGATAAACAGTAAGATATATTCTCTTCAAAAACAAACAGATATAATTACTCTATGCAACAAAGTAAGTATAACAGGATAAGAAAATGACTACTCTTAAATAACTACTCTTATATTAGAGAAGAAAAAGAAAATCAGAATTAAAACATTTGTGTATAGCTAGACCTAAGTGGGGGACTCTGATAAGTAGAATTTCAAATAGATTAATTCATTGCACCTGGCTTGATGAAAACATAAGATGTGTTGAAAGAAATCACTCCGCTATATATCAAAAGTCATAGAAACATAACACTTTCAACACAGCTACTTAGCTGCTTTTCCAGAATAATAAAAGTATTTAAATTAAGAATATAAAATATATAAGTCAAAAAAATCTGCAATGAAAATTGGCTATAATCTTGACAAAGGCAGATAGAAACATTCTACAAGAACTGTTGGAGTTAAGAGATTTCTGATTTTTTCTTCATATTTCAGAAATACGGTCAAAGCAGAATTCCTTAAGCTTTCAAAATAATTTTGCTTTGTTAATTTGCTGTCATTTTACATTAAATTTCCCTGATGTCTATTTTGCCATGGCTTCTAAAGTTTTTCTTGTCAAAAGTGAGAATACTCATAACGTCAAATCAATACACCACAAAAAATTAGAATGACTGTTTCACAAAACTGTAGAATCTTGTATCTGAACATAATCTTAGCAATCATCAAGTTTAGGCATATCATTTTTAAAGTCAAGAGGAAAGAGAACCAATGTGTGGAGCTTTGTTCATGACAGATATTCAGGTATTGAACTGGTGGTAAAATTGGGTCAGAACTTGGTTCTCCTAACTTTCACGATAGTACTTCTGTTGTAGTATGCGGCCTATTACTTATAAATAAAACAGAGCAGATAAATATTATGTCTAAATCAACAAATGGAAAATAAAATATTAGAGATTCTTATGAACACTAATATGCCAAATTGTAATATAAAGTATTTTAAATAAAGTTTTAAAAGCATCTCAGGGGCGCCTGGGTGGCACAGCAGTTAAGCGTCTGCCTTCCGCTCAGGGCGTGATCCCGGCGTTATGGGATCGAGCCCCACATCAGGTTCCTCTGCTATGAGCCTGCTTCTTCCTCTCCCACTCCCCCTGCTTGTGTTCCCTCTCTCGCTGTCTCTATCTCTGTCGAATAAATAAATAAAATCTTTAAAAAAAAATAAAAAGATAAAAGCATCTCAAAAAAGAAAGAAAGAAATGTTGCACAGCATATAAAAGAGTTTTGAAGGTATATAGTGGAAATATATTCTGACCTATCAAATTGTTCAGTAATCTAGAAAAATGGACAAAAAGTCACCTAACATTGTTTCTTAATTTGATATTTAATTTTGAAGTGCATTAATTCCATCAAAAATCACACAACAGTAAATAAGAAATTCCTAAGTTAAAAAACACAGTCAAGAAATAAGAAAAATGTTTCAACTCAGTGCATCACTAGTAATTCATCAAATAGGGAATAATTCACAAAGCATTCAATGAGAGATAAAAACCAAAATAACAATAATAACAACAGCCCCTTCCAATTCTAGGATGAAGTAGATATACTTTTTACTACTCGCCTTACTAAGTACAACTACAAACAACAGTGATTATACTAAAACAAAACAATTCTTGGAAAGAATAAAGCAGACCATCAAGGCAGCTTGAGACAGAGCAGCTATGTGATTGTGGGCTTTGGGGCATTTCTTTCTGTCTCCTACACGCAAGAGTAGGAGCTGAAGAAGCCAGCAACCCAGAAATGACGATGAGTACAGACACACACAAAGCAACAAAGGCCTGCTCTCTTCAGGTTAAAAAAGCAACAGGGAAAGGGGCAGCCTAACAAGGCAGAAAACTAAAAAAGTAAAAAAATTCTGAAAGCATCCAGTGAAAGCCATCACCTTACTTATAGGGGAAAAACCATTAGAAACACAGTGGCTATTATTCATAAGAAACAACGGAGGTCAAATAGTGTGGCCCAAGAATTTTCAAGTGCTCAAAGAAAAGAACTGTCAACCCAGAATCCTACACCCAGTGAAAATATTCCTCAGGATGCTTGAGGAACAGAAGCATATCTTTAAAATCACTAGACACAATTTTATTTCAAAAAAGCATTACCTGGTTTACTTGAAGGGTTAATTTCCTCCTGTTGAACACATTCATTCTGCCACCTGAACTATGGCAACAGGTATAAGAACGTGAAGCTGCAGGCATGTGACAGAACGCCACCCCGGGCGACTTCGGAGGCACCGGACGGGGCATGCGCAGTGGGGAGCTCGGGAAGCCAGGCTGGTCGTCACTCGCTGCTGTGCAAGTGGTGTCCGGGAAGCCCCAGCCAGTCCCGTCGGTTTACGGCAGCCAAAGGGAGAACTGGGGAGCCGATGAGGAGATGAGCTTCCAGTAGAGGGCGCCCGGCCCATACCCGCCCCCATTGGTCCTGCTGGTCCCCGCCCTTCCCATCTTCCCACCGCCTGACTGCACCTCGGGAGGACTTCAAGCACGGGAGGCCTCAGCCTCACTTTCCCGCCCAGGCTTGAGGCTCTCCGCCCGCCCCAAGCGCTGCTGCCCTGGGCCCAGCTCCGTTCCTCAGTCAGCAAGCACTCAGAACTCAGGCCCACGGTTCCTTGCCGAAAACGGCCTTGCCTGAGCCATCTTCTGTTCACAGGCTGAGCTCCAACGGAAGGGAAAAGAGTGGTTCTTCTGTCTCCAGGGCTCCTTGGCCTAGCACAGGAGTTAGGGAAGAGAAGGAGTGGCAATGTATGGGTCTCACTGGGACCTGGCCAACCCATACCTGTGCTGGCTACGAACAAGCCCCCGGGAACTCGGGGGAAGGGAATGAACATGTGCGCTCCAGCCTCAGTGTCACTCAGCATTCCTGGCCATTGGCTAGAAAGGACCTCCCTGCAATTCCCTGTATCTCGAGCTCCTTGCATGTCCCTCTGTCCACCAGCTCCCTCCCACCACCCCAACTCCGCACTTCATGCCCAACCCGCCCCACACCAGTCTACCCTATGTGCAGGTGCCCTCATGACAGCTGCAAAAGCAGAAAAAGCAGGTGCACAGTCCCACCTCGGCCCCCTGCCATTACATCCGCAAACAGGAGGGGGGGAAGTTTCAGAGTATTTATTTAATCTATGTCCTCCATTAGATTGTAAATTTCATATTTGGTCTGTGTGTGTGTGTGTGTGTGTGTGTGTGTTGTGTAAGATTGCGTGTATATTCTGTATCACCAAAACCTGGCATAGTGACTGCCACATATTAGGAGCTCAATGAACGTTAGTTGAATAAGAACATATTTAGAGATGCCTTTGTCTCAACAGAACTTAGTCCACGTTTAAACCATAGGCATAAAACACAGAAATCTTCATTGCCACTGGGACTGGCAGTTTGAACTTTCTGTCATCTAACAGAACTGCTCATGAGGGTTGATTGTTCCAAAGGATGCTGCAAAATGTCTGCTACCTGGTATTTTATAACCTGGGAGTGACCTTCTTCTGGTGGGGACAGAATAAATCAAGAGTTTCACAAGCAGTAAAACATGGGTTCTCTCAGGCTTCTGATGTCTTTGCATTATTGTATTCAATGCATTACCTCTTTTAGTATTATTCCTTAGAGTAGAAATAACCATATGTGAAATTTGATTTTCATTGTATTTTCACTGTATAGAGTTTATGAAATTTGGTTTTCATTGTATGTTCATGGAACAGAGTTTAGGATGCCTTGTATCTCCTGTGCTCACAATCATTCATCCTCCCTTACTGTATGACCAGCACTTGCTCAGTATGGTGTCTTTGAAATTATACAGAAACAGTAACAAGTACAGAAGACTTGGCAAAGTGTTTACTCATCATCCCTAAAATGTCTTTCAAGATAGTGATATCTATGTATATTATAAATGCTGAAAAATCATAGTCTAACCTTTTATCCTGAAATTATCAGTACCAGGTTTTAAATGGGGAACCACATTGATTAAAGGAGAAAATTTCTTCAAAAACATATATACCTCTAGTGATTGAGTAGATTTTGATCATATTTCAGATTAAAAAAAAAAATCAGTCTCTTTGCCTGGCCACAGGCAGCTTCATCATTTTAACTAGATAATTACACATCTTTGGAGTTTCTCCAATTCTACTTTGCTCTTATTGCTACATATAATACTCTGTGTGGAAGCATCATGTTTGTATAAGGGTGGGCCTGAGAATTAAATTAACCTAGATTCAGACTCAGGCTTCATGATTTACTAATTTGCAAAAATTACTTGGAAAAAACTTCCCTTCCGTAATCCTCATTTTCCTCATCTATAAAGATAGTAGTGGTTCTTATATTTCATCTAATCTAAAACACCATTTATTGTAAGGGATGATTTACTTACCATCAAGAGAGAATGAATGGTAACAAGTAAGTGTGACAAATGTACAGTTAGTAAAATAGATTCTAATTTTAGAGATGTGCTTCCTAAAAAATTACAAAATAAGACATTTCACATGTTTGTTAAATAATACAATATATATTTTAATTTTAATATATGTAAAAAATATAGCACGTTTCCTCAGAGCTTTTGAAGGTTAGTTTCTTTTCCGATTCACCTTCAGTCAGGCTCTTATTATAGTGGTTTTGATGATCAGATTAAATGTGGTTTATAAGCATAAAGTCCCACAAATCCATTGCCAATTCTCTTGCTTACTGTTGCGTTATATGATCAGAATCTATGAATATTTACTCAAGCACTGCTATTAATTTGTCTTATGATTTTAGAGAAGTAACTTAATTTTCTGGACTCAATTTATTAATTAGTAAAATGGCAATACAAGCTTACAAACATATTATTAAGCTTAAAATATACAGTAGATTCTAAAATAATTTCCAAATATAATATGTTAAGTAGTAGTGGAAAGAATGCCTAAAGCAAATGAAGTCTATGTAGCATTGTTAATTCAAAAAACATTTTGCCTGTGTAAGTGCCACTGAATGAGGAATCCTCTCAAGAGAAAGACAAAGGCAAAGAGCTTGAAAAATCCTCTCATCCTTTATAGGTAAAATCTCCAGAGCAGTGGTTTGGGCAGATGGGAAATTTTTACTCCCTGTGCTGTATCTGTTCAGTTGATAAAAAGAGGACTTTGATCTTTGAGACTGTCAATCCAGCTCTTTTTATGAAAAATTTGCTTAAAGTAAACAGTAAAATAGCAAAGCAGTTATTAAAATTCCACCCCAATTGGCTATACTCCCAGTTCCAAAACCCAAAACGTAATGCCCACTGATTATTCAGATTATGTTTAAAGCTTTTTGTGTGTGCTTTTAAAAAAACACTACTATAAATAACCGATCTAGTCGAGAAAATTACAAATCTTCTCTTTCAAATTCTAATCATATTAGATGAGTTAAAGTAAGATCCGGCAAAAATCCTTTCAGTGACATTTCTATTGATACAAGCTCCAAGTACTAAATTCTGAGCTGCATTCAGCCACTAGAGTTTTGTGCATAAAACTATGAAATATTACACTTGGCTTAAAATCACTGGCTGTCAATCACCTGAAAAGCACACTGATCTGTTTAATTCTTTTATGTATATAATATATATATATATATTTTTAAAGTTTAGTATGTTAATCTATTCATGGAGGCGATCTTTTCTCACTTTTAGTCTCCTTCAGACCTATTTCAATTTTTGCTGTTGTTGATGCTGTTTTGAGAGATGCCCACTGGGATTTAAAAAAAAAAAAAAATTACCAGTATATGATGAAATAAAACCTCCACCTAAGACATCTGTTTGTCAGCCTTGTTATATATAACTATATAGTAGATACATTAGGACTTATCATTCCATTGCTTGCTATTTAGAGAAGATGGGGAGGATAAAAACCATGTTTCTTAATCTCTGTTGCAGCAAAGGTTCTAGAAATAAATGAATTCCCTTTCTTGACTTACAGAAGGCGGATGTGTAGCAAGAGCCAGCTTGCTGCTGTTGCAGCTAGTAACAAGGCCATGAGTGTGAGCATTGTTACTCAGCATTGCAGGCTCTTTGGACATCTGCAGACAGAGCTGCAGTTGTGAATATGGCAGCAGAAGTGGCATAGTTCCTCTGTCTGTACTTCTATTACTTTTCAGTCCCCTGTATTGAATTCCTTTTGTGGGAAATACCTAAAGTGGTTTCTATTTCTTTCACTAAATCCTGACCACAACCCTGTTAATGGAGAGTACTTTTAATTTTTGAATCATTTTCCTAACATGTAGGCATAAAGGGGAAATTTAAAATTGCTGATACATGTCTTTGCATTAAGAATGAAAAAGTGATGAGCCTAAGGAATCATTTACATGTTTCAAAGGAATTAATATTACTATGTAACTACAAAAACTTCATTTGTGGTTAGGTAATGTAGCAGTTTTTGACCCAAAACTAATCATGTCATTTCAGAGGGAGAGAGATTATACTATCAAGTCATTTAGATTACATTGTAAAAATCTAAGACCCAAAGATCGAGGCGACTGTCTTAACAGTACACATTGTCACAGGCATTAATAAAACATATTTCCTAACTTTTGTTAAGACTCACTGTTACTTTATAAAAATTCCCCACTTTGGGAGTTGAAGCTCACTTCAGTTAAAAAAAAGAGTAGGCAAAGAGCATGGAGCTATTTAATAATTTAGTTAATATCCAAAAAAAATATTTGTTAAATTTCTACTAGGTGAGAGGCATTTTGATAGGTGTTTTATTAGGAAATAAAAACTGAAAGCAAATGAGTTATACAAATAATTTTTAAAATGGTCAGAAAAGTAATAGTTAAAACCAATAGAGGGGAGAAAGACATGATAAAATAATGGAACTAATCATGGAAATTGGAAACAAAAAAGAAAAATAGAGAATATAAACAAATCAAGAAGTTTTCTTTACATAGAAAAAGGTATGGGTCTGAAAATAATTATCAGAAAAAAAGATGCAAAAATGATATATGGAAAAAATAATAAATAGCTACAGACGACTGAGATTTAAAAGAATAAAAGTTTGTGTTGAGCAAACACAGGCAATGCACACTTTGCACAACAGCACAGGATCCTAAAAATGACCGCAAGCTGAAAACATGCAAAGCAAGCTTAGTAATCAGTAGAGAAATTTACAATAGTTCATTATGTGAACTGGTGTTACATAACTAAACCCTGGTAAATAAAATTTGTGCACATGAGAAGCATGCAACATGAGAACTTCCTGTATATATTAATCAATTTGAAAATTTGGACAAAAATAATAAAACATTTGCATAGACCAATAGGTATTAAAGATTTTAAACTGTATTCAAAGCTCCAACACCCAGATACTTTTACAATTAATTGTATAAGACACATGCTTTCATGTTGTAACCAAAAGTACAACAAAACAAAAATCATAGTTTTCTATGGAACTAACAAAGAACATTGGACCTAAGGAAATCTTGCTGAACTGAATGATAAAAGGAAGCAAAGCAAACTGTACTTAGGTAAGCAGAGAGTGGCAGTGCTCTTTGACCTTGCTTATGCACCTCGTCTCTGTATGGACTGGCATTGTAGAGACAGAAAGACATTAGAGTTTACAAAAGAAGCAGGATTTTTTTTTCCAGAATTTACTGAAGAAAACTAAAAGCATTTGTCAAGTGATCATTAATAGTTGAATGAATGAACAAACTGGTACATCCATCCATCTGAATATTACTAGCAATGGAAGGAATGAGCTACCGATGCATACAACAATATATGTGCAAAATAATTATGATGAATGAAAGTAGTCAGAAAAAATGAGTTCATACTGTTGATCACATTTAAATAAAATTCTAGAAAATGCAAACAAATCCACTGTGGCAGAAAACAGATCAAGGCCTAGGAATAGGGAAATGGAGTAGGGAGTAATGGATTACAGCGGCACACAAGGAAATTTTGGGGATGGTGGACATGTTTCTTCAACTGTATAGTTTATATATATGCAGTGTATCATACAGCAACAATACCTCAATTATCTATTTAAAATATAGACTGAGCTTATAAAAGAATAAGTAGAATGAATCCTTTATTAGCATACTATCCATGGAAATTAAAATCAATTTCAAAAGGGTAATACACAATTTGCAGTAACATAAGTAATACTGAGACACAAATAACACATTAAAATGATTGCTTATAAGGAGAATGGTGTGAAAAGTATAATTAGTAAGTATACATCAAAAAATATACATTAATTTATGTATGCAAGAGATTATTTTGCAGACCGATATTACAGTTATGATGAAGTTAAGAATATAGTTTACTGGGACACCTGGGTGGCTCAGTTGTTAAGCGCCTGCCTGCAGTCCAGGGTGTAATCCCGGGGTCCTGGGATCGAGCCCTGCATCGGGCTCCCTGTTCCACTGGGAGCCGCTTCTTCCTCTCCCACTCCCCCTGCTTGTGTTACCTCTCTTGCTGGCTGTGTCTCTCTCTGTCAAATAAATAAATAAAATCTTAAAAAAAAAAAAAAGAATATAGTTTACTCAAGGTCCAAAATTAAAACAAGAACAATGGCACTGGAATAAGTAATTCCTAATTCTGAAAATGTCAGTTCTTCCCAAATGTTAAAGGAAGTAGTCATGGTGATGAGCATTAAAATATTTAATAATTTATTTAAAGTTAGCTCAGCAAATATTTATTAAATGCCTCTTGGGTAATAGGCACTGTGCTGGAGTCAATGGTACATGGAATCCTTGTGGTTCTTGCTCACATGGAGATTTTATTTGAGTGCAAAAAGTGGATAGCAAATGCATTCTTTCCTGTTTCAAGACCTTCTCACTCCTGCTATTCCTTCTGCCTGGAGTTGCATTTCTTTTGCTCTTTGCATAGGCTGATAATGTGATCTTTCTGCTTTTGATTTAAACATCTGCTCAAAGACATTGATCCTGACGACCCAGTCTAAGTCACATAACCTACTGCTTCTTCTTGCTTTTTGTCTCCAGTACTGCACCTTATTTGCTTCCTTACCTATTGTCTTCTTAACTTTATTGCAAACGCCACAATGGAATTACATAATTGCTAACATACAATGCCCAGTGCTTTAGAAACTGGCACACAACCTGTATACAATGGATTTTTTAAAAATAAATGTATGACATATATCTAAACTCGTAACATTAATTTGGTATTAATAACTAATCAAAAAGAAAAAAAGTAATGGTGGAGAAAATAGTGCAGTCAAGGAACTATTTGTGGAAGCATCCATTTATTTTCAAGATGGGATAATCCCTGACCAAATATACATTTTTCAAGTTCAAGGTTAACTTGAGTGGGTAAAAAAATACAAAAGTTTAAAGGGCACAGCATAGAGAAATTGCAATAAATGTCATCATAGATAAGAGACTTTTTTTCTCATCAGATCATATAATAGACCAAAATGAGCTTCTTAGTGGTGAGGATAAAACTCTGAAATGAGAAAATGCTTAGACACAGAACCAAGAAACCCTCCCACACAGATATTTTGATATTCTTGTAACTTTGAGATTCCTAGAATTTTAAAAGTACAACCACATGCCAAGTACTTCACAGATTAAATATGCATTAGGTTAGAGATATTTATGATTAAATTCTGTAACATGAATCTGTAGACTGAACAAAAATATGCCTCTGTAGACCCATTCCCAATCAAGTGTCTCTAAATGCCTATTTTCTTAGTTCCTGCACAAATAAATTGCCGAAAATTCTAATTTTGTATACAGTGATTGCGACCACTAAAGTTGTGAATTTTATCTTAATGCATTTTTATTGTATAATAGCAACTGAGTCTCTAAATGTGGCAGTCAGATTTGATTTTCAAAAAAGCATAACCAATTCTTATGTAAATTGTAGTGTGAGAAAAATCCATTATACTCATTTTACATGCAACTATTAAGGATTCATATGCATGCTTCCATGTACAAATACTAAAAGCAAATAGATCTATTTGTAAATTAGATATATGAAAAACCTAAAAAATGAGTGCGCACATACACACATATACTCCCACATTCACATGCATATCCAATCAGTATAAAACCATTTTTTTGTTCACCAGAAAATTGCATTTCACTAGAAAATAAATAAGAATAAAGATTTAACAGTGGTGGAAAGATAGGTGATTTTCAGAAATCCAACAATCGAACAGTGAAAAAATACATTTGCTGCACATGGTAGCTACTTTGCTCCTTAAAACAAACAAATAAACTCTAAGAACTACCAGATAAATATCACATACAATTTCTATTTGATTAATATTTGATATTGCTAGAATGAGTCATAGTTATAATTTAACGTCATTCTAACATATAGAATTTTTAAAATCACTAGGAACAATTGACAAAAGACAGATCTCTAACCCTACTAGTCTTGAACTGGTTTTACTTCAAGAAGATAAATGAGATAATCATGAAAATTTTGGAAAAATAAATATATATAGACACATGTTTTTATAAAGAATTAGATTTTTTTATTAATTTTTCATTTGACAGCAAAATCTTAGAGTTTCATATGGCATAAAAGCATGTACGTTTATCTATCCCGTGTAGCTGCCACATTTTAATTGAGACATATGTGAAGTCTCTGATTGGGCACTTGAAAATTCTAACAGCTTGCTATTCTAGAGAATTTCAATTATGGTAAATATAGCAGTGTTTGTAGCCTAGCAATGGTACTACCTGAACGACTGGCAGAGAGCTACTGCATTTTACCAAATGAATACTTAATGATTTTCATTTCATAAAGATGAAAAGATATAGCTCAACAGTAGCAATTTGCATTATAATAAACACTGCCCTTAGAGGTGGGTGAGTTGGAGTAGAAACTAGATAATTTTATAGTTACTTCAATAAAAACAAATAACTGATGGATTTGAAAGTAAAATGTTGCCTACGTTTTGTCTTATTTTCAAAATGTACTTTGAAAGATCTGGCCCAATAGCAAGGACTGAGAGTAAAAAAAAAAAAAAAAAAAAACCTAGATTCAAGCATTGAGAAACATCTACTTTTTTATATTTAAAGAAATCTGGGGGGCGCCTGGGTGGCACAGTGGTTAAGCGTCTGCCTTCGGCTCAGGGCATGATCCCGGCATTCTGGGATCGAGCCCCAC